>NW_012267337.1:1763414-1769470 GCF_000151885.1 Dipodomys ordii | reverse complement strand
TTCCGGTTTTCTGGTGGTTTATTGGAGATAGGAGTCTCATGGTCTCTCCTGCCCAGGCTGGCTTTGAACTGCGATCCTCAAATCTCAGCCTCCTGAGTAGCTAGGATTACAGGCATGAGCCACCAGCACCCGGCAAGTTCATGAGATTCTTAACTCCAATTAATGACCAAAAAGTAGGAAGTAGAGCTTTGGCACAAGTGGTAGAGTGCTAGCCCTGAGGGGAAAAAAAGCTCAGAGACAATGTCAGGCCCTGAGTTCAAGCCCCAGAGCCTGTATACACGCACACACACACACACACACACACACACACACACACACACACACACACACAAATAGCTTCTCACCCAGGAAAAGGAGTATAAAATTAACCATGATTCTATGAGGGAGGGTAGTTGTTTTTTTGTTTGCTTTTTTTTTTTTTTTTTTGTCAGTTGTGGGGCTTGAACTCTGGGCCTGGGTACCATCCTTGGGCTTTTTTGCTCAAGGCTATCACTCTACCACTTTGAGCCACAGTACCACTTCCACTTTCTGGTTGGAGATTATTTGGAGATAAGAGTCTTAAGGACTTTCTTGCCTGGGCTGGCTTCCAACAGTGATCCTCAGATCTCAGCCTCCTGAATAGCTAAGATTATAGGCATGAGCCACCAGTGTCTGGTTTATGAGGAAGTTCAAAATAAATTTTTGGGGCTGGGAATGTGGTCTAGTGGTAGAGTACTTGTGTAGCATGCATGAAGCCCTGGGTTTGATTCCTCAATAACACATAAACAGAAAAAGCTGGAAATGGTGCTGTGGCTGAAGTGGTAGAATGCTAGCCTTGAGCAAATGAAGCTAAGGGACAGTGCCAAGGCCCTGAGTTCAAGCCCTAGGACTGGCAAGAAAACAAATAAAATAAATTGTAAACAGTACTGAGGCAATTATGGAGATTTTTTTGGTATCTATTTGTATCTACCTTTGTATTTGTATCTATGTTTTGTATACTGTTTGTAAGTGTTTTTCTTCAGATTTCTCTCTCTTTTTTTGGTCCTGGTCCTGAGGCTTAGGTGCTGTCCTGAATTTTTTGCTCAAAGTTAGTGTTCTAGCCAGGCGCTGGTAGCTCACACCTGTAATCCTAGCTACTCAGGAGGCTGAGATCTGAGAATCATGGTTCAAAGCTAGCCCACGCAGGAAAGTCTGTGAGACTCTTATCTCCAACTAACCATCAGAAAACCGGAAATGGTTCTGTGGCTTAAGTTGGTAGAGTGCTCACTTGGAGCTGAATAGCTCAGGGACAGTGTGCCAGCCCAGAGTTCATGCCCCACAATGGACCAAAAAAAGAAAAAAGAAAAAAGAAAGTGTTCTACAACTGGAATCACAGCCCCACTTCTGGCTTTTTACTGGTTAATTGGAGATAAGTGTCTTACAGGCTTTTCTGGCCAGGCTGACATTGAACTGTCATTCTCAGATCTCAGCCTCCTATGTAGCTAGGATTATGAGCATGAGCCACTGGTGCCTGGCTTTATCAATTTGGAAAATATATTTGATCGTTTTTTTTTTTTTGGTCCGGTCTGTGGGGCCTGAACTCTGGGCCTGGGCACTGTCCCTCAGCTCTTCAGCTCAAGGCTAGCGCTCTACCACTTGAGCCACAGCGCCACTTCCGCTACTTCTGGTTCTTTTCTTTTTGCTTATGTGGTGCTGAGGAATCGAACCCAGGGCCTCAGGCATGCAAGGCAAGCGCTCTACCACTGAGCCAACTTTCCAGCCCCTGGAAAATATATTTGAAAAAGCACCAGAAAAGAAAAAATTTAAACAACACACAGAATTGATCAGAAAAGAACCACTAACATTGGGCTGGGAAGGTCCTGGGACTTGAATTCAGGGCTTAGGCACTGTCTTTGACCTTTTTTGCTCAAGGCTAGCGCTCTACTACCTGAACCACAGCACCATTTCTGTTTTTTTTCTGTGTATGTGTATGTGGTACTGAGGAATTGAATCCATGGCTTCATGCATGTTAGGCAAGCACTCTACCACTAAGTCACATTCCCAGCCTCAGCACGTTAATTTTTTCCCCCAATGCTTTTTTTTTTCCACTTGCACTTTTAATTTTTAAATATGCCACTTTTAACAACATCAGTTGTTAAACTGATGTTAGAGTTGTTAAACTACCGTAGTAATGTATTACTCAACCCTAAGCCAATTTTTAAAAAAGTCAAATTAGTACACATAAAATAAAATAGTATAGAAAGGGTTATCAATAGAAAAAAATCCCCCTCTCCCCCCCAGTAAGTTTCCTTGTGAATTTCTCTGGAATTCAGAAACACTCAAAACTACAAGTAAACTACCTTCACATATACATGTCTTTTAAAAAATGTATATTGTCACTGAACTGTGGAACTTGAGGGTATGGATGGGTTTGGGAAATGTGGAAAAGAACTTGGAAGGAGTGACACTGATCAAGATGCATAGTATTCACAATCTGACTTGTGGATTTGAAACCTCTTTGCATAATTACTTAAAAATGTACACGAATAAACTGGACATGGTTGTGCATGCTTGTAATCCCAACATTTGAGAAGGTAAGGTCGGAGAAACAATTATAGAATGATGGTACATAATCACGTCTCAAAAAAATGTACACAAATACATTAACTAGTGCTCTGCACCACACTGTAGCCATTTAATAATAGTTCCCTCCTAACACGTAAGAAATCGCCCTTTTTGTGTGGGCTGGGAATGTGGCTCAGTGGTAGAGCGCTTGCCTTGCATGCCTGAGGCCCTGGGTTCGATTCCTCAGCACCACATAAGCAAAAAGAAAAAAAAAAGCTGGAAGTGGTGCTGTGGCTCAAGTGGTAGAGCTCTAGCCTAGAGCTGAGGGGCAGCGCCCAGGCTGAGTTCAGACCCCACGACCGGATCCCCAAGAAATCGTCCTTTTCTGTATAAATAAAACCAGAAAGGGATTGATAGCCTGTGTCAGAAGGAATTAGGCCACTTCAAGATGAAGAAGGGGCCGGATTTGGAGGGGTAGCTCAATTTCTGATCTAGATTAGCGCAATAATTTGAGGCCAGTAGATGGGCGCAGTAGCATTACAAGCCCGCATTTACTTCTTTACTTTTCATAAGGGAAAGCAAAAGGGAGGTCAGCTGGTTTGGATGGGCCACGTGTTCTCTGCAGAATGGCCTGACAGGCTGAAGAGGGGAGTCACCTTCTGGGTAGCTAACACAACCTAAAAATGAAAAGGAACTTGGGGTTGAAACACTTGTAAGTTTTCTATTCATTAACGTGGTCCAGTAATCATTGCTCCCTTCTCGTTCTAAGAAATGTGGTTTACACAGAAAGGTAAACGCTTTTTTTTTTTTTTTTGGCGCTTTTTTTCCCCCAACGCCTGTGGGAAGGCGAGAGAGCACAGCCTTCACCCCTCCCCCGCCCTCACGCCGCGCAAACTCCGGGGTGTAGGCGGATCTTGTACTAAGCAGAGATAGGACAAAACAACCGCCAGTCAGATCTTCCAGATACCCGGATGTGAAGCAGAGCGCGATACAAAGGCGAGTTTCCACCCACCGCTTCAACTGGTACAGTGGCCAATAACCATTGCTCAAGCATTAAATGACATGAAATGTAACCAGTTACAAACTCGCTCCTGTCACGCATGTGGAAATTCTCTTACTTAGTCCAGCCTACTTTTAATGCTGATTGGATACTATTATGAAGGGCGTTAGAAGTATCCAATTAGAGGTGGGAGCGAGGAAAGGGCCAGCCAATAAGAACGGTTCTCAGGAGTGGGGCGGGGGCTAGGTCTTCGCCTCGGCGGCAGAGGAGACTCGGGGGCCATTTTGTGAAGAGGCGAAGACTGGACGGTTGTTTCCTCGTTGCCGACCTCGAGGAGCAGTCGACTTCTCACAGAACCTGGGAGTAGGAGATTCGAATAGAATCTCTTTTCCCTCCCGCCTTCAGGTAAGTTGAGGGGGGTGGACTCAAGGGAGGGCTGGCTTCCTGGGGTCGGGTTGAGGCCGCGCAAGCGGGTGTGGGAGAGAAAACGAGGGCACCGTCCTCCCGGTAGAGTCGCAGGGCCCGCGTTTATTCTCTGGACGTTGCGTGATTACGTTTGAAGCGGGAGGGTTTCACAGGCCTCTGCGTTTTCGTGAGTTTAACCTAGTGTCCTCTAGGCCCCGGTCGGCAGGAAAGAATTCCTTCCCCTCCCCCCCCCTTCCCGCTTGTGTTAACGGCTGCTTTCTTTTCGTTTTCTCCAACCATCAGGACGCCGAGAGATAACACGAAAGTGAAGAAGGAGATTTTTTTAAAAAATGTAATTGAGGTTGATATATTACTGATAACCTTTATTCGATTGCCTTAATAATCGGGCGGGGATCGGGGAGGGTTACCTAGTAGGTAGCTTTAGGCGAGCTTCTGAATCTTGTCACGTGGCTTCATATTTTAACAATGGGTCTAATATTTTCCTGATTTTGTTTTTTAACTATTATTTGTCTTTCTCTGTGAGCAAATGATGGATCCTGGGAATATTTATTTTCAGTTATCTGTGTAAAAGGAAACGTTGTAGTGTAATTACAGCTGACTTTTTACCTTCAGGTTACAAATCACTTGAAATATTTAAGTTTAGTGCAACCTTGCTTGAGGTAGGTATTAATCATCTTTTACCAACAGAAAATTGAGTCATAAACGTTGGCTGCCAAGACTAAATCAGTAACAACTAAGAAGTTACCACTCCCTAGGGTGGGTGAGTAGTTTTACCTAGTTACCAGTAGTAGTTACTAAAAAAGATTAAGCCTTTCAGAGAGCCCCTTTACAGAAATCAGGAGGTAACTGAAAATGCTAAGCTGGACTTCGGAAAAATAACTACAAAACTTGAAATATACAACTTAAGATGGCAGTACTTAAAATTTGGCATTGGTCCTGTCCATCTAAAAATTTTTAAACTACAACGTGTTAAGTATTATGCTCCTTTTTGGTAGGGTTGAAACCCATTAGTTTTGTGATTGAATAAGATTGGGCCCGGGATATAGTTTAGTGGCAGAGCCCATGCTTTGCATGGAGGTATCCACTCTCAGTTCAATTTACTGTACCAAGATGAGTGAAAATTAGAAAAATTACATAGCTTTTTAGTGTCATATGTAGCTATTTGGGAATCAACCACTCATGCATATAGTGTGTATTCACAAAAACTACAATGAAACATTATAGTTTAAATGTATTAAAGTTATTAGGAAGAAGTAAAGCATGTAAGAAAAAATTAGTCTTGTTTAAAAGATGGGCTGCGGATCAAACCCCAGAACATCATACTTGCTAGACAAGTGAACTTAATCAATGAGTTACATCCCGAGGCCTTCTAGCATTTTGGCAGTGCTGGGAATTAGCAACCCCTGTGTGGTAGGCAAGGTTTTTAGCTCTGAAAGGTTTATAAACTAATTGTGGGTTTAGAACTACTTGTTTTTCCGAATGACCAGAAATGAGGTATTGGGAAGCTAGTTAGTTACTGTATAGATTCTAGAAATTAACGTAGATCAGTTACTTTGCTGTAAAGTGTTAGAAATAGAGAATATTGGGGATCAGGACTACCCAGATAATATTTATCAGGATTTGTTACCAGGATTTGTTCAGTTACAGAATAACCGAATTCTAGATAACATTTCAACTAGGTAAGTGTTGATAGTATTTTAGTTTTGACTAGAGGAAAGGTTTAAGACTGATTAAATTTCAGGCCTTTGGTCTTTTATCTTTTCTGGTTGTCAAGCTGTTCTTGGAAACACTTGGTTTTGGCTATTCCTTCTGTAGCAATTTTAAATACAACTTGTTCATAATTAGATCTCCAGAGGGATTGAAATAGCTTGTGGCTTTGTTTTGGATGGATTGGCTGTTAAAAACAAGGAATAAAATCCCCAAATGGCTAGTTCTAATGTTAGATTAATTAAATGCTGAATGATTTTTTTTTTTTTGGGGTCCGGTCATGGGGCCTGAACTCTGGGCCTGGGCACTGTCCCTCAGCTCTTCAGCTCAAAGCTAGCGCTCTACCACTTGAGCCACAGCGCCACTTCCGCTTTTTTCTTTTTGCTTATGTGGTGCTGAG
>NW_012267337.1:1761507-1763364 GCF_000151885.1 Dipodomys ordii | reverse complement strand
TTCTTTCTTTCTTTCTTTCTTTCTTTCTTTCTTTCTTTCTTTCTTTCTTTCTTTCTTTCTTTCTTTCTTTCTTTCTTTCTTTCTTTCTTTCTCCCTGGGGGTAGAATATAGCAGCTGGGTGCTGGTGGCTCATGCCTGTAATCCTAGCTACTCAGGAGGCTGAGAGATGAAGATCACAGTTCCAAGCTACACAGTTCCAAGCAAAGTCCTTGAGACTCTTTTTTTTTCTCTTCTTCTTGTGGGGCCTGAACTCTGGGCCTGAGTGCTGTTGCTCAGCTCTTCAGCTCAAGCATAGCACTCTGCCACTTGAGCCACAGTTCCACTTCCAGCTTTTTCTGCTTATGTGGTGCTGAGGAATGGAACTCAGGGCCTCATGAATGCCAGGCAAGCGCTCTACCACTGAGCCACCTTCCCAGCCCCTCCTTGAGACTCTTATCTCCAATTAATCACCAAAAAGCTGGAAGGGGAGCTGTGGCTCAAGTGCTAGACTTGCACTGAAAAAGCTTAGGGACAGCTCCTAGGCCTTGAGTTCAAGCCCTAGGATCAGCCAAAAGAAGAGGAGGAGGAGGAGGAGGAGGCAGAGGCAGAGGAGGAGGAGAAAAATAAATTTAGCACCTTTTACTTGCTAGATAATTTACTACTTGAGCCAATGTGAGCTACTAGGCTCACATAGGGTGTTCATTTGTTTTTATGGTGCTGATCCTGGGGCTTGAACTCAGGGCCTGGGCACTGTCCCTGAGCTTTTTTTTTTTTTTTTCCCTCAAGGCTAATTAGTTCTATCACTTGAGCCACAGGGCCACTTCTGGGTTTTTGGTGGTTAATTGGAGCTGAGAAGTCAGTCATACTGACTGTTCTGCCAGGGCTGGCTCGTAACCATGATCCTCAGATCTCAGCTTCTTCAGTAGCTAGGATTACAGGCTTGAGCCACCAGCGCCTGACCCTATGTTGTATTTTTTTGGTATTTAGATGTTTGTTCAAAAAGTCAGCCACTAGCATAATAGTAAAATAAGCTCTAATAGTGAAGTGCAAGACTTATCAACTAGAAACCATTTTACAGGCTGTGTGAGGAATACCTTAAAAACTTGTTGGAGTACAAAATCTTGTGTTTCCAAGACTGAGGGAGAACAGATGGCAAATGAATGAAAGAGGCTTAGTGTCAGAGAAGCCAGATTTAGGTCAAAGCAGATATGGATGTTAGAAGAGAAGCAAGGGGAACAAAGAACAAAGTAAAGAAACACTTTTCCTAAGAAGGGAAAAAGAAATAACAAATGAATAACAAATATGTACTCTCACAAGATCTGCTTAAAGGTACCTCCAGTATATAGGTTTTACAGTACTCTGTACTTATCATTGCAATTTATTGTAAACAGTTTTGTAATTACTTATTTAATATTTAATATTTCTCTTAAGTTCAGGGCTGTGTCTGTTTTGTTTATTTCTATGTCCTTCTGGCTTAGAACAGAACTTGATAATTCATGAATGAATGGTAAATGTTTTTTCACATGGAAAACCTTATACAAGTATTTAGATAATTATTGTGTGCTTGTTAAAGTACATACTCTAAATGTACATCTTCCTGGATCAGAATCTTGGCTCTATCAAAAACTAGCTATGTGAAAGAAGGGATAACATTGTCCAAAAAAAGAAATTTCCTTACCACCTGACTTACAAAATGATAACCTTTCTGTACAACACCTTAATGCTAACAATAAAAGTATATTAAAAAATAACTATCCGGGCTGGGAAGGTGGCTCAGTGATAGAGCGCTTGCCTTGCATGCCTGAGGCCCTGGGTTCGATTCCTCAGCACCACATAAGCAAAAAGAAAAAAAAAAGCCGGAAGTGGTGCTGGGCTCAA
>NW_012267337.1:1730196-1747172 GCF_000151885.1 Dipodomys ordii | reverse complement strand
AAAGCCGGAAGTGGCACTGTGGCTCAAGTGGTAGAGCGCTAGCCTTGAGCTGAAGAGCTGAGGGACAGCACCCAGGCCCAGAGTTCAAGCCCCATGACCGGACCCAAAAAAAAATGATCCAAAAGATAAAAATAATTTTCTTATTACTGATTTTTAAGCCTTGTGGCACATATATAAAGGATTTATGGATGAGTCATAAATCCTGAAAATTAGGGTGCCTCTTTTATATTGACCCCAAATAAAATTGTTAAGCTGGACACGGGTGGCTCATGCCTGTATTCCTAGCTACTCAGAAGGATGTGATAAAAGGATCCTGGTTCAAAGCCAGCCTGGACAGGAAAGTTTAGGAAACTCATCTCCAATTAACAACCAGAAAACTGGAAGTGGAGCTGTGGCTCAAAGTGGTAGAGCTGCTGACTTCAGCAAAAAGAGCTTAGACATATCTAGGACCTGAGTTTAAGCCCCATGACCACCAACAATAAAAAGTTGAATTGTGATTCTTTACAAAATGAAGTAACATTTAAATGTGCATTTTCAGCAGTTCAGTACATAATCTTGGTTTACATTCGTTTAATTTTATACATCAAATGTAAAAATAAAATTTGTCTTAGTTTAAATTTTTGTTCACTATATATGAAGAATAAGACCTCATGGCTGAATATACAAGTGTGAATACAACCATGCTTATTTGCACAGTGAGATAGACTAACAGCAGTTTTAGATGATGAAACAAACAGTTTTGTTACCTATTTTAGTATTAATGTCTCAGCTCCTTCATACTTTGGAATTAGCCAAATGTACTAGAAAAGGCACAGAAACATTCCATAAGGACCACAGTGTGGGTTTTTTTTTGGTTGGTTGTGGGGGCTGAACTCTGGGCATGGGCACTGTCCCTCAGCTCTTCAGCTCAAGGCGAGCGCTCTACCACTTGAGCCACAGTGCCACTTCTGTCTTTTTTCTGCTTATGTGGTGCTGAGGAATCAAACCCAGCGCCTCATGCATGCAAGGCAAGCATTCTACCTCTGAGCCAACTTCCCAGCCCCAAGGACTACAGTTTTAACCTGTTATATTAACTGATGAGACTATAATCTTTTCTTCCATATATATGATCATTTTCATTCCCTTAGTGGAAAAAAATGGCTCCTTATTTAAATCATCTTTCTCCCTAACCATGAAATTTTGTGGTTTAATCACTCGGGTTTTGCAAACAGATGAGTCATCTTGTGTAGAGAACGATAGACCATGCACCTTCTGACTATTACAAACAGGAAACAATACATGAACTTAAACTTTAAAGATCATTAATCTGCTTACCTCCATAATCTCAGTATTATTCCATTTCTTTTTTTTGAATTGTTTTTCTCTTTTCCTTTCCCAAACTGCTGATTACCAACATTCACCAAGAGCCCCTAAAGAATGTAGGTACATGAATTTAGTAAATTTTAACCATCTATTGATGTTGAAGAGTTATAAAAATAAAAAAGTCACTGGTAGATGTAATGATTCTATAAAAGCTCTCCCCATCCCAGTGAAATGTTATGCTTTACCAAAATGTGTTAGATGCAACAGACAGATGTTTCTGTCTTGGGGGTTTAGGGCACAACATTTCTGAGGAACTCTGACTCAATCTGTCCCTTCTCCTTTCACAGGGCAGCAAGGCGAACCCCATCCCTACTCACTGGAGCTCAGCTTTGATTTTTTTTAACCTCCCTTCCCCACCTTTCCAGAACACACACATTCCCATTCTAAAACTGATTTTATAACTACATTTTAAACATAATGATGCAACTTGGTGTGCACTACAGCAAATTTACAGGTGTTTTTTTTTAAATTGTTTCAAGAAAAACGGGACCTGGATTTAAGATGTAATTTTTAAAGTTTCTATTTCTATTTTTTCTGCAGCAGTTGGGTTAGAGGAGGAGGAGCCTTTTAGCCTCTCATAAACTGACCTCTCTATTTCCTCGTGTATTTTTAAGATTTAATTGATGATGTGGAAAGGGCTTTGCTTGTCTGCTATTGAGAACATTACCCTGGCGGTTTTTGTGGAAACTGCTTTTGGGAAGAGAAAAGAATTGAACTTTACTGACTTGACATTTTTGCACCTCCAGTTTTTCTAATCTGGGCTATTTTTATTTTTGTTTTTTTACAGTGAGATTTTTTTGATCTTCAGCTACAGTAAGTTATTCCAATTTTTTTTTTACATTTTTCCTGACTTTCCGCTGATTTCCTTTTTATTGTTGTTGCTAGTTATTATTATTTATTTACTATTATACTTATGATGGTGATGATGATGATGATGATGATGATTTTTAACCAGATTAAAATCGAGTTTTTCTGAATGTTCATAAGAATTCTTCGGCCTCCTGATTGACTTTGGAGTTTTGCATCTTGGGAGAGAAAGTGAAGGCATTAGTATTTTTAAGTGGATTGATCACATAAACCTTTTCTCTCCCAACCCCACCCTTGCCCTCAACCCCCTTCCCCACACTGGAAGTAATTTTACTGGCTGTTAAGTCTGTGACCTTATTTTTCCTTATCTTTAACTTAACTGTTTTAGAGCATCTCTGGACGTCTGTATTTTTCATTTTTTTATTTTTGTTTTTTTATTTTTAATCTTTCATTTGTTAAATTTTTAAACTGTGCTGCAATAAAATGTGTGTGGTACTACTTAACACCTATGATGGTGATGGCGTTTTCCCAGAAAGCCATCTTCCTCCTGTTTCCCTTGAAATCCCATCCTGCTTTTCCTGTACACTACCCTTCACAAACCACAAGCCGCAGCAACATGGATGCCCAGCCTGGGAGCAGCATCAGCCAGGATGACCTGGAGCCAGGGGGGCCTTCGGAACAGATGCACACCCTTCCTGGGTGATGGTAAGAGGTGTGAGGTCCACTTGGTTTCATTGCACAGACAAGTAAATACACTTTAGTTGACATGGTTTAGGTCAGAGGCTCTGGAAATGTTTAAGCCTTTTGTGTGTGTTTCTCAACAGTTACTTGTTAAATCCCCTTGAGTTATTGCACAACCTCCTGCTTTTTTTGAGTATTAATAGAGATGAATCTCACCGTTTCCTGCTGGCTTCAAACCTCAATTCTCCTATCTGCCTTCTGAGTAGTTAGGATTACAGGTGTAAGCCACCAGTGCTGCAACGGTTATTTGTGAGTTTATTGAAGGGGTTTCTAATGAGCCTAAGCTGATTTAATTTTACTTAGGAAAGTTGCTTGAAGTTGTTTCTTCAAATGATTTGGCAATAAGGTACTCAAGTTTTTTTTTTTTTTTTTTTTGCCAGCCTGGGAGCTTGAACTCAGCCTAGATGCTTCTCTGAGCTGCATTTGCTCAAGACTAGCACTCTACGATTTGAGCCACAGTGCCACTTAAATGCTTAAAATTTAAAATTTACAGAGATGAGTTACTGGCAGTTGTGGGGCTTCAACAAAAGGCCTGGGTGCTGTCTCTTGAGTCTTTCTGCTCGAGGCTAGAGCTCTACCACTTTAGCCACAGTACCACTTAAGGCTATTTCTGAGTGGTTTATTGGAGATGAGAGTCTTACAGACTTTCTATTTGGGCTGGCTTCTAACCACAATCCACAGATCTTCCTGAATAGCAAGGATTTACTGGCATGAGCTATCAGCACCCAGTTTTTTTTTTTTTTTGCTAGTCCTGGGGCTTGAACTCAGAGCCTGGAGCTTCTTGCTCAGAGCTATTAATCTAAAGCCACAGTACCACGTCCAGTTTTTTCTTTGTATGTAGTACTGAGGAATCAACCCAGGGCTTCTTCCAGGCTAGGCAAGCATTCTACTACTAAGCCACTTTCCCAGCCTGCTTTTTTCCCTTAAATGCATTGTCTTTTTTTTTTTTGAGGGGAATAGTGCCAATCCTGAGGCTTGAACTCAGTACCTGGGTGCTCTCCCAGAACTGTTTTGCTCAAGGCTAACACTTGAGTTGAGCCACAGATCCACTTTTTTTTTTTTTGATGATTTACTGGAAATACAAAAAAAGACTTTCCTGCCTATGCTGGCTTGATTCTCAGATCTCAGCTTCCTGGGCAGCTAGAATTGCAGGTATAAGCAAACACTTGGCTAAATTTGGTGAGCTTTTTAGCAAACTTTTTTTTTGGTCAGTCGTGGGGTTTGAACTCTGCGGATGGGCGCTGTCCTTGTGCTCTTCAGCTCAAGGCTAGCACTCTACCACTTGAGCCACAGCACCATTTTCAGTTTTCTAGCGGTTTATTGGAGATAGGAGTCTCACGAACTTTCCTGCCTGGGCTGGCTTTGAACCGTGATCCTCAAATCTCAGCCTCCTGAGTAGCTAGGATTACAGGCCTGAGCCACCGGCACCCGGCTTTAGCAAACATTTTTGAAGTTTGAAGATACTGAAATTAACACAAGTGTAACACAGTTTGTATAAGTTTGAAATAATGCAAAATAAATATTTAAAACAATTCAACCATAAATTGAATTGATTAAATGGTGAATCCCTTCGAGACTATTAATCAGAAAATACTTGCTATCATGAATGTGTATGTTGAATCATCTGACCTCTTTTTGGGGGTCTGCTACTTGTTATGTGATTTCAGCTTAAGCTGGCTTTTCTACTACATACACGAAGCACACTGTTACTTCCTTTTTTCTGATTAATTGGTAATGAGAGTCTTGATTTAACTGCCAAACTGACTTTCAATCATGATCCTTATATCTCATTCTCCTGAGTAGGATTTCAGGTGTGAGCTACCAGAGCATGGCTTTATCTAACCTTTTTTTCTGCCAGTCCTGGGGCTTGAACTCAGCCTGTGCACTGTCCCTGAGTTTCTTTTGCTCCAGGTTGGCGCTTGAGCCACAGCATCATTTCTGGCTTCTTTTGTTTATGCGGTACTGAGGAATTAAACAGGGCTTCATGAATGCTAGGCAAGCAGTCTAAGCTACCTTCTCCTAGCCCTTTTATCTTACCTCTTAATGAAGATCATGTTCTGTTGTAATATGAGAATCTGTCCAAAAAGTGAATTTGTAGAGATGGAATGTAGGTAGGTAAGTTGCATGACCCATTTTGTGTTTGTGTGCAAGCGTGCATGTGCAGGTCCTTTGGCAAGAACTAAGGGTTGAGCACTCTCCCTGGGCTTTCACATTCAGGGCTTGTACCACTATAAGCCACAGTGCCACTTCTAGCTTTTTCTGCTTATGTGAGTCTGAGGAATCGAACCCAGGGCCTCATGCATGTCAGGCAAATACGTACCACTGAGCCACCTTCCCAGTCCGTGT
Organism: Dipodomys ordii; assembly: GCF_000151885.1. Taxonomy (NCBI): domain Eukaryota; kingdom Metazoa; phylum Chordata; class Mammalia; order Rodentia; family Heteromyidae; genus Dipodomys; species Dipodomys ordii. The sequence continues at coordinate 1,741,916 of NW_012267337.1, read as the reverse complement.
CTGGCTTTTTGATTATTACAGGTAAGAATGATGGACTCTGCTGCCTGGGCTGACTTCTAAGGGTAATTTTCAATCTAAGTAGCTAGGGTTATCAGCATGAGTATCTGCCATTCAACAAGACAGTTTTTATTACCTAAGGAAGAAACAAGTTGAGCCTGGTGCAGTTATTGGACTCTAAAATGAACTCTCCTCATCTCCATTGTAGGTCTTGAACTCTGGGTCTGGGCCCTGGCCCTGAGCTTTAGCTCAGGGCCAGTGTAATACTTGAGCTACAACTCCTTTTATTTTTTGGTAGTTAATTGGATATGAATCTCATGGACTTCATGTGCCTGCTGACTTGGAACTAATATTCTCAGATATCAGCCTCCTCTGTAGTTAGGACTATTGGCACGAGCTGCTAATGCCTGGCTGGGTGTTTTTTTTTTTTTTAAGGTTTATGTACCAAACATTTAATGATGCCACAGTTATCTGTAGATTAAATATAGAGAATTGTGGTAATGTACCATTTTGGTGAACAGTATGTACTGTAGAGATACCTGTTTTTTTGTATAATTACAATAAAATTGCAGTGTACTTAGAAGTTTCTGTGCTGTATTCAGTCCCATTTCTTGTATAATTAGGAATTGTATTGAAGAAAATTCTGTTTCCTAACTTACCCTTTTTTTGTTTCTTTTTTTGTGTATATGTTTTTGTGTGTGCTAGTAGTGGGGTATCTATGTACTAGGTACTTTTAGGCCATGAGTCTTGTGGGCTTTCCTGCCATGGATGGCTTTGAACCATGGTCTTCTCAACTTAGTGTCCTGAGTAGATAGATAGCATTGCAAGCCTGAGCCACTAGCTCCTAGCTTTTCTTCTTGATCAACTTTTTTTTGTTGTTGTTTCATTAAGTTTCAGAGCAACATAATACTTTTTTTTTTTTTTGGTCAGTCATGGGGCCTGAACTCTCAGCCTGGGCGCTGTCTCTCAGCTCTTCAGCTCTACCACTTGAGCCACAGCACCACTTCTGGCTTTTTCTGCTTATGTGGTGCTGAGGAATCAAACCTAGGGTTTCATACATGCAAGGCAAGCACTCCTACCACTGAGCCACATTCCCAGGCCTAAATAATTACTTAAAGTGATAATATGGCTTGAATTCTTTTTGGCATTAGCCATCACTTTAATTTTTCATTTGTAACTTATTTTTAGTTACTGTTCCTGCTCAAACGTTAGAAGGTTTCTTTTTTTAATATTGATAAGTTTTTTTGTGAAAATACCGTACAGAGGGGTTACAATTACATGAGCAAGGTAATGAGTACATTTCTTATCAAGCATTGTTGCATCCTCCTTTGTTGCCTTTTACTATTGTTGTCCCCCCCAGAGGGTTTCTTAGTATAATAAATACCCAGCAAAGCTTCAGATTGACTGCTAATTTCCATTGTTAAAAATTGATACATATATAGCCCAGGTATTGATGACTTACACCTGTAATCCTAATTGCTCAGGAGGCTGATATCTGAGGATTGCAGTTTGAGGTCAGCCCAGGCAGAAAAGTCCATGAGACTCTTCCCTCCAGTTAACCACCAAAAAGCCAAAATGAAGCTGTGGCTCAAGTAATAGGATGCTAACCTTGAGCAAAGAAAAAGCCCAGGGGAAGCACCTGAAATACACAAGCTGAGTCCCAGTGGCTCATGCCTGTAATCCTAGCTACTCATGAGAGGTGAGGATCACAGTTCGAAGCCTGCCAGGACACAAAAGTCCTTGAGACTCAACTCCAATAAACTAGGAAAAGCAGGAAGTGGCCCTGTGGCTCAAGTGATGTATAACACTACCCTTGAGCACAGAGAGGCTCAGGGACAGCACCCAGGCCTAGAGTTCAAGGCCCAGGCAGGACTGGGCAAAAGAAAAAAAAATACACAGTTGAGGGGAATTAATGCTTTGCATGAGAAATCAATGAAATATTCCAGGCCTGGGTGCTGTGCCTGAGCATTTCAGCTCAAGGTCAGCTCAAGGCTCTACCTTTGAACCACAGTGCCTCTTCCAGTTTTCTGGTGGTTAATTGGAAATAAGAGTTATGACTTGCTTGTCTGGACTGGCTTTGAACCGTGATCCTTAGAACTCAGAGTAGTTTCCAGAGTATCTGAGCTGTAGCAACGATTACAGATGTGAGCCACCAGCATCCTGCATTGAAGACTTTATTCTAATTTAAATTACATGTAAAAGTAATGTATGGAATGCAAATGAATCAAACCAAAAATTGAGTACGAATAAGGATTTTACCTAATAGTGAGTTGTGAATGTGTTTAAAGTACCTAAGTTAAGGAGGCATGGAGTACACATTTGGATTATTACCTTCTAAGGGATAATGATGGATTAAGTTGCACTTTTTATAAGGCATAGGATGGAGAATAAAGATTTAAGTTGGACCCAGTTGTAGTGATTCATCTTTTTTTTTTTTTTTTTGGTCAGTCATGGGGGCTGAACTCTGGGCCTGGGCACTGTCCCTCAGCTTTTCAGCTCAAGGCTAGTGCTTTACCACTTGAGCCACAGTGCCACTTCTGTCTTTTTCTTTTTGCTTATGTGGTGCTGAGGAATCGCACCCAGGGCCTCAAGCATGCAAGGTAAGCGCTCTACCTCTGAGCCACCTTCCCAGCCTCCTGGCTCATCTTTTTAATCCTAGCTAGTCAGGAAGAGATGAGGATCATGTTTCAAAACCAACCCTAGTGGAAAAATCTGTGAGATGTTTCTGATCAGCAAAAAGTTGGAAGTGGGGTTGTATTTTATGTAGTGCAGCACTAGCCTTGAGCAAAAAGGCCACGCTGGATTATTAGACCCCGATTTCAAGACCCAGTATTGGCATGAGAAAATGTTGGGCTGGAATCATTTCTCCCGTATTTATAGAGTAAGATCTTAAGTTCAAAATCCAGGTAATAGGATGAAACTTGGAATAATAATGGATAAGCAAGCCAGGTACCGTGGCTCATACTGGTAATCTTAGCTACTCTGCAGGCTGAAAGACTCTTAACTGCAATAAACGACTAGAAAACCAGAAATGGCACTGTGGCTCAAGCCAGTAGAGCACTCTACTTGAGCTGAAGAGCACAGTGATGGCGCCCAAGCCCAGAGTTCAAGCCAAATGCAAAAGCATTAAAGGAAAGAGCTGAACATAAAACATTCAGCTGCATTAAATACTAAAATCTCTCTACTGTTGATTTTCATGTTTTGGTGACAGTTTAGTTAGTACGATTGTTGGGTTAGAAAGGGTAGAGGGAACTTGAACATCTTGAAGAGATTGGGAACTATTGAACTAAGTGATCTTAATTGTTTCAATTTGATACTTACATTCTAGAAAATTAACAGGAAACTAAATGCTTAGTAAAGAAAATTTAAAGGAAACATCTAAAGGGAATATTAATGGCATTAATGTTCAAATACCCATAACAATTTTAGTTTTTTTGTCTTTCCTTATGTTTTACAGCTAAAGATATGCATTCACGTATGACTTTCTTTTTTAATTTATTGATTCAAAGGTCCATGGATACAGTAGGGAAGCTGTAATTTGATTTTTTTTATTGTAAAGATACTATACAGAGGGTTACAGTTATATGAGTGAGGTAATGAGTATACTTCCTCTTGAACATTGTTACCCCCTCCATTGTTTTCTCCCTACCATCCCCTCCCTCCCTCCCTTCCCCGAGGTACGTATGACTTTCATCAGCATAGAATCTCTCTCTTTTTTTTTTTGTCGATCTTGAGGCTTGAACTCTGGGCTTGGGTGTATATAGTCTCTTAGAAGGATTGCTTTAAAAGGTCTTCCTTCCATATCCTTCCTTTCTACTCATTTTCCTCTGCTAGCTATACCTCTAGTTCTATTTTCTTAATAGCTACAGTTATAGTTTCATGGTAGGATGCATAAGGGTGTATTTTGCTTTAGTAAGTGTAAGAACTTGTGATTGATTTTCCTCACTCTTCAACCTTTTTAGCAAAAAGAATATTCAACTGACATTGGAATCTGTACTACTTAGTGGAAGTACAAGTTTCCCCCACTGGATGATTTGGCAGAAAAAAATGGTTATTGTGCTGGGCACTGGTGGCTCACACCTGAAATCTTAGCTACTCAGGAGGCTGAGATAAGAGGATCGCAGTTCAAAGCCAGCCTGGGCAGGAAAGTCCATGAAACTACCCTTGAGCCAAAGAGCTGAGGAACAGCACTCAGGCCCAGAGTTTAAGCCCCACAGCGGACAAAAAAAAAAGGTTATTGTGTTCTTGGGAAAAATGACTTCATGTATCATTTTTGCATTTGCCAACATAGGTACTTTCAGGTCCTTTTTTTTTTTTTTTGTCGGTTGTGGGGCTTGAACTCAGCTTGGGAGCTGTCCCTGCACTCTTCAGCTCAAGGCAAGTGCTCTACTGCTTGAGCCACAGCGCCACTTCTCTTTCAGCTCTTTTGAATGGGTAATTTGTATGTGTGTAGAGAATACGGTACCTGTTCAGCTCTCGTGACAATCTGTTGACAAAACTCAAAAGGTAAATCATTCTTTCAGTAATAAAGTAATGTCACATTTTCCACATTAAAATCCTTTAGTAGTTAGGTAAATTTCCTATTAGTTGTATACAGTATTCTATGAAGTTTGGTTGACTTCATGACCAGATTCAAGTTAAGAATATTGCATAAGCTGGGTGCTGGTGGCTCAGGCCTGTAATCCTAGCTACTTGGGAGGCTGAGATGTGAAGATCGCGGTTCAAAGCCAGTCCGGGCAGGAAAGTCGTGAGATTCCTCTCCAATAAATCACTAGAAAACTGGAAGTGGTGCTGTGGCTCAAGCGGTAGAGGGCTCACCTTGAGCTGAAGAGAGTGCAGGGACAGCGCCCAAGCCCAGAGTTAAAGCTCCAAGATCAACCAATAAAAAAAAAATTACATAGAGGCTGGGAATGTGGCTTAGAGGTAAGGGTGCTGGCCTAGCATCATGAAGCTCTGGGTTCTGCTATTCAGTACCATACAAACAGAAAGGGCCAGAAGTGGCATTGTGGCTCGAGTGCTAGCCTTGACCAAAATAAGCTCAGAGACAGTGCCGAGGCCCTGAAAAAGAATAATATTGCCTAGGTAGTGTGTGTGTATGTGTTCATTTGTGTGTGCTTGCACATGCTGGTACTAGGGCTTGAAGTAGGCCTGGATGCTATCCTTTATTTTTTTGGTTGGTCATGCGCCTTGAACTCTGTGCCTGGGCACTATCCCTCAGCTCTTCAGCTCAAGCCTATCGTTCTACCACTTGAGCCATAGCACCACTTCCACTTTTCTGAGTGGTTAATTTGGAGATAAGAGTCTCACAGTTTCCTTCCTGGGCTGGCTTTGAACGGGGATCCTCAGATCTCAGGCTCCTGAGTAGCTAAGATTACAGGCAGGAGCCACTGGCGCCCGGCTTTATCCTATTTTTACCCAAGGCCAGTACTCTTCTACTTGAGTCACAGCTTCTTTTGATTTGGTAGTTAATTGTAGATAGAAGTCTCAGAGACTTTACTGGCTTTGAACCAAACAATCATTAGATCTCAGCCTCAAGAAGAGCTAGGATTATAGATGTGAGCCACCTGGGCCATAAATGAAGTTTGGTAATTAGCTTTGTTTTTTTATTTTAGTGTTTTTAGCTAGTAATCTAGCTCCATTGTAAAGGTTTCTTAGATAATAGTTTGTTTCTTGTTTCTTATCTAAAGAAACTGATAAATTGGTTTCCCAATGTTTAAAATGGTGTAATATGGGACTGGGAAGGTGTGGCTCAGTGTGGGGGGGTGCTTGCCTTGTGTGCATGAGGCCCTGGGTTTGATTCCTTATCACCACATAAGCAGAAAAGGCTGGAAGTGGCACTGTGGCTCAAGTGGTAGAGTTCTAGCCTTGAGTTGAAGAGCAAATGCTATCTTTCTGAGTGTTGGGAAGTTAGATACAGGCTTGCACCAGTACATACTTTCTAGTTGGACCTGTGGGCCAGTGTAATCCTAGCTACTCAGAAGGAATGTGTTATAAACTGGAAAGTCAGACTTCAACCAGCAAAGAATTGGAAGTAGAGGCATGTCTCAACTGTTAAAGAGTGCCAGACTTAAGCAAAACAGTAAAAGCCCGGTGTTGAAGCCCTAATACTAGTATACACTATTTATAATTTTGTGATAACTGGGATTTAAATTGAATTGGATATTGACTGCCTAGGTTAACTTCAATGTTTGATACTCTGCTTTTGCCTTCCTGCATAATGTGAGTCACTAGGGCTCAGCTCCGTTTTTATTTAAAAATCACTTCTTTTGGAGGCTGTTTTGTTTGCCTGTTGGATATTCTAACAGCACATTTATTACGTTATTTGTTTTACATGGAACTTTTATCTAAATATGACCAGTGTTGTTGCTTAAACTGTCTCAGAGATAGCCACTATACCCCTGTGTGTTTGTGAGTAATGGGTTTGACTCCTCAGATCTCAGCTTCCTTACTATGATTACAGGTGTGAGTCATTAGTGCTTGTCAAGTGTAAAATAGGTGTAAACAAGTGTAACCAACTGAAATAGGTGCAAAGAATTGGCAAATGGGCGGTAAAATAATGATTGAAGTACTTCACAGTTGGAATGAAATAAAAGCTATTAAGTTAATCAAAAAAAGGGAAGAATATGAATGTAACAGGGTAATTTGATCACAGTATGTTTACATGTTACAGAAATAACCAATCTTTGCACAATTAATAGGGACAATCTGTAGGAGACAGATTACAAAAAAGGTAAAGAAAATAAAGTGGGCTGGGAATGTGGCTTAGTGGTAGAGTGCTTGCTTAGCATGCATGAAGCCCTGGGTTCGATTCCTTAGTACCACATAAACAGAAAAGACTGAAAGTAGTGCTGTGCTGTGGCTCAAGTGGTAGAGTGCTAGCTTTGAGCAAAAGTTCAGGGACAGTGCACAGGCCCTGATGAAGCACCATGACTCCCCCCCCCCCCAAAGAAAAAAAAAACAAAAACAAAACCATGCACTGATTATTTCAACATTTTTCTAGAGTGTTTGAGTCTTACTAGGCTTTGAACTTTAGGGCTTCAGACTTTCTATGAAAATGGCATACCATTTGAGCCATGCATGTATCCAGTTCTAAGATTCTTTGGCAATGGTCCCTGTGTGTCCTGTTCTAATGAAAAATTAATGCATCAGAAACATCTGATGCCAGTTAAGCACTCTACTTCTTGAGACATTGCCTTCTCCCCCTTTCCCCTTTACAAATTGCTTATCCTCAGGACAGTGATAACATTCATATTGTTGACTTAACTGGCATTGTTGAATTTTGGTGGTTGTAAATGCTGTCTTTGGGATTTGATTTGCCATCCTCTAGTTTACTTTGAAGATTTAGACAAAAAAATACCCCAACACTTTCACAAGCTGAAATTCTTTTCTACTAGGTTCTATGCATCTTAGGGTATTAATCTATTCTCTTTTAATTCATTTTTGGGGGTAGGGACTCTGTCCTTTCTGATTTTTTTTTGTTCAAGGTTAGCACTCTACCACTTGACATAGTTCCACCTCCAGCTTTTTTTGGTGGAAGTGGGGCTTCCACCAAAAATAAGAGTCTCAAACTTTCATGGGCTGGCTTTAAACCAGTCTTCAGAGCTGTTAGGCAAAACAACCTGAACTGATATTACTATGAGCCTCTTCTCTTGGCTTATATAAGACAATGGATTTACTTCTCAGTAGTTGGGATATTTGAAAACTTATCAAGGTATTGAAAGATTCATTTTGAATGTCTTTCCTGTTTCATAGTTTGTAGCACCTCTTTACCGTGTCCTTTGCTCATGGCTCCATATTTTAAAATAATTTTTTAACTAGTTTATGGAATGTTCCTCTTTTATTTTGGCCTGGTACACTCGTATTTATTCTGTGTTCTAATGGTTTTATCATCATCACCATCCAATATTATTAATAAATGCCCTACCTATAAAAAGTAGATTAAAATTCATAATCTATGTAAAGACTATTGATTCCTGTAAAACTCTAACATAAGTTAACGTACTTGTAAATTGGTATTTACAGAGTGAATGACTTTGAAAATTTTTTTTCATTATAAGGTTTTTTTATACTTAAAGGAAAGCCAAGTTCTGTTCATTTTGTTAAAAATGGTTTGGGGTAGAATTTGGAGTATTTTGAGGAGGAATAAATGAGATTTAATGTAAGGTGTGTAACAAGGTAGTTAATGGGAAGTTAAATAAATGGTATAGAGCTGAGTGGGTCCCAGTTTGCTTAAAAACTTCAAATTACAGATATTTGGATATAGTGTCTCTTAAGAGGATTGTGTTTGTCACTTATCTATGAAGAGGATTTTTGTCCTGAGAAATATCCTAGTGCTCCTTGTATGGAAAAGAGCCAAGGAAATTTTACTTCTTTTTTAAGGCTACATTTAGGAGTACCATTCTCAGGATAGTAATATTTGTTGTAAGATCTCAAGTTGACTTACATTCTAGATAGTCACAATGGCTCAAAATTTAGATTTTATTATTTTGTGTGTGTGTATGTTGGTCCTGGCCTTGAACTCAGGAACTAGACACTGTCCCTGAACTTTCGTACTCAAGGCTAGTGCTTTATCACATAAGCCATCTCTACTTGTGACTTTTAAAAGTTTATTGGAGATGAGTCACATGAACTTTGCTCCCCCAAGTGGGCATCGAAGCACAATCCTCATAGCTCAGCTTCCTGAGTAGCTAGGATTATAGGCGTGAGCCTCTGGCAGCGGACTAAAAATTTAGTTTTTAAAGAATACTGTGACTACTAACTGCTCACCTAAATTCTTTCCCCTTCCCTATTAATTTTTCAGCTTTGTGAGGAGCCAGACTATCAGACACAATGGCTAGCAATGTTACCAACAAGACAGATCCTCGTTCCATGAACTCCCGTGTATTCATTGGGAATCTCAATACCCTTGTGGTCAAGAAGTCTGATGTGGAAGCAATCTTCTCGAAGTATGGGAAAATTGTGGGCTGCTCTGTTCATAAGGGTTTCGCCTTTGTGCAGTATGTTAATGAGAGAAATGCTCGAGCTGCTGTAGCAGGCGAGGATGGCAGAATGATTGCTGGCCAGGTTTTAGGTAAGGTCTGGATGAGTTAAATTTACTTTATTGATAAAATCCCTAACTTAAATTTTGTTTATTCATTTCTCCTTTTGTAAAGCTACTATATGAAACATTCTGGAATGTCTTTTTTTTTTTAATTTGATTTTTTTTGGGGGGGTCCGGTGGTGGGGCCTGAACTCTGGGCCTGGACGCTGTCCCTCAGCTCTTCAGCTCAAGGCTAGTTCTCTACCACTTGAGCCACAGCACCACTTCCCGGCTTTTTTCTTTTTGCTTATGTGGTGCTGAGGAATGGAACCCAGGGCCTCAGGCATGCAAGGCAAGCACTCTACCACTGAGCCACCTTCCCAGCCTTGGAATGTCTTACAAGTATATAATGACTTCCACATAATGACTTGTAATGACTTACATACTCAAGGATTTTTATGTGTGGGAGAGAGCTGGGGTGTACTAGTGTTTGAACTTGGTCTTGTGCTTGCTCCTTCACTGCCTAAAAGTCATTAGAAATTCTAAAGCAGTGGGTTTTCTACTTCTGGATCTGTTACCTGTAATTTTTCTAAGATTAACATCCTAGATAAATTTTTGATTGTTTTTGTGCCAGTGCTGGGGCTTGAACTGAAAGCCATGACAGTACTGCCTTTTTCTACTCAGTGCTGCCACTTGATGTTTATCATCTCAGCCATGACTCTAGCCCAGCTGCTTTGCTTGGTAATTTGAGATAGTCTAAAAGGATATTTGCCCAGCTTTACATCAAACCAAACATTGACATCCTGAATAGGTTAAATTACTGACATGATTCATTGGTGCCTGAGTTTTGTTTTTTTAAGTCTTTCAAATTTTGTTAATCCATTACTTCTAAATACAACTGTGGCTTAGACATAACAGTTACAACTGGTTTAAATTCCTAGCCTTAGTCTATTGCATATACAACCACTATTGTCTTTATTTGGATAAAATAACCAACAGTATGCAATGATTTCATACTGTTCTAAATGACCAAATTCATCTTTTTTTTTTTTTTTTTTGGGTCCAGTCGTGGGCCTGAACTCTGGGCCTGGGCGCTGTCCCTCAGCTCTTCAGCTCAAGGCTAGCACTCTACCACTTGAGCCACAGCGCCACTTCAGGCTTTTTCTTTTTGCTGAGGAATCAAACCCAGGGCCTCAGGCATGCAAGGCAAGCACTCTACCACTGAGCCACCTTCCCAGCCCCAAATTCATCTTTTGTTAGTGGTTTTTGAATTCTGAACACATTTCACCAATTCACTTAATAAAAATTTTTGTTTTGCCTGACACAGGTGGCTCACGCCTGTCTGTATTCCTAGTTATTCAGGAGGCTAAGATCTAAGGATGGCAGTTCAAAGCTGCCAGGGCCGGAAACTCGTGAGACACTTTATCTCCAATAAACCACTCAGAAAACCAGAGGTAGTGCTGTGGCTCAAAGCTAAAGAGCTGAGGGACCTTGCCCTAGCCCAGAGTTCAAAACTTGAAATTTTAGATGACATTAAAAATTAGACTGTTATACAGCAGAGTGACAGTGTACTTACCAGTTTTTCAAATGTTCGTGGGTGAATTGTACTTTAGAGAGCTGGATTTTGACTAATTAGTTTTTATTTTTTGTTTTTGTCAGTTGTGGGACTTGAACTCCAGGCCTGGGCACTGTCCCCAAGTCTTATACTTAAGGTTAATGCTGTATCACTTCGAGCCATAGCACCACTTCAGGTTTTTTGGTGGTTAATTGGAGCTGAGTCTTACAACCTTTGTTGTATGGGCTGGCTTTGGACCAAGATCCTTAAGCCATAAAAAAAAATGTCCATCTGCCAATTGGATTTTAATAGGCTTTTTGTCTGAAAGGAGAACATACATCTTTTAGTATATTTGAGTTTTACTTAAGTGTTTTGTCCATTCACTTTTTTCTGTTTGGTGCTACTATAGGGTTTGAGCTAATCATGCTTTCCTTTAGCTGTTTTGCTCAAGACTGGCACATCTCCACTTTCAACTTTTTTCTGGTTAATTGGAGTTAAGATTTTGGGCTGACTTTTTTTTTTTGGTCCGGTCGTGGGGCCTGAACTCTGGGCCTGAGCACTGTCCCTCAGCTCTTCAGCTCAAGGCTAGCACTCTACCACTTGAGCCACAGCGCCACTTCCCTCTTTTTTCTTTTTGCTTATGTGGTGTTGGGGAATCGAACCCAGGGCCTCAGGCATGCACGGCAAGTGCTCTACCACTGAGCCACCTTCCCAGCCCCTTGTGCTGACTTTTAACTGCAGTTCTCAGATGGTAGCCTCCTTACTTGGTTAGGATTGCAGGCATGAGCCCCTGACAATCTAGCACTATTTCTAAAAATAAAATATTTTTGTAAGAAAGTTTTTTTTTAACACAATTTAGGGGTGATTTGAATGTCCGACACTTCATCCACAATATGAATTGACATTTTGTGACTGTACTAATTATAACTACACGTTTTTATTTTATTTTTATTTATTTTTTTGGGTCCGGTCGTGGGACCTGAACTCTGGGCCTGGGCGCTGTCCCTCAGTTCTTCAGCTCAAGGCTAGCACTCTACCACTTGAGCCTCAGTGCCACTTCCAGCTTTTTTCTTTTTGCTTATGTGGTGCTGAGGAATCGAACCCAGGGCCTCATGCATGCAAGGCAAGCACTCTACCACTGAGCCACCA
>NW_012267337.1:1706531-1728636 GCF_000151885.1 Dipodomys ordii | reverse complement strand
TTTTTGGGTCCGGTCGTGGGGCCTGAACTCTGGGCCTGGGCACTGTCCCTCAGCTCTTCAGCTCAAGGCTAGTGCTCTACCACTTGAGCCACAATGCCACTTCCGGGTTTTTTCTTTTTGCTTATGTGGTGCTGAGGAATCGAACCCAGGGCCTCATGCATGCAAGGCAAGCACTCTACCACTGAGCCACCTTCCCAGCCCCCACGTTGAGTTAACTTTTTAAGATTTGTAAATTAAAGCCAGGCGCTGGTGGCTCATGCCTGTAATCCTAGCTACTCAGGAGGCTGAGATCTGAGGATCGCAGTTCAAAGCCAGCCCAAGCAGGAGAGACTGTGAGACTCCTATCTCTAATAAACCACCAGAAAACTGGAAGTGGTGCTGTAGCTGAAGTGGTAGAGCGCTTGCCTTGAACTGAACAGCTGAGGGACAGCGCCCAGGCCCAGAGTTCAAGCCCCACTACCAACAACAACAAAAAAAGATTTGTAAATTAAGAATTATGGGCATGTGAAATCCAATCCCATGGATATCATTAGATAAATGATGAATTTTTCATGCACCATTGCCCCAAGCCTGTAATCCTAGGTTTTCAGGAAGCTGGGTTTAAGCGTATACACAATCTGGCCAAAGGTCTTGATTGTCTTCAAAAATATGTAGCTGGAGGTATGGCTCCAGTGGTAGTGTAGCAGTTGTGAACTAAATCAAGCCAAACACCTGTGTGCCAGTGGCTCATGCCTATAATCCTAGTTATTTAAGCTGAGATTTAAGGGTCATGCTCAAAGCTAGTTAAAGAGAATTCCATTAGTCTATAATTAACCACCAAAACACACTGTCAGCATTATTTGTAAATGCTAAGGTAGAGTGCCCAGGTCCCGAGTTTAAGCCCCAGTTGCTGGCAAAAAAAAAAAAGTCAAGCCAAGCATGACTTCTCTTATTGGAAGCCATAGTATGGAGGGTTTGTGGGCATAAGGGATTTTACTGCTCTATTAAGCAGATTACAGCTCCCTCCCCATATTAGAACCCAATATTCCAAGCATTCTTATGTTTCTGATATGTGTACAAATTTTGAATTTATATTTTGAAGAATAAACGGGCTGGGAAGGTGGCTCAGTGGTGAGAGTGTTTGCCTTGCATGCATGAGGCCCTGAGTTCAATTCCTCAGCACCACATAAGCAGAAAAAGCCGGAAGTGATGCTGTGGATCAAGTAGTAGAGCACTAGCCTTGTGTAGAAGAGCTAAGAGATAGTGCCCAGGCCCAGAGTTCAGGCCCTGCGACAGATTAAAAAAAATTAGTAGCCTGATTGGAAATAATTCACACAACAGAGACATATACTCTTGATTTAAGGAAGTATGTCAGCCTGTAAACACAGTTGTAAACACCTAAAAGCAAACATTTTGAGAAATAATTTCCAGGTTATAATAGCTTGGCATTAAAAGGACAGAAGGAAAACTGGAAATAATGCTTAGACTATTATGTTGTAAAGGACCTTTACTTTTCAACATTAGGATTATAGGATTTGAATTTCATTTGTGTTCAAACATGTTTTGAAACTAAAAAATAGCTTGAGTACTTTTTTTGGATGGTGGTGAAAGAGCTAGTACCTACCTACTGAGGCTTAGATGCGAGGATCATCGTTCCAGGCCAGCTTTGGCCATAAAATTCAATAGCCTGCAAGCTGGATTCTTTTATCTACCCTCTATCTCAGCCTCTAAAGTAGCTCAGATTATAGGCATGAGCCACCAGCACCTGGAAAATAGTGATTTAAATTGAGAGTATGGAAAATGTTGGCTTGGTATAGCATTCAGCATCTTCGGAGCTGAGTATCTTAAGAGGAGCCTTTACCTCTTTATGTGCTTTTACCTTTGAGCTAACTAACCCTCAGTAAAGCTGTTTTACCTCTCTGGTTTGGGCATACTGTGTTCTAAACTCAGCTTTTGCCTTTAAATCAGGCCTCCTGCTCTACTACTTGAGCCTCAATCCGGTCCAGTGTTTTCCCTGGTTAATTGGAAACCATTCTGCCAGTCTCCTTACACTGTGTCATAAATACACTCTTCAAGAACCAGTGTAGTCAGTAATATACAGGAAAATAAAAGATTTGTCTTTAGTAAGGCAAAATTTCTCCACAGAGGGTGCTCCATCTGCCAAAAGTCTGACAAGCACACACAGCAGGGAGTCTGCTCCCTTATTTATCCATAACATACAGGCCTTGTCCTTCTGCTCACATTGGTTGAGCTCAGGTTCACAATCTGCTCACGATAGTCTACATTGAGTATATCAATGTATTTTCATAAAGTAATTGCAAAACAAGATTAACTGCGTAAGTAGGGTGAAAATAAACCCATAACCTCTGATATTTCCTCAACAGTTACGGATTTAGGGCTTCTCATAAAAAGAGCAAAGCCACTCAGCCAAATCAGGAATGTTCAGGTAACACACTTGGATGGAAAAGACTATTTTTTCTTAAAATTGGTTGTTTTGACATTGGGCCTTTTTTTGCCTTGGTTACCCTGAGCACCTGGTCTCATAGTTGGGATAACAGGTGCTACCACTCAGTTTTCCTTTTACTGCTCTTAAAAATTTCTGTCGTTCTTCCTATCAACAGCACCTAGCAGAAACTTTATTTTTAGTGAGGCAGATTAATGTCATCATTTGATTGTAAATAAATAAGCTCAGGCCTGTAATCCAAGCTATACCAGAGGCTTAGCTGGAGCTTCAGTGCCAGCCTAGGCAGAATATCTGATATTTTTATCTCCAGTTATCTACCAAAAAGCCACAAGTTGAGCTGTAGCTCCTGTAGTAGACTACTAGCCTTTGAGCAACAAAAGTTGAGGCAGTACTCAGTCCCAGATCATGCCACGGGAACCCAGTGCACTAATACACATACTAATAAACTTGGAAGAAAAATACTTGAGAGCTTTAGAAGCTGTTTAGAAATCATATAGAGAGGTGGTACGAATGTTTAAGGAATTTTACTTTGCAAAAATTGTTTCAGATCTACCACTGTTGTTTGACCCTAAAAACTGCCTGTTTTTCAAATGCACTTTTACCCACTCTAAGTTATATCTTTGTATTTTTGACTACAGTGAGTGTTTTTCTTATTGGGTTCTTAATTAAGCCTTTAGGATTTTGATAGCTTATATAGCACCTAGTTAACAGTGGGAGGAACTGATTCTCTACTAAGAATACTGAGATCTGGTGTGGGAAATGAACATGTAAGAGATCACACATGCTGAAGACTTAAATAACTTAAGTTCAAGTTGAATGGTAGGTTTTTTGTGGGGTGGGCTGAACTCTGATCCCTGGTGCTGTCCCTGAGCTCTTCAGCTGAAGGCTAGTGCCCTACCACTTCTGGCTTTTTTATGCTTATGGTGCTGAGGAATTGAACCCAAGGCCTCATGCATGCCAGCAAGCACTCTACCACTGAGCCAACTTACCAGCCCAAATAGTAGGTTTTAGTTCATGTATGGTATTGACAAGTGAAAATGAAAAGGGAGAATATTCATTAGTCTGAGTTTGGCAGATACTAATATCTGCGAAATAATAGATTAGGCAGGATCTGTGAAACCTTAAATTGAGGCCATGTAGTAAAGAATAAAAACATTTTATTTTTGTTACTGTCTTCAAGAAAATACTCGGAATTTTTTTTTCTTTTAGTCCCTAAACCCTTCAACCATGTGAGTCTCTTAGGTGAAAAAGAAGTTGGCTCTGAATGCCAACTTTTCCAATGCCACAGACTTCAAACATTGCCCTGTCACCAAGATCTTTAGCACTCCAACCTTTCTTTGTATATTATGTAAGGTTTCAGTTACTCTGTTAATGTCTTACTAAGTTATCTAAAGTTACCCTACGTTACGACTTCAGATTGTACTTAGCATATCTTTCTGCTATATGTGTTTCCTGTGAAATGGTCGGTACTTCTGGTACCGTAATGTTTGGATTTTATTTATTTTCAATGGGTGGTTTGTATGGAAGGAGTTTGGAATATTTGAGATACTGTGTGTTTTAATAGTATTTAGCTTGTGTTTTGACAACCTTGTAGACCTTACTACTAATTATTGCTGGTACCAGGCTTAAACTCCTTGAGTGAAGTTTTAACAGATTGCCACTCAACTTGGCTTTCTTGAACAGGATTGGTTCTCTTCCGCTTGATTCATTACCTCTAGGTTACCGTTTTTGTTTTGTTTTGTTTTTGGGTCCAGTCGTGAGGCCTGAACTCTGGGCCTGGGCGCTGTCCCTCAGCTCTTTAGCTCAAGGCTCCGCTCTACCACTTGAGCCACAGCGCCGCTTTCGGCTTTTTTCTTTTTGCTTATGTGGGGCTGAGGAATTGAACCCAGGGCCTCAGGCATGCAATGCAAGCACTCTACCACTGAGCCACCTTCCCAACCCCTAGGTTACCGTTTTTGTATTTCAGCCTCCTAAGTAGCTGAAATTCTAGGCATGAGCCACTGATTGAGGTGAATTATGTATATCAGAAATCAGGAAGTGAATTTTTTTAAAGCATTAAGAGTGATATTTGGGACTGGGTTCCAATGAATTATGCCAGAATCAAGGGACTGAGACTGAGGGTTGTGCTTCCAAGCCAACCTGGAACAGTCTATGTAATACTTTGACCTCCAATTACAGCCAGAAGCTAGGCTGTGTCTCAAATGGTGTAGAGCATTAGTCTTGAACAAAAAAGCACCAGTCCCCAAGTTCAATCCCCTGAGCCAGCACTAAAAAGAAAAAGTGACTTACACAAAATACCATTCATGCCTCATCCGTGCTGGGTATACAACATAACAAGCAACATTACCAGCCCTGACTTAACTTTTTTCTTTTTTGGGGGGGGGTTCCAGTCATGGGGCCTGAACTCCGGGCTTGGGCATTGTCCCCTCAGCTCTTCAGCTCAAGGCTAGCGCTCTACCATTGAGCCACAGCACCACGTCAGCTTTTTTTTCTTTTTTCTTACGTTGTACAGAGGAATTGAACCCAGGGCCTCAGGCATGCAAGGCAAGCGCTCTACCTCTGAGCCACCTTCCCAGCCCCAACTTACCTTTTATCTAGAGGTTCTTTTTACCATCTTTTTGTGTTCCTCATCCCCTTATATACCTCTCCCTGCTCTCATTTCCCTCCCACCCCAGCACCCAAGACAGTAGTTTGCTAGATAGCCAAGGCTTGCCTCCAAATCTCAGTCCTTCTGCTTGGTGGATAGATGCTTGGGTTCTGTAGTCTTTGTTGAGTTATAATTACTTTTGGTATTTATAAAAGTAGTCATCTTGTAGTAAATGTCTTTTAACTTATTTTCTTCATTTAGTGTATACTTGTGAAATATTCAATTGATTATTCTTCTCAGTATATCATAGACTATCCATTCTAAGTGGTTTTTAATGGGCCCTCACACCTGTGAAGAATGTGTTCTACCTTTTGTACTGCTGTCTTACTAGTTTTCCCCACGACCTCCCCTTTTGCTAGACTAATCCTGGGGCTTGGACTCAGGGCCTGGCTATTATCCCTGAGCTGCTTTTGCTTAAAGCTAGAACTCTTAGTACTTGAGCCACAGAGCTACTTCTGGCCTTTTATGTTTATGTGATACTGAGGAATAAAATCCAGGACTTATGCATTCTAGGCAAGCATTCTACCACTAAGTCACATTCCCAGCCCTAGTCTCCTTTTTTCATTGGTTATTTGAGATAGCCCGTATGCATCCTATGAGGATGATGTTTTAAATCATTCCAACATTACTGCAGGGCTGGGCCCTGCTGCCTCTTATCTACTCTGGCTGAGACCTAAGGATCATGGTTTTGAGCCAGCCTGAGCAGGAAAGACCTGGGCACTTCAGCTCCAACCCCCCAAAAATTGGGAGTGGTTGGTAGCTCAGTGGTAGAACGCTAACCTTGAAAAAAAATGGGCCAGGACATTGCCCAAGTCCTGAGTTGAAGCCCCGTGACCAACCAAAAAAATTGTTATATAAAAATAGTTACTAGGAGGCATGGGAATGTGGCTTAGTGGTACAGTGCTTGCCTTGTATGCTCAAAGCCCTAGGTTCAATTCTTAATACCACACATAAACAGAAAAGGCTGGAAATGCAATAAGATGTCTGGGTACTGGGAATGTGGCTCAGTAGTAGAATGCTTGCCTCTCCCAAGCATGAGGCCCTGGGTTCGATTCCTCAGTACAACATAAACAGAAAAGGGTGGAAGTAACACTGTAGCTCAAGTAGTACAGAGCTAGACTTGAGCACCTAGAGTGCCCAGGCCCTGTATTCAAGCAACAGCAAACAACAAAAAGAGTTATTAGAAGGGACGGGTTGCTAATGTTCTAAAAGGAGTGTACTCTTTACTTACATGAAAGTTCCTAGTGTTTCAAATACACAGGTACAAAAATTATACTTCATTGTTTTTTGATGCTCATAGTTCTTATGTGCTAGCAAAACTTGCAAGCCAAAGTTTTTGAGGATGATTCTTCTGAGCACAAGAATGAATAGAACTAAAAGTAGATTTAAAAGTTCTTGCTGGGTGCCAGTTGCTCTCACCTGTAATTCTAGCTATTAGGAGGCTTATACCTGAGGATCATATTTCAAAGTCAGTCCAGGCAGGAAAGTCCCTGAGACTTTTTTTTTTAGGTCCAGTCGTGGGGCCTGAACTCTGGGCCTGAGCACTGTCCCTCAGCTCTTCAGCTCAAGGCTAGCGCTCTACCACTTGAGCCACAGCGCCACTTCTAGCTTTTTTCTTTTTGCTTATGTGGTGCTGAGGAATCAAACCCAGGGCCTCAGGCATGCAAGGCAAGCGCTCTACCACTGAGCCACCTTCCCAGCCCTAGTGAGATTCTTTTATCTCTAAGAAACCACCAGAAAAACTGGAAGTGGTGCTGTGGCTCAAGTGGTGTACAGAGCCTTGAGCTAAAGAGCTGAGGGGCAGTAATCAGCCCCAAAGTTCAAGCCCCACAACCACCACCACCAACAACCAAAAAAATGTTCTGTAAATTTAACCAATTGTCTTTTTCCTTACTTAATATTAGTTCACCAGGAATATATGTTTGGGATTACTGTTCAGTACCTCAGAACTATTTTAGTATCTTAGAGACCTTAACAGTCTGAACTAAAAGGTCAATTTTATGGTAAGCAAAGGCGACTTACATTGAGGATGAAGAATCACTCAGTCATGGATAACCAAGTTGTTATTCATTCTTCATTTGGTTGAGAACATGGGACCATAGAAAACATTGTATTAAAACATGTTTTATTGGAAGATAGGTAAATATACTAAAAGCAAGCTTGACATGGCTTTTAAAAATGTATAGATCACAGTTTTCGTTTTAATTCATTCATTGATTTTTGGGGTACTTCATCATCATTAACATTACATTTTACATATGGTACCTGGTACATAGTATAAAATATTTTCTTGGATTGCAGAATTCTTCCACTTTAGGATTTTATAGTGTTTTTTTTGTGTGTGTGTGTTTTGTTTTTGTTTTTGCTGTTTTTTTTTTGGTCAGTCGGGCTTGAACTCTGGGCCTGGGTGCTTGTCCATCAGCTCTTTACCTCAATCCTATGGTTTTACCTCTTGAGCCACAGCCCCACTTCTGGTTGTTAATTAGAGATGAGTCTCGCAGACTTTTCTTTCCTGGGCTGGCTTTGAACAGCAATCCTCAGATCTTGCCCCCTGTGTAGCTAGTATTATAGGCATGAGCCACAGGTGCCAAGTTTTATAGTACTTTTGAATATAGTTACAATAAACAGTCTAACATTAAATGTCCTGTGAAATTAATGGAGACTGTCTCCTGCATTTTGCAGGATAATAAATTAGAAAAGATTTCAGAAGTATTGTGATTATATTTTGAGAGTTGCCAGCTGTGATTGAAAACTGTGTGAAATGGTTATTTTCTTAGAAACAATCACATGACTAGAAAGGTAGACTAAATGTACTAAGTTATTGACATTGTTCAAATATTTTTTTCTTTCTTTATCTTATATATTGAGCTGTCCTCAATCTGCTCAGTATCCGGAACACTGAGATACTCATCTGTTTCCATAATGAATGAGTTAGATTGATGCTCATGTAATTTAGGGCACACATAACCATATGGGTGCTGAGAGGAGCTTGAACTTGTGCATGGGCTCTGTCCTTGAGCCTCTCTGTGCTCAAGGCTTCTATAACACCACTTCTGCCCTTTTCTGTTAATGTGGTGCATGCTAGGCATACATTCTACTACTAAAACACATTCGTCCCCTCCCCCTTTTTTATTTGGCACTGTCTTCGAGGTTTTTTTTTGTTTTTTGGGTTTTTTTTTGGTTTTTTGGCTCAAGACTAATGTTCTACTGCTTGAGCCACAGTGTGTAGTTTTTGGTTTCACCTTTGTGGTACTGAAGTATTAGCACTCTACCTCTGATCCACATTTGATGTACAAAAAATACTTCTAGCATCCTGATGTGTAGAAACAAAAATGAGAAATTGAATATATTTTTTTTAGGAACTTGCTATTTTCTGTGACTGTTGTCCTTTTTTGGGGGGAGGTATCCTGGGGCTTAAACTGTGGGCTTAGGCAGTTTCTGAGCTTCTTTTGCTCAAGGCTAGAGCTCTATTACTTGAGCCACAACACTACTTCCAGCTTTTTTTGCTTATGTGGTAGTAAGGAATCAAAACCAGGACTTCACGCATGCTAGGCAAGTACTCTACCACTAAACCACATTCCCAGCCTGTACTTTGTTTTATAGCAAGTATAAGCATCCTATTTGTGCATATCTAGCTATATTTCTCTCCCTTATCTTCATTCAAGACTATTACTGTTACTTCTTGAGCCACATTCCTTTTTGGTAGTTAATTGGAGGTAAGAATCTCACAGACTTCATTGCTCAGGCCTCAGATATCAGTATCCTTAATAGGTTGATTTTCAGGCATGAGCCACTAGCCACATGGCTTTAAAAAGTAAGATCCAGATAAGGCTATTTTTAATTTAAAAAATAATAATGCTCTGTTGCTGCTGTGTGTGATTGCCCATTCCTTTAACCTACTCAAGGTAGAGATGAGGATTACAGTTTGCCAAAAAATTAGCCAAAAGACCCTATCTCTGAATAAGTCAGGCATGGTGGTTTCTTTTTTCAGTTCTGCAGTAAGCATTTTTTGTACTTAATCTATCTTGTAAGTGTACTTACATCTTTTGTTACTTTTAATTTTGAAGTTACAATTTTTTTACACAAAATAGGATGTACAGCTATCCAGCACGTGTGCCGCCACCGCCTCCTATTGCTCGGGCTGTGGTGCCCTCTAAACGTCAGCGTGTATCAGGAAACACCTCACGCAGGGGCAAAAGTGGCTTCAATTCTAAGAGTGGACAGCGAGGATCTTCTTCCAAGTCTGGAAAGTGTATGTTTTATTTCTACTTTGTGCTTCTGCTGTTTCTTGACCTAGGGTAGTTAATAGAGGTTCAATGTTCAATTTTTTTTCTCGTGTCTGATAAAGGTCCTCATTTTTTCCCTAAATACTAAGAATTTGAAAATTTGTCATCAGACATGCAGGCCTTGGGCTTATTTTTATATTATATATTTCCTTGTGTAGTATAAGAACAAAATTTAAATGGGATTTACTTCACATGAGGAATTATTTCCTGCTTACTGTATAGATTTTGCCAATGTAAAGAAAATGTGTTTGTGAAACAAGGCATTTAAATATAGAATTGAAATCTTCTGTAATCTCTTAAGTTACAATGCAACTACTCAAAGGAGATTCAAATTTTAGTTGTCATGTAGCAGATCAAAGGCCGGTGTTACTCCTTTGAGGTTGTACTGGGAATATATTTTGTAGCAGGTATATACTCGTACTCATGATTCTAATGTAAAATTTCTTTATAATAAAGTGAAAGGCGATGATCTTCAAGCCATTAAGAAGGAACTGACCCAGATTAAACAAAAAGTGGATTCTTTGCTGGACAGCCTGGAAAAAATTGAAAAGGAGCAGAGCAAACAAGCAGGTAAAATCTTTGTGCTTAGTAGGTATAAAATTGGGTTAGTGCTGAAAGGTGGTGGATGTGTATGAAACTTGGAGCTGGGCACTGCTGACTCTTGCCTATAATCCTCACTACTGAGAACCAAGTCTGTGATCTGAGGATTGCAGTTTGAAGTCATCCCAGATAGGAAAGTGAGAGGGGGGGGGAGGGGAGAGGAGTGTGTGTGTGTGTGTGTGTGTGTGTGTGTGTGTGTGTTAGTGTTCATGAGGTTTGAACTCTGGGCCTGGACACTGCCCCTAAGCTCAAGGCTAGCGCTCTACCACTTGAGCCACAACACCACTTCTGATTTTCTGGTGGTTAACTGGAGATAAGAGTCTCATGGACTTTCCTGCCCAGGCTGGCTTTGAACCAATTTTCAGCCTCCTGAGCAGCTAGGACTATATCCTAGAGCCACCGACACCTAGTTCTCCCCAGACAGGAAATCACAGAAAACACTGGGAGTGGCATGTTGCTCGAGTGGTGAGTGCTAGCCTTCAGCAAAATTAGCTCAGGGACAGTGTCCAGGCCTTGAGTTCAAGCCTTAGGACCATCAAAAAAAGAAAAATAATTTGGGTGTTTGAGTTGGGGAGGGTGTTGGTTGGTGGGGTAAACATGCTCAATCCATCTTGATGATCATAGTGGGGACTCTTGCTCCCCATACAGACCTGTCCTTATCGTCAACAGTCGAAGTGAAGAATGAGAAGTCAGAAGAAGAACAGAGCAGCAGCTCCCTGAAGAAAGATGAGACTAATGTCAAGATGGAGTCTGAGGGGGGTGCAGATGATTCTGCTGAGGAGGGGGACCTACTGGATGATGATGATAATGAAGATCGGGGGGAAGACCAGGTGAAAACTATGGGAAAGAATAGAAAGAGGTGGTGGAGGGGGGACCAGGAACACATGGAGTCCCTCTAACTCCATCATGTTTGTGTCTGTTTCTCACAGCTGGAGTTGATCAAGGATGATGAAAAAGAGGCTGAGGAAGGAGAGGATGACAGAGACAGCGCCAATGGCGAGGATGACTCTTAAGCACATAGTGGGGCTTAGGGATCTTATCCCATTATTTCTTTACCTAGGCGCATGTCTTAAGATCAAAATTTCACCAGATCCTCTCCCCTAGTATCTTCAGCACATGCTCACTGTTCTCCCTATCCTTGTCCTTCCCATGTTCATTAATTCATATTGCCCTGTGCCTAGTTCCATTTTCACTTCCTTTGATGCTCCTGATAGTTTTGTTAAGTCTTACCCTGTAATTTTTGCTTTTAATTTTGATACCTCTTTATGACTTAACAATAAAAAGGATGTATGGTTTTTATCAACTGTCTCCAAAATAATCTCTTGTTATGCAGGGAGTACAGTTCTTTCCATTCATACAAAATTTTAGTATTTGCTTCCCTAACTGCAAAGGCAATCTCATGCATTTAGTTCTAGCACTGGATAGCAGCTTTAAGTTAGAAATCTGTGTGTCATGCCCCACATGAGAGTGCTGTGTGGGGATGTTAAACAGAAATGTAACAATGTATTTTTGTGAATGAGAGTTGGCATGTCAGATGCATCCTTTAGAAAAATAATTAGTGTACTAGTCTTAATATTTGTTTTCTAAAGTTGATACTGTGGGTTATTTTTGTGAACAGCCTGATGTTTGGGACATTTTTTTCTCAAAAAATAAACAAGCCCTTATTAAACCAGGAATTTGGAGAAAAAAACACCTGGTTTTTTATTTTTGTATTTTATAACTGTTTACTTCAAATTCCTTGTTTTGTTGCAGCGGCCTCCACAAAATCTTTAGATTGTGCTAAATACATTTGTCTCGTCATGTCTATCAACATACACTGTTAACATTGTTTTTCTAGTCTAATCTTTATACTGAACTCTGAGGCGCAGAGTTCAGTGAAAATAGGAAAAGCATTTGCTCTTTCTTTTCTAAAACATTGCGAGGGTTATGCATGTAGATTCCTTAGAATGATCTTGTACTTACAACAAGTCTTTCTTAACCTCTTTACCTTTGCCCCTTCTAATTGCAGCCCTAATCCCATTTTTGTCATAGTGCCAGGTAGCATCCAGCTGTCTTAAGGGTAGATCTAGTATGAAATACCGAAATTCTAATGCTTAGTTCTGAAAGTCCAGCTACTTGATGTTTTATGCTTCACTTTTTTAATACAGCAGCAAGGGAGACAGTTCTTAACAATTTATGCAGACATAAATTCCTCGGGTTTAAGATTCATTGGAGTATGCAGTGCAGGCATTTTTTTCCCCCAACTCTTATCTACTACAGTAGACCAAAGTTCAGTCATGTTTATAAAGTTTTCATAGGTTCTTTTTTATCTGTAAAGGACAGTGGATCAGGCAATGGTTGCTCACACCTGAAATCTTAGCTGAGATCTCAGGGTCATGGTTCAAAGCCAGCCTATGCAGGAAAGTCTGTGAGACTCTTATCTCTAATTAACCATGAGAAAACGGAGTAGTGCTGTGGCTCAAGTGGTAGAGTGCTCCCTTTGAGCTGAAGAGCTCAGGGCCAGTGCCCAGGCTGTGACTTAAAGCCCCACAATTGGCAAGACAAAAACAAAACTGCCTGTCAAGTGCAAATGCAGTATATAAAAGTGGTATTTCTTGTTAATTCAGTAAAAAGAAAAAAACCCAAACTAGCATCTATATTTTTTGTGTGTTGATTATGGGGCTTGAACCTTGAGCCTGAATGCTGTCCCTGAGCTCTTTAGCTCGAGGTTAGCGCTTTACTACTTGAGCTATAGTGCCACTTCCGGTTTTCTGATGGTTTATTGGAGATAAGATTTTCATGAACTTTATTGTCTGGGCTGGCTTTGAACTACAATCCTCAGATCTCAGCCCCCTGAGTAGCTAGAATTACAGGTATGAGCCATTATCACCTGGCTTCTTTATTGTATTTTGATGCGGTCTGTTCATACAAACATTTAGCAGGTGGTCCTAAGTGGTAAAGAAAACTGTACCCGAAAAATTCCAAGCCTAAGATACTAATAAAATAAAAATTAAAAAGTGTTTGATGTTTGAAAGCTATTGGATTAACTTAGTTTGGAATTCAATGTGTACTCTTTATTTTTAGAGTGATATATTTCTGGTTCTGTTAAATGAAAGGTGTAACAGTTATAGAATCTGCAAATATTGTTTTTACAGAACGTTTTGTTAGTTGAATAACCTCAGTTCAGTGTTAAGATTTCTAGCCATGAAGATAGGTATGCTTTGATAATAATTGAAAGAAACGTTTTTAGTATGCTTATGGAGCCTAAGAAAGTAGCCTTATTACGAATAAACGTAAAATGAAAGGAGTTTAGCAGAAGCTTAGTGGCTGACAAGTCTTTGTTCTGTTCATAGTCCCTTGACATAGAAGACTTGCAAAGATTGTATGAATGGTATCAGTTGTGGATTTTTTTGTTGTAAAGTTTTTGTTCTGTCCTGGGGCTTGCAATCCTCCGGGCCTGAGCATTGTCCTTTGGCTTTTCTGCTCCAGACCAATACACTAGTTAAGCCACAGCTCCATTTCTACCTTTTTTGGTGTCCATTATTGTTTCATGGTGTTCCCTGGCCTGGCTTCCAGCCTAGATCCTCAATATTATTCACAGACACTGACTCAAGTTGTGTTCCAACACCTGTTTTCAAAGGGAAGCAGAATTCAAGACAATTCAAATAGCCGCAAGAAGATTGGTGAATTGGAAAGAGCTGGAATCAATGAAGATTTAGAATTCTAATTGCTTGTGATTGGTAGTAGCTGGGCTCACATAGCAAACCTAGAAGG
The DNA here is from genome assembly GCF_000151885.1 of Dipodomys ordii. Taxonomy (NCBI): domain Eukaryota; kingdom Metazoa; phylum Chordata; class Mammalia; order Rodentia; family Heteromyidae; genus Dipodomys; species Dipodomys ordii. The sequence goes on along the minus strand of NW_012267337.1, from coordinate 1,714,907 downwards.
AAAAATATGTGATCAAAACTAGAACTTATACCTATGTGAAATCATGGGTAAGCATTTTTGTGAGCATTAGGATAAAATGGCTAGTAACATACTGTTTCCCTTCACCCCATAAAAGGGCAGAAGATTGACATGATTCAGTGTTTTAAATCCAAGCTGTGAAAAGCATAACCTGTTAGGAGTACTTAGAAGAACCCTATTGTATAGTGGTTTATACAGTAGAAATAGAAACCATGAACAGGGAGGTCAAGGGTGAATGCTGACAACTAGTACGCTTAATCTCACAAAGTCAAAGGGTGGTAGGATAGTAGGACATCTGAGCCATTCATGAGGTGACATGAGGTGAAGTCTAATAAAGTAATAATGTGTGTCTTAGGGTTTGATACAAAGCAAGTGTATTTTGAAATCGTGCACCCTATTGGAGAACACCTTGGTTGATATGAATGTTAGACTATGAAACAAAACCACTGAGGTTCCAGCACACCAGGCTGAAATGTACCAGGCTTGTTTTTTTACTTTTTAGCTACTCAAGTGAGCTTGTGAAGGGATATTTTAAGATGGTAGCAACTGGCATTTTGAGTTGTGCTAGTGTGGCTGAATAAAAAGTTTTATCTGAATTAAATTTAAGTGGGTATATGTGGCATTTTCAATGTATAGCATAGATAAGAGAGCCCTGGAAGGTTTGTAGATTAGTGCAACCTGCAAATACTGGTTATAGAAACGAGGGTTGCTAGTTACTAATCCAAATTTAATAAGCTTTTGCATGTTCTAAGTTCATGTTTCTTGGGCCCTAAACCCAAATTTCCCAAATCTTTAAGCTTGTAGAATGATAGGGTAGGAAGTCATCCCTGGCTCAAGCAAGCCATGTACTTGCATTAACTAGAGGACTAAGACCATCTGTAGAAATACTGTCTCTGCTCCCAAATATACTTTTCCCAGAGAATGAAAAGTATAGTATTTCAATGCCCTTTTAGCACTTTTGGTTGGGGTTGGGGTTTTTAGCATAGCCTTAAGGGCATGGAATAGGGCCAGATAGTGTCTATAAACAGCCCCAATCATCCAAGACCACCCTTGGGTTACATTATTTTCTTAATGTTTTCCCACTTCTAGAAACTGACTTTTTGTCCATTCTTCTGGGACAATCTTCCCAAACACAAGACTGACCCTGCTATCCCTCCCATAACAAGTGAATCAGGCTTAGTTTATTTTTCACTTCAGCCTTTTAATGGTGGGTACATTGTCAGGCCTTTGTGTGTGGGTGTGTCAGCTTTGTGGGAAATCTCAATTGTCTTGAACACTACTTAGCATCTTCAGAATAGTCCAGGCACACTTCATATACACATCATATATATATATATCCAAAAAGGTGACTGATAATTTGGGGGGGGGCACGGTGGTGGGGCTTGCACTCTGGGCCTGGACACTGTCCCTCATCTCTCCAGGTCAAGGTTAGCATTCTACCATTCTACCACAGTGCCATTTCCTGTTTTCTGAGTGGTTTAATGCAGATAAAGAGTCATGGACTTCCCTGCCCGGGCCGGTTTTGAACCAAGATCCATGTGAACATCTAAGATTATAGACCTGAACCACTGGCACCCAGTGTCAGGCGTTCTTAGCTGATAATTTGTTGTATAAAAATGATACTTGCTGTCTACTGGTATAAGACCTTCCAAGTTTTTTAGATAGTTTGGTTTTGTGCCTATCTTACATGAGACAGTTCAGGTCAAGCTACCACTGTCATTACAATAGCTTCATGTCTATATCTGTTCATAAAGCAAGTTTGTGGGACATACAGGTTGACCTTGAACTTAGTGTTCTGTCTCTGCCTGCAGTTTCAAGTGTCCATGACTGACATTCTGGAATATGACAATGCTTGGCTTACATTATGCCTGTTGGGAATAACAAAATACAGCTAGATCCATGCTTTAATGCCTTCTAACTTATCCTATAGGTGAATTTTATTTTTGTGTGTGCAGTCTTGGGTCTTGAACCCTGGCCTGGGCACTGTCCCTCAGCTCTTGAGCTCAAGGCTAGTGTTTTAACCACTTGAGCCACAGTGCCACTTCTGGCTTTTTCTGTGTATGTGGTGCTGAAGAATCTAATCTAGGGCCTCATGCATGTGAGGCAAGTACTCTACCACTCAGTCACCTTTCCAGCCCAATTTTAATAATCTTAAGTGACAGACTAAAACAGCCCCTCAGTACATGTCTGATATCAAAACTGGGAAGAGCCTAGTGGCAGTAGTTAATGTCTGTAATCATAGTTACTCAAGGGCTTGAGAGATCAGAATTGCAGTTCAAAGCTAGCCTAGTTAGCTTCTGGAAGTTGAATTGTGACTCAAGTGGGATAGCACCATCCTGGAGCAACAAAGCTAAGGAATAACACTCAGACCCCTGAGTTCAAGTACCTCAGTGGGCATGGCATGTGTGTGTTTGTGTACGTGTGGGTACCCATTATACATAGATCGAAGAAAGAGTATGTCCAAGAAAGATCTGTGCCCTTTACAGTCCATCTGTCTCAATACTTTAAATTTCCTACCCTTTGCACATATTTTTTTTTTGGGGGTCCGGTCATGGGGCCTGAACTCGGCTTGGGCACTGTCCCTCAGCTCTTCAGCTCAAGACTAGCGCTGTACCACTTGAGCCACAGCGCCACTTCCGGCTTTTTTCTTTTTGTTTATGTGGTGCTGAGGAATCGAACTCAGGGCCTCAACCATGCAAGGCAAGCGCTCTACCACTGAGCCACCTTCCCAGCCCTCATGCATATTTTTTAAATTCAATTCAGATTTACAGAGTGAAAATTCCTGTTAAACCTTGGGAATGGGACCACTCTTGTGTATCTCCAAGAATGGACTTGGCACCTTTCTGTGTTATGTAACAATAGAATAGTGTTCTAAACCAGTGCTGATGGCTCATGGGTATAATCTTAGCTACTCAGGAGGCCAAGATCTGAGGATCCCTGTTTGAAGCCAGCTCAGGCAGGAAACAGATTCTTAGCTCCAATAAACAAGCCAGAAGTGATGCTGTGGCTCAACTGGTAGAGTGCTAACCTTCATCAAAAGAAGCTCAAGAACAGCATGTAGGCTCAGAGTTCAAGCCCCAAGATTGGCGCGCGCGTGTGCGCGCACACACTAAATGTTCTATTGTTGAAGCTTGGATTTCCTTTGAGAGGAAAAAACGTGGGTGTAGTAGTTAGGAGATGAGATTCGAGGAGTCAGGATGAGGATAGTGAGACAAGTGGGGAAAGCCAGTGTTAGGATGTTACTGAGATGGGATTCATAACATTTCCCAGAATTGTGTGACATATGAAAGCAGAAGTGGAAGGATTTATCCACTGGGTCTGGTTCATTAGCAGAATTGAAAGACATTTGGATTGTTTCCAGTTTGGTATATTTATTAGGAATATTTTTCTATGAGAACATACACATTTTTGTTGAGTGCAAGTTAGCACATGTGATAAGTACCAAACCCTTTAAAATATGGTTTTGCTAACTTAGATCTCACTAAGTGAACATTTTAATTATTTTATGTCTTTAGCAGCACTTCATACTGTCTGTCCTTTTAATTTTAGGCTTCCTAAGGGGCATGTTACCTTATTTTGTGTATTTGCTTTTAATAATCTTTTTTTTGGGGTTCGGTCGTGGGGCCTGAACTCTGGGCCTGGGCGCTGTCCCTCAGCTCTTCAGCTCAAGGCTAGCACTTTACCACTTGAGCCACAGCACCACTTACGGCTTTTTTCTTTTTTGCTTATGTGGTGCTGAGGAATCGAACCAGGGCCTCAGGCATTCAAGGCAAACACTCTACCACTGAGTCACCTTCCCAGCCCTTTAATCATCTTTTTCTTGGACTATAGCTACCATAAAATAGGTGTACAGTTGTTATTACATAATGAGCATAGATGCAGCAAGATCTTACATAGAGGGATACATACCTGTAATCCTAGGACTAGAAAGGCCAAGGCAGGAGGTTCATGAGTTCCAGGATTGCATGGACTACATAGAACTTTCAATAAAAATTAACTGAAAAAGCAAGCAAGCAATACTGTAGAAATCACCAGTGTTGCAGAAATCTTGCATGTGCTTTCTTATAGTTCCTATACCATTATTTCAAAGGTACCTATTGTCCATACACCGTAGATTTGGTATGACTGTATCTGAACTTCAAATAAAATTAATAATATGTATCTTGTTGCCTGGCTTCTTTGATTCAACAATGTGTCTATATAATTCATGTGTGTTGCTGCATGCTCTAGTTTATTCATACTGCTGTTTATAGTACTGCATTGTACAAATACATTTTACTAATAGGCATTTGGGCTGTTTCTAATTATAGCTGATATGAATAAAACTGTTATGAACACTATAGAGATGTCTAGTTGAACGTGTGTGTATATATACATATATATTTGCTGCATAAGAAAAAACTAAAAATGAGATTCCCAAGAGATAAGTGTTGGTTTCACACTTGTCAATTCATTTTTTTCTTCAGCCTTCCCCTTCCCCCTTCAGATGTGCGGTAGTGTCACATTTTTTAAAAAGAATTTTTGCTTTTCTAAAACTGTATTTTTGTGTTGGTACTGGGGCTTGGTTTAGGGCCTTAGCACTGTCCGTTAGTTTTTTGCTGAAGGGTCACAGTCTACCACTTAAGCCACACCTCCAATTCCAGCTTTTTGGGTGGTTAATTTGAGTTAAGAGTCACAGACTTTCCCCTGCCCAAACTAGCTTCGAAATGTGATCCTCTGATCCCAGCTTCCTGAGTATTACAGGCATAAGCCACCGGTACTTGACTCTCAAACATTTATTTTTTCTCTCAAACATTTATATAGGGGTGTTACATTCATGGAAGAGTTGTAATGTTAATATCTGAGAGCTGTTACCATGGTCTTTTTGCAGAAACACGAAACCAACACATTATTCATGAAACCTCAGACTTTATTTAGTTTTCCTCAGTTCTTAAGAGTCATGGGCATACACTATGGCACGGATAGTATTCACTACAACATCTCTCATCCTCTCTTCACCATCTTTAATCTGTGGAAACCCATAACCTGTTTTTCATCACCGTAATTCTGCCATTTCAAAGAATTATATGAGTGTAGACTGTGTGTGTGCACACATGCACACACATTGTTATTGGGGCTCATACTTGGTCTGGCACTGCCTTTGAGATTTTTTTGCTCAAGGCTAGCACTCTCATTTGGGCCACATCTCTACTTACAGCTTCTTGGTGGTTAACTGAATACGAGTCTTAGAAACTTTCCTACCTAGGTCAGCTTTGAGTAGCTAGGATTACAGGTGTGAGCCACCAGTGCCTGGCTTTGGAGTATGTATTTAAAAAAAAATATTGTGAAGGTGATGTCCAGAGGAGTTAGTTATATAAGTTAGATAAAGAGTATGTTTCTTTTGGGACAATGTCACCCTTTCTCTTGCTCTCAGTTTTTCCCTCCAATCCCACACACAAGTTGTATAGTTCATTTTCAACATAGTGTCCAGTGAGTACCCTTGCTGCATTTGTTCGCCCTTTGTCCCTCCATTTTTGATGGTGATTCTGTCCCTTCCCCCGCTCCTGCCACAACAATGCTCTTGAATTCTATCCAAATTCTTTTTTTATTTTTATTTTTTGGTCAGTCATGGGGTCTGAACTCTGGGCCTGGGCGCTATCCCTCAGCTCTTCAGCTCAAGGCTAGTGCTCTACCGCTTGAGCCACAGGCCACTTCCAGCTTTTTCTGCTTATGTGGTGCTGAGGAATCGAACCCAGGGCCTCATGCATGCAAGGCAAGCACTCTACCACTGAGCCACCTTCCCAGTGCAAAGAGTTGCCACTTTTATTACTATATGTTTTGCCACTGATGTCATAATCAACAAAAAATAATATAGACAATGTTTAATAAATTGCTGATTTGGGTTGCTTGCAGTTTCTTGTTATTACAAATAAAACTAGTATGAATGTTTGTATATGTTATTTTATGTGTGTGTGTAGTCATGGGGCTTGAACTTGGGGCCTGGGTGCTGTCCTTGAGCTCTTTTGCTCAAGGCTAGAGCTCTATGACTTTGAGCCACAGCTCCCCTTCTGGAGATAGTGTCATGGACTTTTCCTGCCTATGATGGCTTTGAACTGTGATCTCAGATCTCAGATTTCTGAGTAGCTAGGATTACAGGCATCAGCCACTAGCATCGGTTTGAATATAAATTCTTGTGTTTTTTTGGGGGGGGCCGGTTGTGAGGCCTGAATTCTGGGCCTGGCCGCTGTCCCTCAGCTCTTCAGCTCAAGGCTAGCGCTCTACCACTTGAGCCACAGCGTCACTTCCGGCTTTTTTCTTTTTGCTTATGTGGTGCTGAGGAATCGAACCCAGGGCCTCAGGCATAGAAGGAAAGTGCTCTACCACTGAGCCACTTCCCAGCCCCTGAATATAAATTCTTATGATAAAAGTTTTTTATTCTCTGGGATGAATGTCCAGGAGTGTGGTTGTTGGGTAATAGAGCAATGTATATTTATAAGAGACTGCAGGGCTGGGAATGTGGCTTGGTGGTAGAGTGTCTAGCATGCATGAAATCCTGGGTTTGATTCCTGAGTACCACATAAACAGAAAAAAAAAGTGGTGCTGTAACTCAAGTGGTAGAGGGCTTTTTTTTGTTTTTTTGGCTGGTCGTGGGGCTTGAACTCTGGGCCTGGGCACTGTTCCTCAGCTCTTCAGATCAAAGCAAGCACTGTATCACTTGAACCATAGCGCTACTTCCAGTTTTCTGGTGATTTATTGGAGATAAGAGTCTCACACAGACTTTCCTGCCCTGGCTTTGAACTTTGATCCTCAGATCTCAGCCTCCTGAGTACCTAGGGTTACAGGCGTGAGCCTCCAGTGCCTGGCTTGTTCTGCCTATTTTTGGGTGTGCCTGGACTATGATCTACCTAGGCTTCCCGATGTATCTAGGGTAACAGGCACACACCACCATATCCATTTCTCCATTGAGAAGGGAGCTTCAGGAACTTTTGTGCCTGAACTAGTCTTGTATTGCAATCCTTCCACAATAAACCTCCGGAGTAGCTAGAATTGTAGGCATAAGGTACTAACCTAGTATATGTGAATCTAGGGACTCTCTTACTATGTTAGTGCCATAAAATCTATATTCACTATCTATTGCATAAGAAATTGTCTTAGAGACTGGGAATGTGGCTTAGTGGTAGAGTGCTTGCCTAGCATGCATGAAGCCCTGGGTTGGATTCTTCAGTACCACACAAACAGAAAAAGCTGGAAGTGGCACTGTGGCTCAAGTGGTAGAGTGCTAGCCTTGAGCTGAAGAGCTGAGGGACAGCCCCCAGGCCAGAGTTCAAGCCCCACGACCAAAAAACAAACAAAAAAACCTAATAGCTTATACCACTATGTTCTTCTGGTTTTGTATTTCCTTGTGCTGTATTGAATATTTTTGTTTTTGTTTGTGCTGGTACTGGGGCTTGAATTTATAGCCTTATGATCTCACTCGGCTTTTTCACCCAAGCAGGTACTCTACCACTTGAACCACAAAGCCACTTCGTTTTCTGGTGGTTTATTGGAGATAAGAGTCGTATGGACGGGCTGGGAAGGTGGCTCAGTGGTAGAGCGCTTGCCTTGCATGCCTGAGGCCCTGAGTTCGATTCCTCAGCACCACATAAGCAAAAAGAAAAAAGCCGGAAGTGGCGCTGTGGCTCAAGTGGTAGAGCGCTAGCCTTGAGCTGAAGAGCTGAGGGACAGTGCCCAGGCCCAGAGTTCGGGCCCCACGTCCTGACCCAAAAAAAAAAAAATTCTAAGAGTCGTATGGACTTTCTTGCCCCAGCTAACTCTGAACTGTGATCCTCAGATCTCAGCCTTCTGAGTAGCTAGGATTACAGTGTGAGCCACCGGTGCCCAGGCTGTATTTAGTTGTTTGTTTGTTTTCAGTTGTGGAACCTGAACTCTGGGCCTGGGCACTGTCCCTCAGCTTTTCACCTCAAGGCTAGCACTCTACCACTTGAGCCAAGCACAACTTCTAGCCTTTTCTACTTATGTGGTGCTGAGGAATTGAATCAAGGGCCTCAGGCATGCAAGGCAAGCACTCTACCACTGATCCACCTCTCAGCCCTTATATTTAGTTTTTTGAGGAATTTCCAGATTGCTTTCCAGAGTGATTGTACTAGGTTATATTCCCACCAGTAGTTCAGTAGGGTTCATTTTCCCCATATCCCTGCCAGCATTTGTTGTTTGAATTCTAAATGTTGTCCAATCAAACTGGGGTGAGATAAAAATCTCAGGTTTCAGCCGGGCGCTGGTGGAGCACGCCTGTAATCCTAGCTACTCAGGAGGCTGAGATCTGAGGATCGTGGTTCAAAGCCAGCCCGGGCAGGAAAGACCGTGAGACTCCTATCTCCA
>NW_012267337.1:1703903-1706416 GCF_000151885.1 Dipodomys ordii | reverse complement strand
AAAAAAAAAAAAAAAAAAATCTCAGGTTTCCTTTATGGCCGGGATGATGTGCATTTCCTCATGTATTTCTCTGCCATTCTTACCTCTTCTTCTGAGAAGTCTCTCCTTAGCTACCTCGATCATTTAATGATTGGTTTATTACATTTGGGAGGGGTTAGTCTCTGGAGTTTCTTGTATATATTGGATATTAGATGTTGGTCTGATGTATTTCTTGTAAAGATCTTTTCCCAATTGGTTGGCTGTCTTTCTAGCTTAGTAACTGTGTCCTTAGCTGTCCAGAAATTTGTCTGTCATGTGGCTTGAACTCTGGGCCTGGGCACTGTCCCTCAGTTCTTCAGATCAAGACTAGCACTCTGCCACTTGAACCACAGCACCACTTCCAGTTTTCTGGTTGTTTATTGGAGATAAGAGTCTCAGGGAGTTTCCTGCCTGGGTGGCTTTGAACTGCTATCTTCAGATCTCAGCCTCCTGAGTAGCTAGGATTACAGGTGTGAACCACCAGCACCTGGCTTGTCTTCTATCTGAGTCTGTCTTCTATCTGTTGTGCCTCTGGGACTCTATTCAAGAAGTTCCTGTTTACATCTATAAGTTCTAATGTTTCTCCTCTTCTCCTGCAGTAGTTTCAGAATTTTGGTCTGATGTTGAGATCTTTGATACACTTTGAAGCAGGGATCCACTTTTAGTTTTCTGCATATGGCTGCCCAGTTTTTCCAACACCAGTTATTGAAGAGGCTATGTTTTTCCACTGTATGTTTTTGGCTCCTTTGTGCCTATCAGGTGGCTATAAGTGGTTTTATTTCTGGGTCTTCTAATTTATTCCATTGATTTTCTGTTCTATTTTTGTGCCAGTACCTAGCTATTTTTTTTTCAGCTCAAAGCTAGTACTCTACCACTTGAGCCACAACACCACTTCCAGTCTGCATATTTGCTCTATTATGTTCATTGATTTGCAATGTTGAACTGTCCTTGCATCGCTGAAAGTTTATTTGGACATCTAACAATTGCCACGCCCAACTTTCCTGTCTCAGCTGCATCTAATAATGGCACATCTACCTAGTATTTTGAGCCACAGCTGCACTCTTTGGAGTATGACTGGAGGACAGCCACCATGAATGGCCACTGCTGTTATGCAGTACAGCATCACAGGAAGTCAGTCTCAAACCTCTGTTATCGCCAGGCATCAAGCAGCTGCTTCTAGTGTGTTAGCTTCTAATTCCTTGCAGTTTAAACCTCTCTGTGGTGCCTTGTTGGATATTTTCCTTCTCCCCACCAACTCTTGTGATCAATGTTCCAATTCCATAGCAAGTTGTCCTCTGCCTCCTACACCCATGACTACACATTATACTCAGGCCTCCAGAGAAACTCAGTCTCCAACAATATGCATTGCCTCAAGATGGCACCTTATCATGACTTTTTTTTTGGGTGGGGAGGTCAGTTGTGCCGCTTGAACTCAGCCTGGGCACAGTCCCTCAGCTCTTTAGCTCACGGCTAGCGCTCTACCACCTGAGCCAAAGTTCCACTTCCAGTTTTCTGGTGGTTTATTCAACATAAGAGTCTCACGACCTTACCTGCCCAGGCTGGCTTTGAACTGAGATCTCAAATCTCCGCCTCCTGAGTAGCTAGGACTATAGGCATGAGTCACCAGCACCAGGCTTATTGGATATTTTTCGGTGGTTTTCTGCTCATCTTTCATGATTCCTGCCTTTCTTCCTCTCTTTCTTTCTTCAGAATCTCATCTATTCACAGAGATGGCAGATGCTCCAAATCCATGACTTTACCCAACTTGGCATCTTATCTGTAACCCTATGGCAGAACTGAGCCAGATTACACAATCATATGTGTCCAAATTTCTGACCTACAGAAGCTTATTCTTTCGTTTGTTTGGTTTTTTTTTGGGGGGGGTCCGGTCATGGGGCCTGAACTCTGGGCCTGGGCACTGTCCCTCAGCTCCTCAGCTCAAGGCTAGCACTCTACCATTTGAGCCACATTGCCACTTCTGGCTTACGTGGTGCTGAGGAATCGAACCCAGGGCCTCATGCATGCAAGGCAAGCGCTCTACCACTGAGCCACCTTCCCAGTCCCAAATGCTTATTCTTTTAAGGTGTTACATTCTAGAACAATCCCTCCCTCCCTCCCTCCCTCCCTCCCTCCCTCCCTTCCTTCCCCCACCTTCCCTCTCTCCCTCTCCCTTCCTCTCTCTTTCCTAGTCCTGGGGCTTGAACTGGGGCCTGGACACTGTCCCTGAGCCTCTCTGTGCTCAAGATTAGCACTCTACCACTTGAGCCACAGCACCACTTCCAGCTTTCTCTGTTTGTATGGTACTGAAGAATCCAACCCAGGGCTTCATGCATGCTAGGCAAGCACTCTACCACTAAGTGACATTCCCAGCCTCTATGACAATTTCTTTTTTTTTTTTTGGGTCTGGTCATGGGGCCTGAACTCTGGGCCTGGGCGCTGTCCCTCAGCTCTTCAGCTCAAGGCTAGCACTCTACCACTTGAGCCACAGTGCCACT
>NW_012267337.1:1699954-1702928 GCF_000151885.1 Dipodomys ordii | reverse complement strand
AAAGAAAAAAAAAGCCGGAAGTGGCACTGTGGCTCAAGTGGTAGAGTGCTAGCCTTGAGCTGAAGAGCTGAGGGACAGCGCCCAGGCCCAGAGTTGAGGCCCCACTACTGGACCCAGAAAAAAAAAAATTGTCTCAGGGACTTTCCTTTCTGGGCTGACTTTGAACCGCGATCCTCAGATCTCAGACTCCTGAGTAGCTAGGATTACAGGCGTGAGCCACCGGCACCCGGCAGCTTAAAGTTCTTTAAGAAGACTGTTGGCAAAATTTTGATGTATCCAAGAAGGCTGCTAGTGTGGACTGGAATGTGAGTCAGGATCAGATGTGGTGGCACTCACCTGTAATTCCAGCACTATGGAGGCTGAGACAGGAAGGCTGTGAGTTTGAGGTCAGCATGGACTACATAGTGAGACTCTGTCTATAAAAAGGAAAGAATGGAGAATTATGGAAGAGGTGACATTGATCAACATGCATAGTGCTTATAAACTGATATGTTGAATTGAAACCCCTTAGTACAACTACTTAAAGATTATTTTACAAAGGAAAAAATGAAAGAGAGAAAAGAGAAATGTGTGGATAGTGCTGCTGAATACCTGAAAAATGAATCTTTCTTATATACTGGCAGAAAGTTTAGCAATACTAGTGCCTGCTATGGTACTGAAGGAGGTAGAAAATGTACCTTATGAAATGGCTGGTCTACCAATGCATGGTCAGGAAAGAATTAAAAGTTTTTCCTGACTAAAAGTCTCTCCTGACTTGGTTTAGTTTCTTGGAGTAAAACATAAATGAAGAGGTGTAAACTATATTAAAGACTGTTAATTAAGAAAAAGCAGTAATTCCTGGGTTAGAAAATTTCTTGTTTTTTAATGGCGAATAAACCTAACAGAATCCCTTATCAGGGGGGTTTTATCCAACAGCAGCTGAATATAGAATAGTTTTTAATATATATCATGTTATGCCAAAAAGTTTTCACCAATTTAAGAAGAGTGGCTCATAACTATAATATTAGCTACTCAGGAAGCTGAGATCTGAGAATCAAGGTTCAAAGCCAGCTGGGCAGGAAAACATGAGACTTACTTTAACAGCATGATTGTATAGGAAGCTTGACTTGGTGGTGTATGCCTGTACTTTTAGCATTCAGGATTCCAAGTCATGAGGATCATGAATTCAATGTAAACTAGAGTAAAACCTAGTGTCTTAAAGAAATCTAAGAGGCTGGGCGCTGGTGGCTCATGCTGGCAATCCTAGCTACTCCAGAAGCTGAGATCTGAGGATCATGGTTCAAAACCAGCCTGGACAGGAAACTCCGTAAGACTCATTTTTTTTTTTTGGTCGGCCGTGGGGCTTGAACTCTGGGCCTGGGCGCTGTCCCTCAGCTCTTCAGCTCAAGGCCAGCGCTCTACTACTTGAGCCACAGTGCCACTTCCGGTTTTCTGGTGGTTTATTGGAGATAGGAGTCTCACGGTCTTTCCTGCCCGGGCTGGCTTTGAACCACGATCCTCAGATCTCAGCCTCCTGAGTAGCTAGGATTACAGGCGTGAGCCACCAGCGCCCGGCTTCCGTAAGACTCTTATCTCCAGTAAACCACTAGAAAACCAGAAGTGGTGCTGTGGCTCAAGTGGTAAAGTGCTTGTCTTGAGCTGAAGAGCACAGGGACAGCGCCCAAGGCTAGAATTCAAGCCCTACAACAGAAAGAAAGAAAGAAAGAAAGAAAGAAAGAAAGAAAGAAAGAAAGAAAGAAAGAAAGAAAGAAAGAAAGAAAGAAAGGAAGGAAGAAAGAAAGGAAGCAAGAAAGAAAGGAAGCAAGAAAGCAAAGAGAAAAGCTGAACTTCAGTGGCTCATACTTGTAATCCTAGCAATTCACCAGGCTAAGATCTGAGGATCACTGTTCAGTCCCAGCAGGAAAGTCCATGAGATTCTTATTTCCAATTTACCATCAAAAAGCCAGCTATGGCTCAAGTGCCAGTCTTAAGCAAAATAAGCTAAGGAACAGTACCCAGGCCCTGAGTTCAAACCTTAGTTCTGGCAAAAAGAAAGAAAAAGGAAGGAAGGAAGATAAGGAAGGAAGGAAAAGAAAAGAAAAACAAAAAAGAAAACACCTATATAATTTAGGCTGGGTGTCAGTGGCTCACACCTGTAATCCTAGCTACTCAAGAGGCTGAGATCTGAGGTTTGCAGTTTGAAGCCAGCCCAGGCAGGAAAGTCTGTGAGACTCTTATCTCCAATAAAATACTCAGAAAAAGCAAGAGGTGGTGCTGTGGCTCAAGTGGTAGGGCTCTAGCCTTGAGCAAAAAGAGGCTCAAGGACAGTGCTCAGGCCCTGAGTTCAAGCCCAGGACTGGCAAAAAACAAAACAATACAATACAATGCAGGATTTATCATTGGGATGCAAGAAACATCCAGCATACACAAATCAGTAAATATGCCATGCCTACATAATGAAGGACAATAACCTCAATGTGTTTGTCTCAATAGAGGCAGAAAAGGAATTTGACATAATTTTTAATCCTTTCATGATAAAAACTCTAATCAAATTTGGTATCCAAAGAATGTATCTCCACACAATAAGGGCATTATATGGCAGCCACAGCTGACATACTTAGCAGCACAATGTTGAGAATTTTATGTCCAATAGCGGGACCAAGACAAGGATGCCCTTTCTGTCATCTCTTCTACTCAACATAGTACTACTGGCAGGCCTAGCTGGAGCAATAGACAAGAGAAAGAAAAGCCATCCAGATGGAAAGGAGGAAGTCAGCTTGTTTCTATTCAGACAGTGTGATCTTATACATAGAAGCCTCAAAGACACCACTGAAAATGGCTAGTAAACTTGTAGGTCAGAAAAATTCATATGTTAAAATCAATAGCATGTGGGGCTGGGAAGTTGGCTCAGTGGTAGAGCACTTGCCTTGCATGCCTGAGGCCCTGGGTTCAATTCCTCAGCACCACATAAGCAAAAAGAAAAAAGCCGGAAGTG
>NW_012267337.1:1694743-1699134 GCF_000151885.1 Dipodomys ordii | reverse complement strand
CCTGGGTTCAATTCCTCAGCACCACATAAGCAAAAAGAAAAAAGCCGGAAGTGGCGCTGTGGTTCAAGTGGTAGAGCACTAGCCTTGAGCTGAAGGGCTGAGGGACAGTGCTCAGGCTCAGAGTTCAGGCCCCACAACCGGACCAAAAAAAAAAAATCAATAGCATGTTTATGTATTAAAGATAAACTAAATGGGGCGCTGGAGCTTGTAATCCTAGCTTCTCAGAAGGCTGAGATCTGAGGATCGTAGTTCAGAGCCAGCCCAGGCAGGAAAGTCCGTGAGACTCTTATCTCCAATTAACCACCAGAAAACCAGAAGTGGCGCTGTGGCTCAAGTAGAACACTTGCCTTGAGCTGAAGAGCTGAGGGACCCAGGCCCAGAGTTCAAGACCCATGATGGAAAAAATAAAGATAAACTACCTAAAAAGAGTCAAGAGAACATTTCCATTTATAATCGCTACTAACCTTCCCATGACCAAAAAAATGAAGAATAAGGTTAACTGAGGATGTGAACAATCTCTACACTGAAACAAATAGACATTGATGAAATCTACTAAGAGAACTGTATCTCAGCACTTTGGAGACTGATTAGAAGGATAGCAAGTTTCAGGCCAGCCTAGGCTACATAGTAAGATCTCTCACACTTATCACACACACACACACACACACACACACACACACACACACACCATGATACTGGCATTAAAACCCCACTATAGAAAAATAGAATAGAGGCTAGAAATAAATGCATACATACACTTATGCTCAATTAATTTTTTTATTATTTATTTTATTTTATTTTTATTGTGAACATACTGTACAGAGGGGTTACAATTACATGGGCAAGATAATGAGTACATTTCTTATCAAGCATTGCAGCCTACCCCTTTGTTTCCCTTCACATCCCTTCCCAGCCTCCCCCCCCGCCCCCCCACCCAATCCATCCCCCCCCACCAAAGTTGTAAAGTTCGTTTTCAACATGACAACTTGTACTTCTCATTGTTGCAATGGGTCCACCTGTATCCTTAAATAACTTGTTTTTCCCCTTCTCCTCCACAAATTATACAGACATCAAATATAGTGAAAGCAGGGGTTATACTGTGGGTCAATTGATTTTTGATCAATATGCCAGGCACACCTGTTGAAACCTGTTGCTGATGCTGCAACCCGCTGAAACTGGGGACAAGGCAATAATGGAAACCGGACAGTGGAATTGAGGTTTGGGGTGCCAGGGGACCTGTAGCCTTCCACCAGCTTCAGATTACAAGGTTCCATTAACCAAAATTTTGCATTTTATATAGGGAAGTATGTGTGGTAAGTAAGGTATAAACGTGTACATGTGACAATATTCTGTATACAAATGGTAGATGACTTCCTTATTTTGTGGAAGAGAGCTAAATAGTAAACAGCTTACAATTTCCATAAACCTTATTCTACCCCCAGGCTCCCAAGCAGGTTAGGGTGGAATTAGCTCACATCCAGGATACAAATCTGAATTTCTGTTAAGCCAGGACTGATTGACCTTTCTCAGAACTCTCAGTGTTCTGAAAGTATGTTGGGAGAAGACCTTCCAAACACCCAATCCTTTTGGGTCTCATAGCTCTGCTTTTCAGGCTCTCACACACACCCAATTGGGAAAGGATAAACTCTTCAGTAAAAGTTGTTGAAAAAAAACTGGTCATATGTAGAAGGATGATATTAACTCATTACCTTACACTACATGCAAAAATCAATTCAAGAATGAATATAACACTTGAAACCATAAAACTACTAAAAGGAAACAGAGGAGAAAACTCCAAGACATTGGTCTGGGCTGTGCTTTTTATGTATAATGACCCCAAAGCACAGACCACAAAAGCAAAAGTAGACAAAAGCAATTACAGCAAACTGAAATGTTTATGTATAGTGATGCATAAAATGAAGAGGCAGCCTACGGAACAATGGGAAACATTTGTTAAGCATATCTCTGATAAAGGGGTGATATAAAAAATTATATAAGCCTGCTGGGAATGTGACGTACTTGTAAGAGTGCTTGCCTAGCATTCATGAAGCCCTGGGTTTGGATCCTCAATACCAATAAACAGGAAAAGCTGGAAGTGGTGCTGTGGCTCTGTCACTTGAACTCCACCTTCTAGCTTTTTCTGGTTAAATGGAGTTAAGAGTCCCAGGGACTTTTCTGCTGAGCCTGGCTTTGAACTTCAATTCTCAGATCTAAGTCTCCAGAGTATCTAGGATTATAGGCATGAGCCACCAGCACCTGGCAGGACTTTGTCTCTTAAAATGAACAAATGAGTAAATAAATAATTGGCAAAGGATCTGAATAAGCTTGTCTCAAAAGAACACACACAAATAACCAACAGATGTATGAAGTGGTAATCATCACCAATCATCAGGGAAATGTGAATTAAAATCACAGGGCTGGGAAGGTGGCTCAGTAGCATGGGAAGCATGCCTTGCATGCATGAGGCCCTGGGTTTGATTCCTAGAACCACATAAGCAAAAAGAAAACAGCCAGAAGTGGCGCTGTGGCTCAAGTGGTAGAGTGCTAGCCTTGAGCTGAAGAGCTGAGGGACAGTGCCCAGGCCAGAGTTCAGTTCCCATGACTAGACCAGAAAAAAAAAATCACAGTAAGGTATTACCTAAGAGCCAGCCAGAAAAGTCTATGAGACACTTATCTCCAATTAACCACCACAAAGCCAGAAATGAAGCTCAAGTGGGAGAGTGACAGCCTTTTGCCAAAAAGTTAAGGTACAGCACCCTGGCCCTGAGTTCAAGCCCCAATACCTACATAAACAAACAAGATATGGATCAGTCATCAAAACAGAACACATTATAGGCCATACAACAAGACCCAAGGGGCTGGAAATACAGGTTGGTGGTATAGTGGTTGCCTACCATGCATGAAGCCTTGGGTTCAGTTCCTTCGTACCACATAAACAGAAAAAGCTGGAAGTGGTACTGTGGTTCAAGTGTTAGAATGGTATCCTTGAGCAAAAGAAGCACAGGGACAGTGCCCAGGCCCTGAGTTCAAACCCTAAGAAGGGCAAAAAACAAGAGAGACAGAGGAGAAACAAGCAGAGCCACCACTGCCCGGCCCGGCCCACAGCATCTCAACTGAACTCTGATTGCAGCAGCAACCAGCCACCTACATCACACAGTAACAACAACTAGCTTCAAGGTGAGTACCCTGCAGGGGACAGTGTATCTCTCAAGGGAGAACAGAGCTGGTGGGAATCCCCAGACCTTGACCCAGACCCCTACCCCAACACCTGGACTACAGGACCCACTAATACTGGGAACTGTTGAAGAGCTCCACCAGCCCCTGGAGCACATCCAGCTGGCCAGGCTAGATCAAGAGCGCCTTGGAAGGGAGCTTAAACACCCAATCCAGGAACAGAGCCCCTGTGTCACAACAGCCAACAGTGGAAGAAACTTGAACTGTGCATTCCAGGCTGTGTAACCCAGGCGGGATACACAGCAGCACAAGTCCAACTGGCATGCACCAGGCTGGGGACCAAGAGCCAGGACCAGGCCTGGGGAGCAGGTGCCTGGGCAACACAACCAACTCCTCCCAATTGAAGTCAGAAGCTGAGCGTATGCCTCAGCAGAGGGGGAAATACAGGGAACTGCACCCACTGGGAATCACGCCCATGACAGCAAAAGACCTGGGTGTCCAGGGCAAGAGAACCAGAAGCCCAAACCCCACTAGAACCCAACCCACATATCCCAGGCTGGGAATTGGACTAATCAGGCCACCAGCACCTGATAATAGTCAGGAGCTCAGGCTGGTAAGGTGGTTCAGTGGTAGAGTGCTTGCCTTATGTGCATGAGGTCCTGGATCTGATTCCTCAGCATCACTTAAGCAGAAAGGTCCGGAAGTGGCACTGTGGCCCAAATGGTAGGGCACCAGCCTTGAGCTGAAAAGTTGAGGGCCAGTGCCCAGGTTGAGTTCAGACCCACAACCGGCCAAAAAACAGAAACAAAACAAAACCCCCAAAATGTCAGGAACCCATAGCAGACTCCAGCAACTGGGAGAGTACATCCAGCACATTCGGTCTCACCAAGAGCACCTTAGGAGTAAACAGGAGCAGTTTAGACAACTCAGTCCTTCTAAAGGCAGGAACTGCCAGTGATCTACAGCAGAGAGCTGAGAGCCCTATGTGGGTCAGACCAGCAGCTGGAGGTCAGCCCCCAACAGAACTGAAACCAGGTACAGACTCTCCACCAGCCCAGAAACAGCAACCAAGCGAAGACAGACATCTAAAACAAAATAAAATTTCAGATTAGACTCCAATAATCCCTGAATCCCCGTTCGAAAATCACAGAAAGGCTGGGAAGGAATGTGAAGGGTAAACAAAGGAGGAGGCTGCAATGCTTGGTAAGAAATGTACG
>NW_012267337.1:1682176-1692128 GCF_000151885.1 Dipodomys ordii | reverse complement strand
GGAAATGGCACTGTGGCTCAAGAGGTAGAGCGCTAGCCTTGAGCTGAAGAGCTGAGGGACAGTGCCCAGGCCCAGAGTTCAGGCCCCACGATGGACCCCCCCCCCAAAAAAAAAAGAAAGAAAGAAAAGAAAAGAAAATAGAGACAGACCAAGTAAATAATCTCATGTTGCAATTAAGACAGCTAGAAAAACATGAAAAAATGGAACCTAAAGTTACTAGATGGAGCCAGATAATCAAATTAAGAGCGGAAATTAATAAGATAGAGAATAGGAAAATTATAAATAAAATTAAAACAAAAACCTGGTTATTTGAAAAAATAAATAAAATTGATAGACGTTTGGCAAAATTAATTAAGAAAAGAAGAGAGGAAACCCAAATGAACAAGATCAGAATGCCACAGGAAAAATCACAAGTACCTAAGTTTTCCAAACAATTATAAAGGACGATTTTCAAAATTTATGCTCTCTAAAGAAAGAAAATGTAGCAGAAATGGATGCATTTTTAGAGAAATATAAGTTGCCCAAGATGAGCAAAGAAGAAGTAAATCAAAAGTGGGAGAAAAACAAGGGAGGGGTTAACAATGTTCCACAAAAATGTACTCATTACCTTAAGTATGTAGCTGTAATCACTCTGTACATCACCTTGACAATAAAATAAAATTAAAAAAGTAAAAAAAAAAGAAGTAAATCAATTAAATAAGCCAATATCTTACAATGAGATACAGGAAGCAATCAGAAGTCTTCCAACAAGGAAAGGACCAGGACCAGATGGATTCACAACAGAATTTTATAAGACCTTTAAAGAAATAATACCCATACTCCTCAAGCTCTTCAGAGAAGCAGAGAAGGAGGGAGCTATCCCAAACTCATTCAATGATGCTAATATCACACTCATCCCCAAACCAGGCAAAGACCTAACAAATAAAGAGAACTACAGACCAATCTCCTTGAGGAACACAGATGCAAAGATCCTTACAAAATTCTAGCTAACAGAATCCAGAAGCACATAAAAAAATCATACATTATGACCAGGTTGGCTTCATCCCAGAGATGCAGGGATGGTTTAACATACATAAATCAATAAATGTAATCCAACACATTCCTTAAAACAACAAAAGCCATATATGACAGACCAATAGCCAATATTATACTTGATGGGGAAAAACTACAATCAATTCTCCTAAAATCAGTAACAAGACAAGGATGCCCACTGTCTCCACTCCTCTTCAA
The DNA here is from genome assembly GCF_000151885.1 of Dipodomys ordii. NCBI lineage: Eukaryota > Metazoa > Chordata > Mammalia > Rodentia > Heteromyidae > Dipodomys > Dipodomys ordii. Next base: position 1,690,898 of record NW_012267337.1, on the reverse strand, counting down.
TATAGTCCTGGAACCCTTAGCCAGGGCAATAAGGCAAGAAAAAGACATTAAAGGGATCCGCATAGGGAAAGAAGTTAAACTATCCCTTTTTGCAGGTGACATGATACTATACCTTCATGATCCCAAAAACTCCATCCCCATACTCTTAGAAATTATAAATCACTTCGGCAAAGTAGCAGGATACAAAATCAACCCACAAAAATCAGTCGCCTTCCTGTACACTGACAATGTACAAGAGAGAGGGAAATAAAGGAAGCGACCCCATTCAAAATAACCCCCCGAAAAAAATAAAATATTTAGGAATTAATCTAACCAAAGATGTAAAAGAACTATTTAATGAAAACTATAAAAAGTTAAAGAAAGAAATTACAGAAGACACTAGGAAATGGAAAGACCTTCTATGCTCTTGGATAGGCAGACAATATAGTGAAAATGGCAATACTGCCAAAATTAATATACAAATTCAATGCAATTCCTATTAAAATCCCAATGATGTACATTTCTGAAATACAGAAAACAGTCCAAAAATTCATATGGAACAACAAAAGACCTAGAATAGCCAAAACAATTCTAGGCAAAAAAAGACAACATGGGAGGGATCTCAATGCCAGACTTCAAACTCTACTATAGAGTCATAATAACAAAAGACAGCATGGTAATGGCACAAAAACACACCTGAAGACCAATGGAGTAGAATAGAAGATCCAGAAATAAATCCACATGCCTACAGTCAGCTGATATTTGACAAAGGAGCCAAAGACATACAACCACCGGTGCTGGGAAAACTGGGCAGCCACATGCAGAAAACTAAAAGGGGACCCCAGCCTATCACCATGCACCAACATCAACTCAAAATGGATTAAAGACCTTAACATTAAACCTGAATCTCTGAAACTACTGCAGGACAGAGTAGGAGAGACACTTGAACTTATAGGCATAGGCAGGAACTTCCTGAACAGAGTCCCAGAATCACAACAAATTGGAGAGAAACTTGACCAATGGGACTACCTTAAAATAAAAAGTTTCTACATAGCTAAAGCTGTAGCAACCAATCTAGAAAGACAACCAACTAATTGGGAAAAAAATTTACCAGCAATGTATCAGACAAGGGGTTAACATCCAGTATATACAGGGAACTCAAGAAACTAATCCCTCCAAAACCTAACAAACCAATTACTATATGGGAAAGGGAACTAAAGAGAGACTTCTCAGAAGAAGAAATAAAAATGGCAAAGAAACACATGAGGAAATGTTCACCATCCCTGGTTGTAAAGGAAATGCAAATAAAGACAACCCTGAGATAACCACCTTACCCCAGTCAAAATGGCCCACATCCTAAAGTCAGCCAATGACAAATGCTAGAGGGGATGTGGAGAAAGAGGAACCCTATTACACTGCTGGTGGGAATGTACACTTATACAACCACTTTGGAAAGTAGTCTGGAGGGTCCTTAGAAAGCTAAAGATTGACCTCCCTTATGACCCAGTCATACCACTTCTAGGCATTTACCCTGAACAACAGGAACCAATATACAAGGACACGTGCACCTCCATGTTTATTGCAGCACTGTTCACAATAGCCAGGATATGGAAACAACCCAGATGTCCCACCACAGATGAATGGATCCAAAAATTGTGTTATCTATACACAATGGAATATTATGCAGCCATTAGAAAGGACAAAATAATGGCATTTGCAGGGAAATGGATGGAGCTAGAAGACATCATGTTGAGTGAGGTAAGCCAAGAGCAAAGAGACAAATGGCACATGGTCTCCCTGATAAGTGGATGTTAAATCCAAAATGTAAGGTGATAGACAAAATTAACAAGACTTAAGAAACAAAGGACTTCCACTCATCTGGTCAAATCACTTCTAAATAACCCCATGCTGCTGATCACATATATGGTATATATGTGTACACTGGAGGGAAACCAGGAGGAAGACACAGAACTAGAGGGAATCAGGGAAAAACATACAACAGTGGGATGTATCAGCTGCACTGGACATTGACCAAAATGAACTAAGCAACTCAATGGCAGCGATGGGAGGGAGGGAACAAGTGGGAAAGAGGGAACAGCTGATGCTATGCAAAACAAAAGAAATGTACATATCACCCAATGTAGAAGAAATAACTGTATTGCAAAGCTCATAGAACTCATAAATGTTATAGACCATGATAGACAAAAAAATGCTATAGGACTAATGCAACTTATGGTATTTGCTAGAAGTTAGATTTCTGTGTAAAGGAGGATTGCTTATTTAAGACACAAAACCAATTAGAAAGCTGATCCCTTCAGACAACAAATTGGCAAAGGCTTATTCACTTCTGACTTCTGGTAACCCAATATAAAATTAACAGAACTCTATCCCCTCTAGTTTCATAATTAAAAGGGGTAAAAGGAAAATAAGCCAGAACTTAACAATACACAAGTTCATCAAAACAAGAGTGTTTCTTAGCTTAGGCTCATTGCAGAAAGTGAACTCAACAGACTGACTTTTATTTTGGGTAACAGCCTAAGAGGGACACTAGAGTACTCCAGCAGAGACAATGATATGCTCTCTTACAACTGAGGTCTCCTTTGATTAGGCAGAGAGAGTGAAGTCAGGCAGGGCAGGAGTCTAGGATAGTTTGTCACAGGAAAGGGACAGGATGAGAACAGGAAAAGGGGCTGTTGTGCTAGATTGAATCTTTCCTTGAGTTACAAGGAAGCATCTGTTTTTAGCAGACATGTGCACAAACCATAGGGCCTTCAGTTCACAGGTTATGTCTTTTACAACCACTGGTTATGTTTGGGGAGAGGAAAAAGGGTGGCAGAGGATGCAGATTCAGCAAGTTTGTAGCAAGGGCAGTTTTATGGCTGTGAGGGAAAGGTGCGTGTTTGGAGTTTAAATCACTTTCTTTCTTTCGTTCCTTCCTTCTTTCTTTCTTTCTTTCTTTTTTTGTCGTGGGGCTTCAACTCTGGGCTTGGGCGCTGTCCTTGTGCTCTTCAGCTCAAGGCGAGAGCTCTACCACTTGAGCCACAGCACCACTTCCGGTTTTCTAGTGGTTTATTGGAGATAAGAGGCTCACGAACTTTCCTGCCTGGGCTGGCTTTGAACCGTGATCCTCAGATCTCAGCCTCCTGCGTAACTAGGATTACAGGCATGAGCCATTGGTGCCCAGATTTTAAATCATTTTCTATCAAGGGGAAATCAGTTGTATGACCAATTTCAAACATTCATTAAATGATTGACATGTCCACATGTGGAAGTGAGCAGAAATCTGATCCAAAGGTTAAGGTACAGAAGCTCATTTGTATGTTAGTTTGAAATAGTGACCTTTTTTTGAAGTTCACTAAAAGCCAGGGAAATTAAGAGTTTAGTTAGATTTTTCCTTCTTAGACATACACACGAATAAATATACAATAACTATATGTGACAAGTGCTATGAGAGAAAACAATAGCTTCCTGTGCTGTGAAAAAGAAGAAAGCCAATCTGCTTTAAGCCAGGCTGGTGGGCCAGGGGAGTCATCCTGAGGAAAAATTGGGAAGCACAAGTAGAAGTAGAGCTGAACAGGCTGTACAGGAGAGGATCCAGGTAGTGGGAGAGCTCCATGCCAGGCCTCAGGTGGAAAAGAGCTGAGTGGGCTGGTTACCAGTGGCTCACACCTGTAATCCTAGCTACTCAAGAGGTTGAGATCTGAGAATCACAGTTTGAAGGCAGTCAGCCATCAAAAAGCCAAAAGCAAAGGCATGGCTCAAGTGGTTCAAAACCCATCTTGAGTGCAAAACCTAAGCAAGAGTAGAAGGTCTTGAGTTCAAGACCCAGTACTGGCACCAAAAAAGAAAAGCTAAGTGAACATGAGGAACAGAAAAGAGTGGGGGCGGGGGAGGTAGGGGTGATATGGTGGAGGAAGTAAAGATGGAATATAATATTTGACTTGGATTGTGTAAAATGGATAATGAATGATTTCAAGATATAAATGTAAGTGTACTGTGGATAAGACTTCCCCAGTAACTAGCTATTTTAGCTATTAACTGCAATTGCAACTCTGTAACCCTGGAACTCTGTAACTCTGTGTTTTTTTGTTTTTGTTTTTGTTTTCCAGTCATGGGGCCTGAACTCTGGGCCTGGGCGCTGTACCTAAGCTCTTCACCTCAAGGCTAGTGCTCTACCACATGAGCAACAGTGCCACTTTCGGCTTTTTCTGCTTACGTGGTGCTGAGGAATTGAACCCTGGTCTCATACATGCAAGGCAAGCACTCTACCACTGAGCCACTTTCCCAGCAACTCTGTAACTCTGTAACCCTCTAACTCTTGTAACTCTGCTTCTGCTGTTTTCTGAACAATGCAAGCCCTAACCCAGCAAAACCATCACCACCCTTTGTTCTCTTCCCCTGTTCCCACTAGCAAAACCTTGGAGGGAAATTTAAACTTAAGGTGCACATTTCTTGTAACAATCATTGGCTAAAATCAACACCCAGCCTCCCCCTTTCCCCGCACTTGGCCAAAATGCTTAAAAGCTGATGTGGGTTGGCACAGGAGGGGGGTGTGTGTCTTGGGATCCCGATTACAGGTGTGTTCCTGGCATGTCAGCACTTTTTGCTCAATAAAATCTTTTACATTTTCAAAAACAAAACAACAACAACAAAAAACCAATGAAACAAAGACGCAATAACTTCAAAAGCATTCTTAGCTTGCAACATTGAATCATGTGTACTACTACTACTACTAGCTCGTCCCTGTTAATAAATTTGAAATCTAGGGCTGGGAAGGTGGCTCAGTGGTAGAGCGCTTGCCTTGCATGCATGAAGCCCTGGGTTCGATTCTTCAGCACCACATAAGCAGAAAAAGCCGAAAGTGGCACTGTGGCTCAAGTGGTAGAGCGCTAGCCTTGAGATGAAGAGCTGAGGGACAGCACTCAGGTCCAGAGTTCAGGCCCCACAACCGGACCCCCCAAAAAAAATTTTTTTGAAATCTATAAAGAAAGATGCCTGGGAAATTCCGATGTATTTGGAAACATTTCTATCTGGGCATGGTGGCTCATGCCTGTAATCTCAGCTTTGTGGGAAGTAGCAATAAAGAGGATTGCTTTCCCAAGTTAGCCATGGCAAAAAGTTTACTAGACACTCACCTCATTCAATAGTAAAAAGCTGGGCACAATGGCACATACATGTCATTCCACCTACATGAGAATCATAGTAGGAGGATTTCAATCCAGGCTGGCCCAGGCAAAAACTTGAGGCCTTAATTTTTAAAATAACAGGAAAAAAAAAGGACTTGTGGAAGTGGAGCTGTGGCTTAAAGTGATAGTGCATTAGTCTTGAGCAAAAGAGCTCAAGGACAGCACCTAGACCCTGAGTTCAAGACAAATAAGAAAGAAGAAAATGGACTGGGGAGATAGTTCAAGTGGTAGAATATCTGCCTAGAAAACAAGAGGCACTGAGTTCAATTTTAGTACCACCAAAAACATCTTCCATAACATACCTCTAATTTACTATCATTTTGAAAAGCAAGAAGGTCCTTGGCTCTAATCTAGAGCACAAATGTACATTGGATAACTATCATAGAAGAAAAAAAAAAAGAACAGCAGCTGGGCATTGGTGGCTCATGCCTGTAATTCTAGCTACTCAGGAGGCTGATATATGAGGATCATGGTTCAAAGCCAACCCTGGGCAGGAAATTCCATGAGACTCTTACCTCTAATAAACTACTCAGAAAAGCCAGAAGTGGTGCTATGGTTCAAGTGGTAGAGCATTTGCTTCTGCATAAAAGCTCAAGGACAGCACCTAGTCCCAGGGTTCAAGCCCCAGGACCAGAAAAAGAAAAAGGAAAAAGAAAAGCTTGGTTTTCTGATAGAGAAGAAATATAGACAATGATTACATAATTCAATTCAGAGTTAAGGAGACGATCACCATATTGTCAGGGATCTGTTTGTAGGGCCAATCCCCTTATTCCCAGCTTCTCCAACACCCCATTTCTAAGGGACAGAGACCTTCAGAGATGTTAACTTTACAAAAACCCTAACAGGTCTAATGGAACCAATTATTCTCATTTCCTCATCTGCCTTTTAAAATCTCATTAATGAACACATCCTCTCTCCCTTGGCGCCAGCTCCCCAGAGGCAAAGATGGCTCTGGTTATCTCCTGCTGACACAAGATCAGTTATGAGGAGTCCCCAGGAGTGAGACTGCCTCATTCCTCTCACCAAGTGAGCAGTTAAAGTCAGTAGCTGGTTCTGATCTCCAGACTCAGTCAATGGATACAATAGTCAGCCTTTGTCTTCTTTGTTCTCCTGAAGGATTGTGTTTGGAGCAACAGCTCTACCACTGAGCCATGTACTTTGCTAGAATCAAATGATTTGCTTAAGAACAACATCTCATCTGACATTTGATTATCATCAGGTAGTACCTAGCTGTGTGACAATTATTCACCACCAATACATCTTCTGGAAGGAAGAGAATGTCCAGGGAAACTAGTCTGGGTACCCACAGGCTGATTTCCCAGGACAGAGAATTCTAGCAAATTAAGAAAGATCCTTTCTTCCTTCCTCCCTGCCTCCCTGCCTCCCTGCCTCCCTGCCTGCCTCCCTGCCTCCCTGCCTCCCTCCCTCCCTCCCTCCCTCCCTTCTTTCCTTCCTTCCTTCCTTCCTTCCTTCCTCCCTCCCTCCCTCCCTCTCTTTCTTTCTTTCTCTCCCCCCTCCCCTTTTTCTTTGTGCCAGTACTGAAGCTCGAACTCAAGGTCTCCTGCTCTTTTTTGTGTTTTCACTAACAGATGGTGCTCTACTTTTGACATTTTTGCTAATTAACTGGAGATTAATTTTTCAGATTTGTCTGCTAGGGCTGACTTCGAACCATGATCCTTAGATTTCAGGCTCCAGAGTAGCTAAGATTACAGTCATGAGTCACTGACACCTAGCTAGGAAAGGATATTTCTGCGTGGCTCAGGAAGATCTGTATGTTCCTGCAACAACTATATAGGTGAGTGTTTCTCAAAGTGTGGTTCAGAGACCACCTTTTTCAAAATCACCAAATCGAGGGTCCAGCTACACAGTCATTGCATCAAATTTGCTGTGTTTGACATCTGGAATCTGCACAGAACAAGCTTCTCCAATGAACTTTTGGCCCAGGTGCTTTACTGGTTATGAACTATGATTTACAACCTCTGTTACCTAAAGAAACTAGCTGGCTGCTGGTGTTCTTGTCCTCTCCCAAGGAGGAAGTCAGGGATTATTTAAGTCCTAAGCTTGTTTCTTCTTTATCTACTGGCTTCAGGCATTTGTCTCACTCCTATCTTCTCCAATCCCTAATTTATTTCCTTATTTAAAGAATTAAGGAGCCAGTGGCTCAAACCTGTAATCCTAGCTACTCAGGAGGCTGAGACCTGGGAATTGAGGTTCAAAGCCAGCAGAGGCAGACAAAACTGAGAGACTTTTTTTTTTGCCAGTCCTGGGCTTGAACTCAGGGCCTGGGTACTGTCCCTGTGCTTCTTTTGCTCAAGGTTAGTACTCTACCATTTGAGCTACAGTGCTACTTCCAGACTTTTCTGTTTATGTGATACTGAAGAATCGAACCCAAGCCAGGTGCTTGTCGCTCACGCCTGTAATCCTACCTACTCAGGAGGCTGAGATCTGAGGATCGCAGTTCAAAGCCAGCCCGGGCAGGAAAGTCTGTGAGATGCTTCTCGCCAATAAACCACTAGAAAACCTGAAGTGGCGCTGTGGCTCAAGTGGTAGAGCGCTCACCTTGAGCTGAAGAGCGCAGGGACAGTGCCCAAGCCCACAGTTTAAGTCCATGACCGACCAAAAAAAAAAATCGAACCCAGGGCTTCATGCATGCTAGACAAACACTTTACCACTAAGATATATTCCCAGCCCATAAAAACTGTGAAACTTTTATGTCCAATTAACCAGCAGAAACCAGAAGTGGAGATGTGTCTCATGTGAAAGAGCACCAGCCTTGAGTAAAAAACCAAGTGAGGGTGCAAGGCTCTGAGTTCAAGTCCCAACACCCATAAATTAAGTAAGTGAGTAAATAATCTGAAGGCTCTGATTAGCTACACTATCTAGTCTGCTACTCTTCCTTAGGGTAGGCTCCTTGCCTATGTACTTCAGTGGAAGCACTGTACACATTCTTACTTCTTTTTCTGGTTTTATTCAATTAGATACTTTCAGAAATGTTACCTATACTGAATCAGTATGTTCAGGAAAGATGTGAAACTTTTTTCCAACAAGTTCTACTCTACTCTTAATAACCATTTACCCACTTTCTTGAAGTTCCTGAAAGTTAGTTCTACCCTAGGAGTTTTACAGTCATTTCTTGGAAGTTCTGTAATTTGCTTTGAAGTTGAGTTGCTTTTGAGATCAATGGAGACAATAACATTTACAATTTTGGAGTTAAGCTGTTGGGTTAAGAAGAGTGGGATGTTAGATCCTGGAGACATGAAATGAATGAAGACTTACACTCTATGTGTTCCAAAAGCTCTGAGTTCTAATTTGCACTTACACATTGAGTGCCTGAATTTGATTAGAAAATGGTAGCTTTAGCTGGGTGCTGGTGGCTCACGCCTGTAATTTTAGCTACTCAGGAGGCTGAGATCTGAGGATTGAGGTTCAAAGCAGCCGGGGCAGAAAAGTCCCAGTGAGACTCTTATTTCCAATGAACCACTCAAAAACCAGAAGTGGAGCCATGGCTCAAAGTGATAGACTGCTCATCTTAAGAAAAAGAGCTCGGGGCCGGGGGG
>NW_012267337.1:1673919-1681751 GCF_000151885.1 Dipodomys ordii | reverse complement strand
GAGGAGGAGGAGGAGGAGGAGGAAGGTGATTCTGGAAATTTGGCCTGGATCTATATAGTACTGCTCTTTCAGACTCTACAGCTGTTTTATTTAAATGGGCTGCAGCTCGTCCTACACTCCGACACAGCGGAGCCTAGGAGGAGAGCCCCGAGCTGAGGATTTGCAGGTCTTATATAGGCACACAATCAACCAGGTGTTTTTGCTTACACGTGGTGGTCACTGCCTCAAACTTTAACCTTTCACTCAGGACATGAAGAAGTGGCTGACATTTGTTCTTTTCGGTCCTACTCAGTCACACCTGCTGGTGCCAGTCTTCTCAACAGAGTCCTCAGCAAACAGCTTTGGGTGTTTAATCCACTTCAGGACCCAAAGGTAATTCAGGAACAGGTGGTAGGTGGTGGCAGAAGAGCTAATGATGCAGGAGGGTGTGGTGTTGAGGTAAGCACCCCAGCCTTGTTCACCCTCTGAATAGAAAAGGTGCCTTCACAAAGCTGGAGAGACACTGATTCTTTTTTGTTGGTGCCAGTATGTGGTCCAGACTAATTCTTTTTTTTTTTTTTTGAGGGCTTGAGTGCTGTCCCTGAGGGTTTTTTTCCCCTTAAAACTAGTGTTCTACCACTTAAGCCACAGCTCCATTAAAAAAAATTCTTTATTGAGATTTAGTGATTACATAAATTTCACAATATTGTGGGATAGTGACACTTAGCTAAAGTCACAAAAACACTTTAACCTTCACAAGGTGAATTGTCATTATCATGGTCTATAGCTTGTGAACTCTACAAACTTTGATAATATAACTATTTCTTCCAAATCGGGTGATATGTACATTTCTTTCCTTTTGCTTAGTGTAAGCTGTTTCCTCTTTTTCTCTTATTCCCTCCCTCCCATCAATGCCTCAAGTTGCTTAGTTCAGTTTCATCAATGTCCGGTACAGCTGATGGACCCCTCTGCTGTATTTTATCACTTTAGGAAACATAATTTTTAAGCTGCTTGTTCTAAGCATTTTGTAATTCTACCTCACTTTTCAAGCAGGAACACTTTAATGACTAGGGATTAGAGTAGATTGTCTATAGAGGATCAGGATCTTAATACACTAATTTTCTTTTCTTTTTTTTTCTTTTTTTTTTTTGGGTCCAGTTGTGGGGCTTGAACTCTGGGCCTGGGCACTGTCCCTCAGCTCTTCAGCTCAGGGCTAGCGCTCTACCACTTGAACCACAGCGCCACTTCCGGCTTTTTGCTTATGTGGTGCTGAGGAATGGAACCCAGGGCCTCATGTATGCAAGGCAAGCACTCTACCACTGAGCCACCTTCCCAGCCTCATTAATATACTAATTTTCTTGTTAAATAATTTTTTTTCTTGCCAGTCCTGGTGCTTGAACTCAAGGCCTGTGCACTGCCCCTGAGCTTCTTTTGCTCAAGGCTAGCACTCTACCACTTGAGCCACCACACCAGTTCCAGCTTTTTCTGTGTATGTGGTACTGGGAAATCAAACCCAGGGCTTAATGCATGCTAGGCAAGCACTCTACCACTAAGCTACATTCCTAGCCCCAAATAATTTATTTCTAATAACAGAGTGAGTACAGTTAGTACACATACATGCTGTTGCTATTTTTATTCATTTATTTTAATTTTGTTTTATTTATTTTATTTTCATTTTTTGGGTCCAGTCGTGCGGTCTGAACTCTGGGCCTGGGCGCTGTCCCTCAGCTCTTCAGCTCAAGGTTAGCACTCTACCACTTGAGCCACAGCACCACTTCCAGCTTTTTTCTGTTTATGTGGTGCTGAGGAATAGAACCCAGGGCCTCATGCATGCGAGGCAAGCACTCTACCACTAAGCCAACTTCCCAGCCCATTGTTTTATTATTTTTTGTTAACACTAGAACTTTGAACTTAATCTCATGCTTGCTTCTTATTACTGGTCGCTAGTGCTCTACCACTTGAGCCATGGTTCCAGCTTTGCTTTTTGTTAGATAATTGGAAATGGGAGCTTTTACTCTAGATCTCAGCTTCCTAATGGTTAGGGTTATAGGCATGAACCTGTGCATAGGTCTGTACTATCGGGCTTGAACTCAGGGCCTGAGCACTGTACCTTAGCTTATTCTGATTCAAAATTGGCATTCTTCCACTTGAGCCATACCTCTACTTCTTCTTTTTGGTGTTTAATTGGAGCTAAGAGTCTCACAGACTTTTTTGCCTGGGCTGGCTTTGAACTGCCAACCTCAGATTTCAGCATCCAAAGTAATTAAGATTATAGGTATGAGCTACTGGTGCCCTATTCACTTAGTTAAATTAAGAGTTCCAGATAGCTGGCTGGAACATGGCTTAGTGGTAGAGTGCTTGCCTAGTATGCATAAGCCCTGGGTTTGATTCCTCAGTACCACACAAACAGAAAAAGCCAGAAATGGCACTGTGGTTAAAGTGGTAGAGTGCTAGCCTTGAGCAAAAGACACTCAGAGACACTACCTAGGCCCTAAGTTCAAGTTCCAGGACTAGCAAAAAAAAATCCAGATAAATGACCCAAAGAGAGTAAGACTAAAAAGATACAAATTTCTGTTTGTGCGTGTGCATGTGTGGGTGCGCATGCCCGTCCTGGAGCTTGAACTCACGGTGTGGTGCTGTCCCTGTGCTTTTTTGCTTGTACTCTACTACTTGAGCCACAATTCCACTTTTGGCTTTTTGGCAATTAATTAGAGATGAGGGTTCATGGGCTTTCCTGTCCAGGCTGGTTTTCAACTGAGATGCTTAAATATCAGTCTCCTGAGTAGCTAGAATTATAGGTATGAGCCACTAACAACCTGCACGAATTTCCGTTTAGATTCTCTCTTCTGTTCCCCTTAATGATGTCATATGTAAATGGTTAAAGAGTTCATTATCTTGTTGTTTTGCTAAATTCATCTTTTGCAGTCCACTCAAAGGTGTGTGTGTGTGTGTGGTGTTGGGAATTTATAACTTGGGAGCCTTGTGTTTCTAGGCAAGTGCTCTCCTGTTTCAGACATACCTCCATGACCCCTTGGCAGTATCAGAGTTTGAAATCAGGGTCTTGAGTCTTCAGCTTGCTGCACAAGCGTTCTACTTCTTGAGCTATTCCCCTAACCCCTTTTATTTTATTTTTTAGATAGAGTCTTCTGGGTTTTGCCTGGGTAAGTCTTAGACTATGATCCTTTTGTCTTCAACTTCTTTGTAGCTGAGATTATAAGTATGACCACCATACCTGGCTTGTGATTGCACAGCTTCATTTCTTTTAGTAGCTTTTTGGTAGTTAATTGGAGTAAAGAGTCTCACATATTTTTCTGCACAGGATTGGCATCTAGCTGCATTCCTCAGATCTCAACCTCCCAAGTAACTAGGATTACAAGAATGAGTTACTAGTACCAGTCTAGGCTAATTTTGTTCACTGGAAATGACTGCAGTCTTTGTGACTGATAGATGGTGATTTTCTCTTGGCCGATGCTCTCCAGTTCACAATCTCAGTTTGCTCTTTTCTCCATCCCCTTTTCTCCTCACTCTCATCCCTCACCACCTCTAGGAAACACAGTAGTGCTTGGCTAGTGCTGAGTTCTCAGGGACGGGTCCATACTACAGCCAATGTGCCATCCTCAGTGCCTCTGAGGGCTGTCCAGTCACTCCTGCTTGGCACATGTTCTGTCTAAATTGCTTGGTGATAGTTGACTTGCTAATTTGTGTGTGTGTGTGTGTGTGCCTTGTGCTTACCTTTGGCTGTTTTAATCAAGGCTGGCATCCTATCACCTGAACTACATCAGCACTTCTGACTTTTTGGTGGTTAATTAGGAATAAGAGTCAATTTGTCACCAGGTGCTGGTGGTTCATGAGCTCTGAGGATTGCCATTCAAAGCCAGCCGGATAGGAAAGTCCGTGGTACTCTTATCTCCAATTAACCACCAGAAAACCAGAAGTGAAGCTGTGGCTCTTAGTGATATAATGCTAGCCTTGAGCAAAAGCTGCTCAGGGACAACACCAGGCTCTGAGTTCAAGCTCTACGACCAACAACAACAACAACAAAACAAGCCAATTTGTCTGCGAGAACTGGCTTTGAACTTCAGTCCTCAAATCTCAACCTCCTGAGTAGCTGGGATTACAGATATGAGCTACCATCACACAGATACTTGCTAAATTTTGTTGCTGTAGATTTATCTCATTATAATGTTTATTTTTGCATGAGGTCTATCCCCTCATGAGAATAATCAGAACTAATGTCCTTCAAAAATTTTCAGTGTGCTAGAGTTGGTTAAAGGAATTTAGTTGAGCTCACTGAATATTTATAATTTTTATTTGCTATTATAAAGATGATGTACAGAGTATTTCCAATATTTTGAGATAAGTGATTTTTTTATTATTTCAGAAATGAGAAAAGTAAAACTGGGGAAGCTAAGTTACATTCCAGGGTTTTCATAGCAAGTTGGGGAAAAAGTCTCAGCTTTGAACCTTGGCAGTTTAACACAAACTGTGTTTATACAAAACACACTTGAATTTAGGGCTGGATCACTGTCTCTAAGCCTTTTCACTCAAGGCTAGTGCTCTACCATTTGGACCACAGTTCTACTTCTGGCCTTTTGGAGGCTAGTTGTTTGCTCATTATTAGTGCTCTACCATGTTGAGTCCACTTCTGGCTTTCTGGTGGTTATGATTCAAGATACATGTCTCATGGACTTTCCTGACCATATTGGCTTTGAACCTCATTAGCTTAGCTTCTTGAGTAGCTAGGATTATAGTCATGCGCCAGCATGGCCCAGCTCAATTTTCTTTTTTTTCAAGAGGAATACACAGTGTCCCCAAACCGTGTTTTTTCTATCCCCCCACTAACTTGTAATGCCAGTTCTGTCATAAATCGTTTCTACAAGTGTGTGAGCACTTTCCTGTCTCATCTGTGCATTTGTATTTCTACCATTTATCAGCATGTTAAATATCCCTTATCTGAAATGCATGGGACTAGAGAGTTTAAACTTTTCTTTTTCTTCTGAATTTTAGAATATCAGAAGGGCTGGACACCAGTGGCTCAGACCTCTAATCTTAGTTACACAGGAGGCTAAAATCTGAGGATGATAGCTTGAAGCCACACTGTGCAGAAAAGTCCATGAAATTCTTATCTAAAATTAACTAGCAAAGAGTTGGAAGTGGAGCCATGACTTAAGTGATAAGAATGCTAGCCTTGAGTGAAAAAGTTCAGGCACTGAGTTTAAGCACCAGGATCAACACACACACACACACACACACACACACACACACACACACACACACACCACGGCACGGCACAGCACAGCACAGCACACAAAAAAATTTTAAGAAGCTGGGTGCTGGTGGCTCATGCCTGGAATCCTAGCTACTTAGGAGGCTAAGATCTGAGGATCATGGTTCAAAGCCAGACTATGCAGGCAAATTGTAAGACTCTTATCTCCAATAAACTACTCAAAAAAGCCAGAAGTGGCACCCTGGCTCAAGCGATAGAACACTTGCCCAGGGCCAAAGAAGCTCAGAGACAGTGCAAAGGCCCAGAGTTCAATCCCTAAGACTGGCAAAAAACAACCAAAAAACAACAATGACAAATGAAACAATGAGACAAACCATTAATACAGTGGGGGGAAAATGTTGTGTTCAGAACAAGGAAACATCACTGAAATATCCACCATACAACAACAGCAATGAAGCCTATAGTCTTTATGTGGCTTTGCTTTGCCACAAAGGCTGTTGTACATTGGATTTGGATTTTACTTTAGGGTGAAAACAACATTGGAAGTAGTAATGTGACCAGGAAGTGGCTCCTGTAGGGATGAAGATGAGAATGTATTCTGACAAAAAAAAATAAAAGGCTTTGTAAACTGTCAGATTCCTTCATTTATCTGCTGTGTTAGCAATGGTTATTGTCTCCAAAGTCTCTGACTTCGTAAAGTCACCTAATTGCTGTGTGCCAGTAGCTCATGCCTGTAATTCTAGTTTTTCAGGAGGCTGAGACCTGAGGACATTGGTTTGAAACCAGCCCAAGCAAGAAAGTCCATGAGACTCTCATCTCCAGTTAACCAGCAAAAATCCAGAGTAGAGCTGTGACTAAAGTGATAAAGCATTGGTTTTGAACCAAAAAGCTAAGGGGCAGCTCCCAGGCCTTGAGTTCAAATTCCAGTAGCAGGACACACACATTTAAACACACACACTCACACATACACACACATTTCACATAATTTCTTGTTTTGTTGTGTCTATCTCTCCAGTTCTTCGGAAAACTCAGTGTTCTCTATAGGCATGTCTTTCCTCCAGTCAGGGTCACCATTTTCACTCACTATTATTCCATCACCACATTTTAGAGCTGTACTGGGTATTTCACAATAGATCAGTAAATAAACGACTGGCCCCTGAGCATCCATGTCATCTGGCTATATGAATAAATCCTGTTGGGGAAAAACATATGGCACATTTTTTTTTGGGGTCCGGTCGTGGGGCCTGAACTCTGGGCCTGGGCACTGTCCCTCAACTCTTCAGCTCAAGGATAGCGCTCTACCACTTGAGCCACAGCGCCACTTACGGCTTTTTTTTTCTTTTTGCTTATGTGGTGCTGGGGAATCGAACCCAGGGCCTCATGCATGCAAGGCAAGCGCTCTACCACTGAGCCACCTTCCCAGCCCATGGCACATTTTTTATAAGAATTTCTGGAGGATGAATGGAACAGCTATCAAGTAACCACAAAATCTTGAAATCATTCTGTTTAGCTTCCCTATAGTATCCCTGAACTGCTGGTACAAAATATGAGAACAAGCCCGACACTGGTGGCTCATGGTAGCTACTAAGGAGGCTGAACTCTGAGAATCATAGTTCAAAGGCAGCCTAAGCAAGAACATCTGTGACATTCTTTTTTTTGTTTGTTTGTTTGTTTTGGCCGGTCATGGGGCCTGAACTCTGGGCCTGGGCACTGTCCCTCAGCTCTTTAGCTCAAGGCTAGTGCTCTACCACTTGAGCCACAGCGCCACTTACGGCTTTTTTTTTCTTTTTGCTTATGTGGTGCTGAGGAATTGAACCCAGGGCCTCAGGCATGCAAGGCAAGCGCTCTACCACTGAGCCACCTTCCCAGCCCTTGATTTATTTATTTTTTTTTATCATTACTTTGTACCATTATTGTAGCTTAAACTCAAGGCCTGAGCGCTGTCACTTAGCATTTTTGCTCAAGGCTAGCGCTCTACTACTTGAACCACAGTGCCACTTCTGGCTTTTTCAGGGCTTCATGCATGCAAGACAAGCACTCTACCACTGAGCCACATTCCTAGCCCTTATATTAGCTTCAAATAGTTGAACAAAGGGGTTCCAATTCAGCATTACAACTGTTATCTTATCAAATCCTTGCAGAAAACTGCATTTCAAAGTGGGGTGGGGTGGTTTTGCTCTCTAAGGACATGTGATGTCTTGAAATGTTCTGGCTGTCACATGGTGGAAGAGTGCTGCTACTGTCATGCTTGTAGAGGCAGGAATGCTGTGGAACACCCACAATGCACCCAACAGTCTTCCACAGCAAACGGATAAATGGCTCAAAGAAGGTCAAGGTTGATAAACTGCTCTAGAGAAATACTAGCCACTTCACCTTTTTTGCTTATGGCCAGCCACTGAGATTGAAGCATATGAGTAGGTCAATTATAAACATCACCACCCAGAGAAACCAATGGAATATTAGTGCTGAAAAGAAATTCAGAGTCATCTAAATAGGGTATGCCCATAATCCCAGCACTCAAGAGGCAGAGGTTGCCGGGCGCTGGTGGCTCACGCCTGTAATCCTAGCTACTCAGGAGGCTGAGATCTGAGGATCTCGGTTCAAAGCCAGCCCGGGCAGGAGAGAC
>NW_012267337.1:1667602-1673869 GCF_000151885.1 Dipodomys ordii | reverse complement strand
TTTTTTCTTTTTGCTTATGTGGTGCTGAGGAATCGAACCCAGGGCCTCAGGCATGCAAGGCAAGCGCTCTACCACTGAGCCACCTTCCCAGCCCCATTGCCTTAGTTTTTATTTTTAAAATATTATGGTTTATCTTTATTATGAAAATTTTTTGGTAAATCGAATCTATTTTTAACATATTACCTAATATGTGGTAAAGTCTGAACTTCTTGATTCTGCCTATTTGTTCATCTCATCTGTTCTCTCCTCTATGCTCTAGAAGTAAGCATCTGGCGATCCTCATGTGCTTTCTCAAGTGTTGCCCGTAGCACTTTTCTTCCACGGGCTTTAGAACATTTTTACATATTCTTTATGTTCTTTGCTCAAATGTTACCATTATTTGGCAAGGATCCACCCCCCCAAAAAAAAATCTGTGGCTACCTCTATTAAAGCAATGATATCAAGTTGCAATATTATAAGATAATTGCTTTCTATTTCTCCACAAGAGGGCAGTGATAGTTTCTTTGCTTTCTTTCTTTCTTTCTTTTTTTGCAATTTAGAAATAATTTATTTGGCAAAACAAGATTAAAATATGAATGAGTCATAAAGGGAAGAAGCAAGCCCTGGTTGACATACAGGAAATGGGAGCAGAGAAGTTCAAAATGGCAGTCTTGTCATGGTTATACTTGTACCTTCTGAGAAATGACCTCCATTTTGAACCCCTATCTAGACAAGTAGCCTGAAAAAACTGGCAACCCTTAATCATTTTGCTATGTTTCTAAGGATGGAAATAATGTTTAGAGTTGGAGAACCAAAACTTGGCCACGTCTTACTATTGCTCTAAACAAGAAGACAACAGGTGTCACATTTATGGCATCCATTTGCCAGATGTACCTCCACGCAGTGCCTCCTTACTGATTTAAGGACATTGTAACTTAACATTTAAAAGAAAGAGGGATCACGGCAGGGACGATGACTGGTTCCAGTGATTTTTCAGGTTTCATTCCTGCTTAAGTTCTGAATCTATACTTTAAAATTTTTTAATTTTTCCTCTTGCCTTGTCTATCTCACTTTCCCCTTAAATGACTTTAATCCATTCAAATCTTCTCATAAAGTATTATTTTTTCTTTCAGCAAGGGAGCTACTCTGCTATGTACGTACAAATTCCATCCCAGAAGCAGGTCATCTACAAATGGTTTAGTGCCAGATTCCAGAGGAATATGAGCTGCATGACAGGGAGGTGCTGTTTCCATACTGCATGTACTCCATTTCCAGTGATAAAAGGCTTTTACACCTGATCCCGTGCTGACATAGAGTAGATGCAGACAGGCCAGGCAGGCAGGGATGGTAGGGGACCAGTTATCCAAGGCCAACTTAGGCTCCTTCAAAGATGAGAATGGGAACATCACAACAGTGATAGTTTTTTTAGTTTTTTTACTTTTCATTCTGTGTCGGGTCTTCGTCCATCCCACGAAAGACCGACGGGTCCAAGGAAAGGTAAGTGCGGCCACTGTCCCTGTCCCGATCCCCAGCCTCCCTAAACCCGGGAGACAATCAGACACAGCGGGGAGTCAACTCAAGCAGGAAAACTCGTTTATTAACACAAAGCAAGCCCTTTTTAAAGCAAAAAAGAGCGGGTGGCATGGCAGGGGAGGAAAAGGAACCAATCACTATAAAGGTCACACCCTATCATGCACCTAAGCTTCCACGGGCTGGTTATGCACTGAAGGTAAGGTAAATTGGGCTCTGCCCACTCAACTCCCTCTCAGTGCCATCTTTGCTGCCCATGAGCCCTACAATTCTGTAGTGCTAAAGACTATGCCAGGCTCGTACTATCTACATATTTATTGAGTTAAGATGAATTTTAATACACAATGCATTCTAGATCCCTTCCAAGGATTGTAATTATTGCATAGATAACAGTAAATCAGTCTTCTATAAGCTGTGCAGTTTAAGGTTTAAAACTATCTCAAGCTGGGCCTGGTGGCTCACACCTGTAATCCTAGCTACACAGGAGGCTGAGATCTGAGAATCACAGTTCAAAGGCAGCCTGGCCAGGAAAGTCCGTGAGACTCTTATCTCCAATAAACCACTAGAAAACCGGAAGTGGCGCTGTGGCTCAAGTGGTAGAGCACTCACCTTGAGCTGAAGAGCGCAAGGACAGCACCCAAGCCCAGAGTTCAAGCCCCACAACCAACAACAACAAAAAAAACACAAAACAAAACAAAAACTATCTCAAGCCAGGAGCCAGTGGCTCATGCCTGTAATCTTGGCTACTCAGGAGTCTGAGATCTGATGATTGTGGTTCAAAGCCAGTCCAGGCAGAAAAGTCCTTGTGTGACTCTTATCTCTAATTAACCATTCAAAATCCAGAAGTGGTGCTATGTCTCAAGTGGTAGAGCACTAGCCTTGGGCACAAAGAGGCTCAGGACAGAGCCCAGGTCCTGAGCACAAGCCCCACAACCAACCAAAATAAATAAATAAACAAATAATCTCTAGGCCAGCTCTTCCTTTCAATAACAATGCAGCCTCTAATAATTGCAGGGACTTGTGAAGAAACAGAGCACATAGTGCCACTAAGATGGCAAATTAGCTTCAGGTGCTGCTCCTTCTGAAGTCTGCTCACTATCACCACTTCTGTGAAAAATCACTAGGGAAACTGAAAACTGTGTGGAAGAGGGTGGGAGGAGATGGGAATAGGAAGAAATAGGGGAGACTCAGTCTGTGGGGAGGGTGACACGGATAGGGTAAGTGGAGAAAAGCTTCTAAAGTTGCTTTGGGATATCATTTCCTGTTCCTTTACAGTAAAACTAATGACCATTAATTGTGTTTTCATCTAATGCTTTTTCCACATCTATTGAGATGATCATGCACTTTTATGTTTTATTCTGTCAATATTATATATCCAATTTAATGGTTTATGTATGTTAAACTGTCTTTGCATCGAAGAGGGAAATTCTACTTTTTAGAAAAAAATGTTTGTGCTGGTGCTAGGGTTTGAAACAGGGCCTGGGCACGGTCCCTGAGCTTTATTCACAAGGCTAGTGCTTTGCCATTGGCCACAGCTCCACTTCTGTCTTTTTGCTGACTAATTGAGTTTTACACACTTTCCTGCCTGGGATGGCTTCAAACAATGATCTTCAGATCTCAGCCTCTAGCACCTTGAGGCTGACTTTTAATATGCTGTTGAATTCCGTTTGTTAGTATGTTGTTAATTTTTACTGGGTTCACCATGGTTAGAGGTTGTAATCTTGTTTTCTTGTAGTGTTCTTTGTAGTGACTTTGTTATTGGGGTACTGCTGGCTTCATCAATAGATTTTTTTTTAAAATCAGTTGCAGAGTTTGAACTCAGGGCCTGGATGCTATCCCTGGGTTCTTTTGTGCAAGGCTAGCCCTCTACCACTTTGAGTCACAGTTCCACTTATAGGTTTTTGAGTGGTTAAATGGAGGTAAGTCTCATGGGGACTTTTCTGCCTGGGATAGCTTTGAACCACGATCATCAGATCTCAGCTTCCGGAGTAGCTAGGATTACAGGGGTGAGCCACCAGTGCCCAGCCTCATAAAGAGAATTTGGAAGTCTCCCTGAGATTCTTATCTCCAATTAACTATGAAAAAAAGCAGAAGTGGAGCAGTGGCTCAACTGGTAGGACAGTAACCTTGAGCAAAAAATGCTCAGTTTAGTGCCCAGGCCCTGAGTTCAAGCCCCAGGACTGGAAACAAACAAACAAACAAACAAACACCCTCCACTAAGCCCATCTCGGAATCCCTGCTATTATCATCATCACCCTTGGGATAAACAGAAAGTAAAAAAAGAGGACAGGGCTGGGAATGTGGTTTAGCATGCATGAAGCCCTGGGTTAAATTCCTCAGTACTACATAAACAGAAAAATCCAGAAGTGGTGTTGTGGCTCAAGTGGTAGAGTACTAACCTTGAACAAAAGAAGCTCAGGGACAATGACCAGGCCCTGAGTTCAAGCCTCTGAGTGGAAAAAGAAAAAAAAAAAGAGGACAAAGAAGGGAGTAAAGCTAAAGGACAGAGTAGAGAGGTTTGGCATACAGGTTAGTAATTAAAAAAATATTTTTTTCAGGCTATATATCAATACCACCTTCCTGAAGTCACCAAATTATCTATTTTGAGGAAGGGGATGTGGGAGATGACACTTGGAGGCTGAGAAAGAGCCAGTTCACTAAGGCCTTGCACCAATCAAGTTTGGGCTTGGGGTTGATTTTTGTCAGGAGAGGGAAGATAGGAAGGCTTTTTCACAGAGAAGAGACATGATCACATTTATGTGTCAGTACAGATGTAGCTGAGGACAAGCTTGTCAAACTGCTAGAGAGAAAAGGACTGATTCAAGCCAAACATTAGGATGTTTAACTGTAAACCCAGCAATTCTGAGACTAAAGCAGGAGGATCCTAAGGTTCCAGTACAGCCTGAGCTACATGAGTTCCAGGCTACATAGTGAGACATTGTCTCCAAAAACAAATAAAAGAACCAATAGGGATACAGGTGGACCCATTGCAACAATGAGAAGTACAGTCATTATTTTGAAAATGAACTTTACAACTTTGGTGGGGGGGGAGGATTGGGTGGTGGCCGGGGAGAGGATGGGAAGGGATGGGAAGGGGAACCAAAGGAGGAGGCTACAATGTTTGATAAGAAATGTACTCATTATCTTGCCCATGTAATTGTAACCCCTCTCTGTACAGTATTTTCACAATAAAAAAATAAAAATTAAAAAAAAAGAACAAATCAACTTCCCCACCCTTAAAAACATAACAAAAGGGCTGGGAATGTGGCTCAGTGGTGGAGTGCTTGCCTCACATTCCTGACGCCCTGGGTTGGATTTCTCAACACCACATAAGCAGAAAAAAGCTGGAAGCGGTGTTGTGGCTCAAATGGTAGGGTGCTAGCCTTGAGCTGAAGAGCTGAGGGACAGTGCCCAGGCCCAGAGTTCAGCCCTCACGACTGACAAATAAATAAATAACAAAACAATTGGGATGGGAATGTGGCTTATTGATAGAGTGCTTGCCTAGCATGCATGAATACCTGAGTTTGATTCCTTTATATCACATACACAGAAAAAGCCAGACATGGCACTGTGGCTCAAGTGGTAGAGTGCTAACTTTGAGCAAAAAGAAGCTCAGGGACAGAGCTCAGGCCCTGAGTTCAAGCCCCAGGACTGGCAAAATAATTATAATAATAATAAACTAATGAAACAAGGAAAGAAAAAAATGCCTGGTGCCAGAGGCTCATGCTTATAGTCTTAGCTAGTTAAGGAGGCTAAGATCATGAGATCATGGTTTGAAGCCAGCCCAGGCAGGAAAGCCCATGAGACTCTTATCTCCAATTAACCACCAAAAAGCTAGAAGTAGACTAGGAGCCAAAAGTGACTTGAGTGGTAGAGCACTAGCCTTGAGTACAAAAAGCCCAGGGACAGCGCCAAGGCCCTGGGTTCAATCTCCAGGACTGGTGTGGGTGCATGGGTACCCCCCCACACACATTGGCTGCCACTGGCTAACCCCTGTGACCCGAGGTACTCAGGAGGTTGAGATCCAGAAAAGGATAAAAAAAAAATTGAGGTCATCCTGTGCAGAAAAATCTGTGGACTCTGTCTCCAAAATAGCAAGCCAAAAGCAGGACTGAAGGCATGGCTCAAGTAGTAGAGTAGCAGGTGTGAGCCAAGCAAGTGCAAGAAAGAAAGAAAGAAAGAGGAAGGAAGGAAGGAAGGAAGGAAGGAAGGAAAGAAAGAAAAACAGCATGTGGTTATGCTTGGCAAGGAATCTAGCTTGAACTTGTGGGACTGAGTGATAAGTTAGCAAAATTCAGAAGGAAGAGTGGAATGCAGACACCAGGGAAGAAATTCACTTTAGATATTCTATTTAGGTCTTGTACACCTTTTATTTTCAATGATTATAAAGGTGATTATAGAGGTGATTACATAAGTTAGGTAACGAGTATGTTTCTTTTTGGACAACGTCACCCCTTCCCTCACTCTTTCAGTTTTTCTCTCATTTCCACCCACAAGTTGTATAGTTCATTTTCAACATAGTGTCTAGTGAGTACCACTGATACAGTTGTTCACCTTTTGTCCCTCCATTTCTGTGCTCCCTTAACCCTCCCAAAGATCAATTCACGAACAAGCAAGAAAAAAGAAAAGAAATCAAAAACAACAACAAAGAAAAGAGCCTGGGGCTGGGAAGGTGGCTCAGTGGTAGAGCGCTTGCCTTGCATGCCTGAGGCCCTGGGTTCAATTCCTCAGCACCACATAAGCAAAAAGAAAAAAGCT
>NW_012267337.1:1652907-1664072 GCF_000151885.1 Dipodomys ordii | reverse complement strand
CAGCTCTTCAGCTCAAGGCTAGTGCTCTACCACTTGAGCCACAGCGCCACTTCCGGCTTTTTTCTTTTTGCTTATGTGGTGCTGAGGAATTGAACCTCAGGCATGCGAGGCAAGCACTCTACCACTGAGCCACCTTCCCAGCCCCCTAGTTTCACTTCTTAGGTATATAAAGAAACTTCTCTTCATAATACTTATCTTTGAGATTTATAAGGCATAAATTCTATTTCTCTTATACTGCGATTTTAGATTTGCCTAAAGCTTAAGAGCAGGCACGTAACACTGTGTGTGTGTGTGTGCTTTACTGGAATTTGAATTTAGGGCATCATGCTAGGTAGCCAGGTTACTACTGAGCCATGCTTCCGGCTTCCTACTGTTTTGGGGGGTACTGAGGTTTGAACCCAGGACCTTGAGGTTGCTAGGCTTGCACCCTATCACTTAAGGCATTCCTCTGACCCTGTTTTTTCTTTTTCTTCTGCTGTTTTTAAATTTAAATTTTATTATATTTTTATTATCTTTAGTAGTTATACAAAGAGGTTTCAATTCAACAATTTTTGCTGGTTATTTTGGAGATAGGATCTCAAACTTTTCTGCCAGGCTGGCCTTGAACTTTGATCCTTATAAGGATCAAAGAATATATTCTTTGATATAAGAATATATTTTTACCAGACCTAATAGCAAGAATTATAAGTATGAGCCATTAGTGTCTGATTTAGCCCCATCCCCCATTTTTTGAGGCAGAGTCTCATTTTTTGCTAGGCCTGCAATTAGACTGTTACCCACTTATTTTTTGCTTCCTGTCAGAGTTTGGATGACAGGGAAGTGGCACCACACTCAGCCTCAGTTGAGATGTAGTCTCAAGGATTTGTCTACCTGGTCTAGCCTCAAGCGACTTGTGATTTTCCTGGGATGACAGGCTCCTGCCACTGTACCCAGGCATTGGTTAAAAATGAAGCATTGAAAACATTTTCCTCAGGCTGGCCTTGAACAACAATCCTCAGCATCTTAGCTTCCCAAGTAGCTAAGACTGCAGGCCTCAACCATTGAACCCAACTACATTATTTTATACATAAAGGAGACATATGATTATAAAGAGGAAAACAAACTAAAGTCTATTTGGGGACAAGAATCAACAAAGAAATCTTTAACTCTGAATTGAAATCAGGCAGGGGAAAATGTAGGCAAAGAAGAGAAACATAAAAGAACAGATGATTCTGATTCAGCAAATGACATCTGAATTTTAAGAAGGCAGTGCATACAAGGTCAGTAGCAATTTACCTCCAAGTATGACTATTCTTGGCCTGAGGCTAGTCAGAAATTACATAAACAGGTCTTTCCTTCTGAGTTATTATAAAGAAGATAGCAGGCAAAAACAAACACTCAAGTCTTATTTCTGTCTCTCCTCATTTTTGTTTTGTTCTTTTTGAGGCAGGGTCTTGCTATGTAGTCCAAGCTAGATTCAAGCTCACTGTCCCTTGCTAGAGTGTTAGGATTACAGGCATGCATTACCACACCCCACTCTTGGTTTGGTGAAAACTGGTTGTATATATTGTTTTAGGAGCTGGGTAGGGTGAGGGTAGTAGCAACTAGAGGACAATTCTAAAACATTGTGAGTCTGTATTAGCAATTGGTATATTTTTTAAGCATACAGGTGTTATATATAAGCATTATTATTTGGATGTGTGTGTGTGTGTGTGTGTGCGCGCGCGCGCGTGTGCACACATGCACAAGTGTTTGCCAGTTCTGAGGTTTGAACTCTGAGCCTAAACCCTATCCCTTAGCATTTTAATTCAAGGCCCTACCATTTGAGCTGTAGCTCCACTTCTGGCTTTCTGGTAGTTAACTGCAGGTAAAAATCTCAGGGACTTTTCTTCTCAGGCTGGCATCAAACTAGGGTCCTTAGATCTCAGCTTCCTGAGTAGTTAGGATTACAGGCATAAGCCACCAGTTCCTGGCTATCTATAAGCATTATTATAATGAAAACAAAATCAGCACCAGTAAAAAAACATTTTCCTGCTTTCTTTGCTGCATTGAGTTGATGCTCAATTATCAACAGCTTAGCTTAGGACAGTCTCCCAGATCCCCTGGTGGTGATTTTAAATCACTCTAGAGCATGAATCCTTTCATATTTATAGGAAACAGAAACCACACACCTTTACCACTGTCAATGGTAAGATTAAGGAGAAGATACTGAACAACACTGAATGTGCCTAGAAAAGAAGACAGAACACAGAACCCAGATGGGGCAGCTTTACTTCTCACTGAGATGAAGAGAATTCCAGCTCCAGGTGGCAAGTGGCAAGAGGTGTTCTTCAGGCCAAGCCAGTGAGGTCAGCTCGGATTACTGCTGGGCAGTTGAGATCACTGATTTCATGGCTGGTGGCCAGGATTACATAACAGACACCGAGCCCTAAGGGGTATAGATGACGGTAAGGGGCTCTGTGCCTCGCGTATCTAGGTCCAGTCCCATATTCCCCTCCAGGCTGTGTGGACAACCAACTCTGGCAGGCCCACGATGGGAGGAGGGGTCTCAGAGGCCCCACAGAGTGGAGAGAAGCGTCTGGTCAACTAAGCCACTGCCAAACGCCATTTCTTAACGGAAGGCTTTCCACTTGGGCAAGCAAGAGGCCACGAGGTGGCAGTAGAAGACACAGCCTGGAACACAAAACCTGAGCCATCTTGCAAAAACCGGGTCCAAACGGTAGAGGATTCATTAGGGAAGTATTGTCAGTTGTCTATATTCGCATATTCAGAGCCAGAAAGAAGAATGACTGCATTTAAAAGAAAATGCGTCAACATGGGGACTTTCCTTCCTTTCTTTCTTCCTTTCTTTCTGTCTCTCTTTCTTTCTTTTTTTGTTGGTTGTGGGGCTTGAACTCTGGGCTAGGGCCCTGTCCCTGCACTCTTCAGCTCAAGGCGAGCACTCTACTGCTTGAAATACAGCGCCACTTCTGGTTTTCGAGTGGTTTATTGGAGATAAGAGTCTCACAGACTTTCCTGCTTGGGCTGGCTTTGAACCACAATCCTCAGATCTCAGCCTCCTGAGTAGCTAGGATTATAGGCGTGAGCCACTGGCGCTTGGCAACATGGGGACTTTTCTAAGCCATTACAGAATTCAGTTGTATAGGAAGTCTACATAAACATGTTATCCTGTGTGTGTGTGTGTATGTGTGTGTGTGCGTGTGCACACTCCAAAAAATTTTATCTGTGCTGTTATTGGGGTTTGAACTCAGGGCCTGGGTGCTGTCCCATAGCTTTTTCCACTCAGGACTAGTGTTCCATCTCTTGAGTTGTAGCTCTGCCTCTGGATTTTTGCTAGTTAGTTGGAGATAAGTCTTAGGGACTTTCCTGTCTGGGTTGGCTTTGAATCACAATCCTCAGATCTCAACCTCCTGAGTAGCTATGATTACAGGCCTGAACCATGGATACCTGGCTTCTACAATGCTTAAAAGCAAGAGATAGGGGTCATGACCTTGAAAACTGGTGCCAGCAAGAGCCTTGTCACAGTCCTTTCTTTTTGTGAAGTTCTAATTCAACTAAAGTGACCTCCATAGAGAATATAACACTGATAAGGCAGGCACTGGTTACTGGACAGTGCTGTACCAATTGTAGGCTGTCCAGAGGGTCCAAAGCTGCAATCATGTGTGGACAGGAAGAATGGAGAATGCCTATGACTGACAGCTGTGCCCAGGAAAGGGACATTAGTAGCCTGGGAACTAAGTCCCAAAGCTTGTGAGTTCTCATTTAATGCTCCTGCCATTACATATTTCCTTCTCCTCCTCCCCTCCCCCGTTGTGGCCACAAAAGTGTCCCCAAGACATTGAATAATATTTTCTAGGGCAAAAATGGCTCTACTCTGAAAACCTATGTTCTAGAAATATAGTAAGGTGTTCAATACATGTTACTATACATGTAAGACTCATATTTCGCTGTCTACACAAGCCATATTGTACATCTGAAACCTGAATTCCTAACATGTTGCTATAGAAACTGACAACTGAAAGACTATACACTAAATCTGGCCACTGAATTTTTTTTTAAAGTTATGTTTTATTTTACTTTATTTTTCATGCCAGTACTGGGGCTTGAATTCAGGGCCACTGGGCTCTTGCTGGCTTTTTGGCTCAAGGCTGGCACTCTACTATTGAGCCACAGTACCACTTCTGGCTTTAGCTGCTAAACTGAATATGAGTCTCAAAGACTTTTTTTGCCCAGGCTGGTTTAAACCTCTATCTTCAGAGTGGCTAGGATTACAGGTGTAAGCCACCTGTATCTGTTAGTTATCAATAACTAACAGAGGGTAAATCAGAAAATTTCACATCTATAAAGATGGAGTTCCTGAGTTCTACAGGAAAATAGAAGCCATGGCACTGACAGGCCCAGAATCCTATAAGGCAATAATTGGAGCTTAGCGGCAATAAACATTCATTAAATAGAACGTGCATTCTCTAGCTGCCACAGTGCCCATTACCCCTATTACCTCACACTCAATCTGTTTTACCCATTCAAATTATTCCTTTATAAGCAATTAGCTTGAACTTAAGTGCCTTCTAAAACTTTCCCTATGTGCTTTATGTTAGCCTTATACTCCAGCAAGAAAAAGGATAAATAGGATTATAATCTTCATGTAAACAAATGTAGTTCAAGGAGATCTGACTTATCCAAGCAATAGAACTGGAATCTAAAGTTCTTGACACAAAGTTCTAATATATTTCTTAGAACTTTTCTGAGGGTTGGGGCTTGAACTCAGGGCCTGGGCACTGTCCCTAAGCCTCTCTGTGCTCAAGGCTAGAGCTCTACCACTTGAACCACAGTGCTGCTTCTGGCTTTTTCTGCTTATGTGGTACTGAAGAATAGAACCGAGCACTTTATGCATGCTAGGCAAGTATTCTACCACTAAACCACATCCCAGCCCCTCTCTGAGGAGGTTTATAGAGTCCAATCAAAGAAGTAAGAACCAGGATAACTGGGAAGCATGATAACAAATTTTTGAACAATTGAAAAATGACCACAAAAGACTACTTTTTCATTTGTTTCTTCTTTGTTTCTCCTTTTACAGGTGACTTGCTTCAGCCAATGAACTATGATGGAAAGTAGCATGTGTCCCACTGGGACAGAGCAAAAACAATTCTTCATGCTTACTTCACATTCTGAGCAAGATAATCCAAGAACCCACAGTGAAGCTAGGCACTGGTGGCTCTAATCTGTAAAGGCATATCTCCAATTAGCCAGCAAAAAGCCAGAAGTGGAGCAGTGGTTTAAGTGGTAAAGTGCAAGCCTTGAACAAGAAAGCTAAGGAGTGTCCAGGTCCTGAGTTCAAGATTCAGTACTGGTATGCTGTGTGCGTGCAAACCACCCCACAGTGAACTAAGACTCATCATCTTTGAGACCTGGATAATTTACAATGAGCACAGCTCATTGAGAAATAAATATTGGTAGTTTGAAACCACTAAGGTTTAAGCATTATTACACAGTAGCCTGATCTGACAAAAGATTATTATTACTATTATTTTTTGCCAGTCCTGGGGCTTGAACTCAGGGTCTGGGCACTAGCCCCAAGCTTCTTTTTGCTCAAGGCTAGCACTCTACCACTTGAGCCACAGTGCCAATTCCAGCTTTTTCTGTTTATGTGGTGCTGATGAATGGAACCCAGGGCTTCATGCATGCTAGGCAAGGACTCTACCACTAAGCTACACTTCCAGCCCCCAAAAGGTTATTTGCATAGTCACTGAGGCTCTGAGAATTAAAATGCAGTTACTACACTTCTGATCCTGTTATTGAAAGCTGGTAGACTGAGAACATTGTGATTCCCCCGCCCCTAGCTCATCCACCACCACGTGCTTTGAAGAACATTATTCTTTTCTCAGAGCCCTTCACGCATGAACCCTCCATTATTCAGGCAGTTGTGTGTGTGTGTGGGGGGGGGGGGAGGTGGAAGAAAAAAGAGGAAGGCCCAGATCTTGTTTTCACCATTCCAGAGCCTGATCCCAGAACTGTCCCCACCCACTAGTACTCACACGTAACTTTGTCATAGGGCGCCTATTACCACTCCCAAGGTGTCACAGGCAGAAAGGAGCAGCAGCTGGCGCCACTGCAATGTCAGGGCAAGGCAGCCAGGCTGCGCTCTCCCCTCACTGGTACCTGGGCTTGGCTGAGCCCCGAGCAGCCGCCTTCTCTAGGGAAAGAAGCCTTCTCAAGTGGGAACAAAAATGAGTGTGAGGCGAACACCCATCCTGGGCACTATTGAATTTGGGGTGAGTTTTCTTAGTACTCCAGCTCTGGTCGGTTTCTAGTTTCTGGCGGCTAACAAGCTGCCCGCTGGCGCTATTGGGGCTCCTAATTTTTCTGGGCTTTTCCCAAGCCCACACAAGAGCTTCATCTTGGTACACTTGCAGAGATCGTAACTGGTGGGGGTTGAGCCGCCAGAGCTTCAGCAACCTGACCGCGGCCGGGGATCAAAGGCCCGCGGGACGGCCAAAAGGCTGAGCCTGCGTAGTCCCGCTCCCGCCTAGGAAAGGGGGGCGGCCACGCGGGCTCCTTCCACCCGCGTGCTCGCAATAGGCGGGAAAATCTTAGATCGGGTCGCGGCTCCCCTCCTGCCCGCCAGGTCCGCCCGCCCGTTCAGCAAGCCTTAGCACGCCCGAGGCGCCCAGGCCGCGGGGGAGGGGGACGAGAAGGGCCCCACGCTTCTGACTCATCATCTCCAGCCCCTTTCTCGCGCGCGCTCCAAGTCTCAGGACTTTGGACCTGGGCACCCGTGCGCAGGGGCGCTGCGACAGCCTCTGGGACAGCTAAGCTCTGCCAAGTGCCAACCGCCGGTCCTCGCTGGGCTCCGCAGCTGCCTAGCTGGAGGGCTTTGCACCCACAGACAGCTCACAGTTGCGTGGCTGATGTGGTCTTGCCCCCGACCTGGACAGCCCGCCCAGGTCCACCCCGCACACTGGGCCAGTGGTCGCGTCCGAGGAATCTCTCGGCTAGGCCCAGACTTCCAGCGCCAAGCGTCACTCAGCAGATGCACAGCGCCCCCACGGTGGAGGGAAGGCTCTTTATTTCCCGGCAGGTCGCGGGGGTCGCGGGGGATTCTGGGACTTGTAGTCTCCGCTAGAGTAGGCAGGCCCCGGATCCAATGGAGAACTGGAGCACCCCTGACTTAGATTCAGGGTTGGTGTGCGCTGGAACGGGCATGGAGTGTATAGGGTTGTGAAAGGTGGACCGAAAAGAACAGTGAAATGAGGCAGATGTGAAGATGAATGAGCAATAGGAAAGGGGGAGGTGGATGGGAGGAAGCAGTTTTACAGGGGTGAAATGAGTAGGACTCCCTTCCTCTAGAGGGGAAGGCAGAAGAAAGGGCTTGCTTTGAGTGAAAACTGAAAGCACTCTTCTGGACTTCATGCATGACTCAAAGGAGTGCAGCTAGCTCTTTGAGTTTGGTAAGTGAGATACTGGAGAGTCTGAAGAATGCCCTTTTAGGACAGTAGCACCTGTCTGCTTCCCCTTGCTTGATCACTCATTGGTTCCATTTCCTGTGCTGGCCACTCTGGGACCATTCTCCAAACCAGCAATCTCCTCCATTTCAGAGGGGCCCTGAAAATCAGACATATGAGCAAATTGTAGACGTGAAAAGGAAAATCTAGATAAAAGCACCTTCCTCCTTCCCCATTTTTCTTGCAACCCTTTCTCAATACACATTTAAGGCAGCATTCTAATGTTCACTCATTCTTCTAGCCCCAGTCACGTTAGATACCCAATTCTCCTGTTAGGGGAGAATTCTCCACCAGTAGGGGATGAGTAGCTAAAGCCAGAAAGCCAATCAGATTTAATATAAGACCCCTTCATTTCCCTCCTGTTCCATTGTTTTAAGTGACAGTGACCATGATTAGCATGCTAGCTGAGCTGCTCCATGCTCTCCTCCTAACAACTAGTACCTCCTGCAATTCCTGGTAGTGCAGACTCTGGCTCCTGAAGCATCCTGGCTTCCTCTGGCTCAACAAGAATAAGGCATATGCTGAGAACAGTACTCCCCCTAGGGTGAAGGCCTCAGCACTGAGCTCCAGTACCAGCAAGCCTGCCAACTGCAGATAAACAGGATTGAAGATATTGTGGGGATCCAACAAGTGTTTTCCCATGCCATTTCTCCTCTCCAGTGCCTGGTTCCTCCTCCCACCTTCTCTTTTATTTACCAGTACCTGGGAGGGGGCAGTAGGGGCAGGCCCCAAGGCTGTCTTCATCACCTCCACCACTACCACGATGAAGCCCAAGATCAAGTTGAAGATGTTGAATATCATCATGGCCCGCACCTGCCAGTAAGCCAGTTGAGCCCTGCCCAGACTAGAGGAACTATTCTAACCCAAAGTCCCACCTACAGCCTAGCTAAAAACAAAATTTGGGGCTGCGAGGGTGGCTCAGTGGAAGAGTGCTTGTCTTGCATGCATAAGGCCCTGGGTTCGATTCCTCAGTACCACATAAGCAGAAAAAGCCAAAGTGGTGCTATGGCTCAAGTGGTAGAGTGCTAACCTTGAGCTGAAGAGTTGAGGTACAGCGCCCAGGCCCAGAGTTCAGCCCCACAACCGACGGGGGAAAAATTGGCTACTGCTTCACCTCCTCCACATAGGGTTATCAGTCCTCTAACTTTCTTACTCACAGTCTTTTAGATCAGTCAGGGACAGACAGCTGAGAGCTTAAGCCAACGCTTAAGAGTCACTTCCTGGGCTCTGTGTGTGTTTATGTGTATGTGTGTGTGTGTATTAGGGGGTACACGGACAGACTGGTGTTTTAGTCTTACCTTCCAAAGGCAGGGTGCTCTGCGAAGCTCAAGAGTGACAGTCCCAGTGAGAAGACCCTAAATGGTGAGCAGGGCAAGTGTTGAACTCTGGTCCCATAGGGAGGGCTCCTGAGGACCTCCCTCCCTCCCTTGTGGATCTTACCAAGACTCCAGGCCCCAGTGGCAGTGCAGTGGCCATGTAACAAGCAGAATTCAAGCAGGCAACTGAGATAGCAAAGGGCACCATAGCAATTGCCAGCCATAACTGGCTTACCTGGATGAAGGTCGGGGCAGGATAGTTTAGGAGTACCCTTCAAAGATTCTCTTTTCCTCCTCCCAACCTTTGCTTTTTCCAGAGATCAGTATGTGGGATGAATTTGAGATAGAAAGAAAGTAGCCAACCAGGGTTAAATACCATTTCAGCCAGAGTTGAGGCCAAGGACTACACACTTATTTAGCCTAACCTTCTTTCCTTACTTCCTTCCCTCCCTCCTTCTTTCCCTCCCTCTCTTCCTTCCTTCTTGTGCTAGTACTGGGGCTTGAACTCAGGGCCTGGGCACACTATCCTTTAGTTTTTTTCACTCAAGGCTCATATTCTACCACTTGAACCACAGCTCCACTTTTAGTTTTTTGCTAGTTAACTGGAGGTAAGAGTCTCTTGGTCTTTTCTCCCCTTGGCTGCCTTTCAACCATGGTCTGCAGATCAGAGCCTCCTGAATAACTAGGATTACAAGCATGCATGAGCCACCAGCACCTGGCTCCATTTAATTTTTTTCTGCTTCAGGTTGTAGTTTAGTTACTTACCTGTATTCCTAATAGTCAGTGCTCCTGAGAGATTAAGTGTCTTGCCTTGTTTTTTTTCTAAATTTCTCCCACCCTCCTCCCACTCAGAGCCTAGCAATTTCTGGCTAGGCACAATTTCTCAGTAGGTGCTCATTCAGCTTGAATGAAGTTGAATTAGGTACAAACAGACATTCTAAGACTGGCCTGGGGCAGCCTGGCCTCACCGCCAGCACCAAGAGGTGTCCACTTTGTCTGTGTCTTGCCCAGTGCTGTAGCTTTTCCAGACGAAGGCTGGGTCTCTCCTGATCTCCATGATTAGCTCTGTGTTCCATAGTTCCCTTCACTACAAGATGTGGGTACTTCCTAGGTTAGAAAAATTCATTATGGGACTTGTCTTCCAGGAAATAGGACCTGCAACAACATCTCTTTCAGTTATCCCTCTGCACCCTCCCAATCCAGTGTGGAGGCCCAGAACCAATATACTTACCTAGTCTGGAGCAGCTGCTTTAAAGGGATGGGACCTAGCTGTGTCGTGAAACGTCTTTGGGGCTTGGGTGCTCAGAGCAGATGTCCATAACTTGTCCTGGCACAGAAAGGCTGTCAGGACTGGAGTGTGGCAGGGCAAAGGTCCCTATGAATGCCTAAGGATCAGGGAGTGGCCCTGTGTGGTGGCCTGGCTTCAGTTCACACCATGAGACACATAGCCCTGCCTCATTCTGTTACCATTTCCTGTTGCTGTTTCTCCCCAATATCTTCTACTCACCTCATCCTTTTCACCCTGGATCTCAATCTCCCCTATTTTCATCTAAAAATTCTCCTTTCTTTTTGGCTTTTCAAATTACTTAACTCTTTCCTAGTGAGATCCTATATAACTGCCTAGATTGCCTCCTACCACTTCCAGCCCTGTGCCCAGGACTAAATCTTAATTCCTGTCTCTCATTTTCTGGAAAGTTTCTTCTTTCTCCTCCTTTTCTTGAAAGATTTACTCTGAGCAGGACACTAAGTAAATAGGGAGACCTCTTTATAGTTGAAATTGCTTTTTTTTTTGGTCCGGTCGTGGGGCCTGAACTCTGGGCCTGAGCGCTGTCCCTCAGCTCTTCAGCTCAAGGCTAGCGCTCTACCACTTGAGCCACAGTGCCACTTCTGGCTTTTTTCTCTTTGCTTATGTGGTGCTGAGGAATCGAACCCAGGGTCTCAGGCATGCAAGGCAAGTGCTCTACCACTGAGCCACCTTCCCAGCCCCTGGAAATTGCTTTTGACTCAGTGATAACCTGAGCCCAAAAATGGTCTGTCCGTCCTTCCTTTGTTCCTTCCTTCCCTCCTTCCTTCCTGTTTCTTTCTCTCTTCCTTCCTTTCCCTTTTTCCTTCCTCCCTCCTTTTCTTCCTTCCTTCTTTCTTTCCTATCTCGCTGTCTCTGTGTGTATGTGGATACTGTGGTCTGAACTCAGGGTCTGGCTACTCTCCCACTAGATGTTCTACCACTTCGGCCACATTTCCACTTTGGGCTTTTTTTTGTTTGTTTGTTTCCTCTGATTAATTGGAGCTTAGAGTCTACCCAGGCTGGCTTAGAACCATGATCCTCAGATCTCAGCCTCCTGCGTAGACAGGATTATAGGCATGAACC
>NW_012267337.1:1621820-1650799 GCF_000151885.1 Dipodomys ordii | reverse complement strand
AGGGGGCGGGGGCGGGGGAGGGGCGCCGGCTCGGCCCCGAGCAAACTTCGCCCAGAGCTCCTGGGGGGCGGGCTGGGGGTGGCGGCCTTAGAAACCTGGAGAGCTAGGGGGGCCCCGAGGGAGGGGGGGCAAGTGGGGGATCGGGGGGGGCGGACTCCGCCGGGGAAAGGCTAGCGGGGTGGGGGCTGATGGCGGGGGTGGCGAGTGTCTTTGTAGGGGCCCCGAGGCTGGGCGCGAGGGGCCCTGGGGGGGGAGGGTGGTTTCAGGGCTGATAGCCGCCAACCTGACTGGATGAGCGCTCCCCCAGGCCCAGGTAGGGCCAGTGGGAAAGAGGGGGGAAGGAACCCAAACTCTCCGGGAGTGGGGGTTGGGGGAGGGGGGAGGATGGGGGTGCTTCCCTCTCTGCGTCCCAAACAAAGTGTCACAAAGAGCTCGGCCCGCGGCAGCAGCGGAGGCGGCTGCAACTCAGCTTTTGTTCTCCCTACCGGGGTAGCTGAGCTCTGGCCTCCCTATCTCTCAACCCTGCCCCCCGTCATCGTTCTGGCTTATCTTCCCT
The DNA here is from genome assembly GCF_000151885.1 of Dipodomys ordii. Classification (NCBI taxonomy): domain Eukaryota; kingdom Metazoa; phylum Chordata; class Mammalia; order Rodentia; family Heteromyidae; genus Dipodomys; species Dipodomys ordii. The sequence continues at coordinate 1,650,243 of NW_012267337.1, read as the reverse complement.
GGCTGGGGCCTGGGGCCGCCCTGGAAGAACCTCTTGTGTAGAATCACGGGTCCTACCCTAGTTGCCAACCTATTTCAGGGATGGGGGGGATCTTCCCAGAGGTTCCCCCCCCCCCCCCCCCGCTTCCCAGTTTGCAGACTCAACCTCTTGCCAGGTATTCAGACTCACTTTTTTCGAGTCTGCTCCAGGAACTTGTGTCCCCCTTTCACAAATCTAGGTCCCATAGAAGTTTCCGAATTGAGGTCAAGTTAGGACATGTCTCTGGGATAAGATTCAGTATGGCGGGGTAACAGCAGGTGTTCCTTCCTCTCACCTCCTGCTATACATTTAGCAGTCCATGACTGAGATCCATGCCCCCAGTTCAGGACAGTGAGGACTGGAAAGGGAAGCTTTTACCCAAGAACTCAGCCTAAGAAGGTCTGTGGCATAGGCAGAGTTATCTGAGCCAAAGAGGTTTGGAGGGCTTTGGAGAGGAGACCATAAAAATGAACTGTTGGCATGTCTGTATGGTCAAGGTGGTCTTGACTCTAGACCACCTACAAAGCTCCCTTTCTCTTTAATCTCATCTATTGCCATGGTTATTGTAATTGTTAACAGACTTGGGAGGTATAGGATTCTTAACAGGAAAAAACATCTAATGTTTGAGATCTGCTTAACAACTCCACCCCCAGAGATCCAGAACCCTTCATCCTTACACTTTGACCCTAAAAACTTTCACACTACAAGCTGAGGGATAATCCTTTTGGCCCTCCATTTAGCAGATGGGTCTGGATACCTGCCTTTGTAGTAAGTTGTTTTTTTTTGTTTTGTTTTGTTTAAAATTTACCAACCATTCATGCATCCTTATTAGTAAGATTTGGTGGCCCACACCCCCTTCCCCATTAGCTGCCCACTATGTAAGAGTAATTGGCCTGTTGCTTTGCAGACATTTCCCATCTCTATCCCTGGCCCTTCATCCCTATAGAATCCAAATAAGGGCAAGATAACTCCAGATTCCCAGTGGGAGTGGAAAGTAGGTCATTGCCATTAGGTCAAACATTATGATATTTAAGGCCTGTACAGAAAACTGTGATTGTTGTCCACATATAAGTTAGATTTCAAGTCAGTTCATAGAGTGCTAGTCTTTTCAGTGCTTTTCCCTATTGAGACCAACTCAGGAGATCAGGTACCTGAGACTCTGATGTCAAGGTGATAGAAGCCATCTTGATAGGGCCTAGGTTGTCTCTCAGTGATTTTTACCAATTTTAGGCTACCTGCTAGTAAAACTTTCCCTGCTGGGGAACTCAGCTTCAATTTGGGCCTTCTTATATCACTGTATTTCCATTCAGGAAACTGTGTGTGCAATGTAGAGTTTGTTGTTGTTTTGGAGAAAGGAAGCGTTACCCTGTTACTGTTATTTTTGCCTGGGGTATGAGGCCAGCTTTCCCATGTGATATTTTGTTTGCTATCCTACAGACAGCTTTAGAACCTAGGATCTTCTCAGAGTCAGAATATATGCCCATAGGTTAGTCAGCTATGACCATGCAGTATTCCCAGCAACCAACCCCCCCCTTTCCTGGCCATCTGCTTCCTCTGAATATACCAGATTGGCTGTACACCAGGATGTTCCGGGAATCCCCAGGAGAGCAACAGAATGTGATGGACCCAAATACGATGCCTCAGTACCTCATTCCAGAATGTACAAACTGTTAACTGTCAGGCCAATCCTTCAGCTAATTAAAAATTTTCAAGTTACATCTATTTTTTATTACCTCTATCTATTTTTAGTGATAACCAAAAGGCCAAAATAATCTCTTGCTACCACTGTCCCCCACAGTTTCCAGATAGGAAACCAGCCCTGGGGCTTGAACTCAGGGTCTGGGCACTGTCCCTGAGCTTCTTTTGCTCAAGGCTAGCACTCTACCACTTGAGCCACAGCACCATTTCTGGCTTTTTTCTGTGTATGTTGTACTAAACAATCGAACCCATGGCTTCATGTATGCTACTAGGCAAGCACTCTACCACTAAGCCACATTCCAGCCTAGTAATACATTTTTAAAAACCTCTACAACCTTCCATAGTTTTTCTGTTTTTTTTTTTTCCCCTGCCAAATTGGCAAACATGGCATGGCTCCTCTAGCACTTCCCAGCTCTATCTGTGGCACTGAGGTAGCCAGAGTAACAATTCTGGTAGCCCACTGCACTCTCCATGGTACTGAAGGAATGACCATCTGTCTTAAGATCTCTGGGTTCCAGAAGAGTCTTGTGACTTGGAACCACAAAAGTTTACTGCTGGAAGGGACTGTCAATGTAAATTGGCCCAGCCTCTTATTTTATAGAATAATTTACTGAAGGTTGTATGGCTACTAATGGTCTTATAATAACCATGTACCCCTTAGTTCTAGGCTAATTCAACATTCATGAAATTATTCAGTGGATCCAGCTATGCTATTGGTCCAAGGAAGTGCATTTATTTAGAGGATCCAAGGACTAGAGTGAGTTCCCAAATTTGAAGCTCCTGAAACACACATATTGGGTGGTGAAGGTGCTTGTCTAGTGACCCTTGGGTAAGGACATTTTATTAATGAATGTCCTGCTAATAATACTCCCAGATTCTGCATGTAACAGATGCTTGCTCCTTCAGTGGAGTCCACCAAATGTTATAATTAAAGAAGCCTTGGACCTCCAGTGCCTTTTCCTTGCTGATAAACAGACCTGACTCCTAGCTGAGTTCTCGTCTGTTAAAGATGTGTAGCCCAGCGCCGGTGACTTACGCCTGTAATCCTAGCTACTCGGGAGGCTGAGATCTGAGGATCGCAGGTCAAAGTCAGCCTGGGCAGGAAAGTCCGTGAGACTTATCTCCAATAAACCACTCGAAAACCGGAAGTGGCGCTGTGGTTCAAGCGGTAGAGCGCTCGCCTTGAGCTGAAGAGCGCAGGGACAGCGCTCAGGCCCAGAGTTCAAGCCCTATGACCAATCAAAAAAAAAAAAAAAGATTTGTAAGCAGGGGCTGGGAAGATTGCTCAGTGGTAGAGTGCTTGCCTTGCATGCCTGGGGCCCTGAGTTCGATTCCTCAGCACCACATAAGCAGAAAACCTGGAAGTGGCACTGTGGCTCAAGTGGTAGAGCACTATCCTTGAGCTGAAGAACTGAGGGACAGCACCCAGGCCCAGTGTTCAGGCCCCATTACCGACCCTCTCCCCCCAAAAAATTGTAAGCAAAGTAATGCTGAAGTCCTTTTCTTTTTTTTTTTTTTTGGGGGTCTGGTCATGGGGCCTGAACTCTGGGCCTGGGCGCTGTCCCTCAGCTCTTCAGCTCAAGGCTAGCACTACCACTTGAACCACAGCGCCACTTCTGGCTTTTTTCTTTTTGCTTATGTGGTGCTGAGGAATCAAACCCAGGGCCTCATGCATGTAAGGCAAGCGCTCTGCCACTGAGCCACCTTCCCAGCCCCAAGTGCTTTTCTTTCTTAGTAATATATTTCCATTTCATAATGTCAATTAATTGTAAGAAGAAAGTTCTTTACATCTCAAATATTCTATCTTAGGAAAACAAGAAAGGAAAAACAAAAGTCTAGGCCTGCATGTTGTGTTTAGCCTTGACCAGCTAGATACATATGGAAGCAAGGCAGTAGACTGAATGGCTGGTCAGCCCTGAGGCCCATTCCCATCATTTTGCATCCTGGGGTTGTTTCTAAGTCCAAAATCTGACCTCCTTTGCAGCTAAGTATGAGTCCCCTGCCCACCCCCATCCTGTTTCTTTCCACGCTCTTCTTCAGCTTTGGAGCTCGGCACATCTCAGGCCTAGGGAATTTTAGCTGGAGAATTTTAACCTCTTCTTGCTCAGAGCTTGTGTGGAGCCCCTATCTGTGCAGATGGCCCCGCCCCGCCCCCCGTCCCTCACTCCAGCCTCTTGAGCTCAGAGCCAGTGTAATCCTCCTCTTGTGTGAGGAAGCCTCTCCCCTGCAGAGAGGAGGAAAGCCTGCTTCAGAACAGCCCTGGACAAAGGGGCTGAGATGCCCTATCAAACCCGTAGGCTCCAAGGTTTGAAACAGGGATGAATCCTAGATGGTATTTACAGTTTTTAACCCCTTTCCTAGCCTGGCGGTGCCCCTTAATTTCCATTCCTCCCCCAACTCTTCATTCCCTCTGTAGCTCTCTCTCTCCTTCATGCCCCTCCCCCTCTGTCTGTCTCCAGACTCTGTTGCAGGGAGGTGTTTCTCTCCCATGCATGAATGAGTCTCTGTAATGAATGGAAATGAATGGATCAGGAATCCAGGCAGAGGGAGGGAGAGTGAGGGGGAAGACAGGGTAAGGGTAGAAGTAAGGACCCAGGAACCTGTGAGAATGTTTGGCTGGGTGGTTGGTCAGCGGTGTGAGAGTACTTGGTCCTAGTTGGTAACTGGGGAGCATGGCAGACCTTTCCGTTTGCTTATCAAGCTATATAGTCTTACTGTAACGAAAGAGGGGTACACGGTGATGGCTGCTCCTGTCACCAGGGGGTGAGGAGGAGGAGGTAGTGGTGGTTCTGGATTAGGCTTTTAAAAAGTACAATTTGGGGGAAGAAAGCTGGGCTATCAGAAAACTTTTTGGTCTTGGCAAAACAAGGGGGTAAAGACTTTGAGGACCCAAGCAGGCGGGTGAGCTGCCTCATGCCACTAGGAAGAAGGGGTAGGTTTTAGGATTACAGGGTGCAGGGTTGGGTTGGGGGTGACTTTCCATTGCTGAAAATCTTTCCTCTAATTCTTTTCTGCTTTAGTGCCTCAGCACCTGTTGCCTTCATTAGCAGCTTTCCCTCTTCTCTGCACCTCTCAGAACCAAAGAATGTGAAGGGGTCCATGGAGGTGAGTGATACTCTGTCCTGAACCTATAAGTACTTTCAGTGGTACTCACTCTTCTACTATCCCGCAATTTTTGATGTCCAGTTATAAACAGTCTCTCCTTTGCTGGCCTTAGCATCCAATTCCCACCCATCTTCCAACTTCCAGAAATAAGTGCTCCCCTCCTCCAGGCAGGCTAAAACCAACCCTCCCTCTTGTGAACTGCCTCTCCCCACTATGCCCTCTATTCCTTCACAGGTCACTCTTCACCCTTTACTCCGTATATGTGTATCTTTTCCCACAGGGCTCACGTCCCCGCATCTCTGGTGGCCACCTAGCGCCATCGCCACAGGCGTTCGACGGTGAGCTGGATCTTCAGCGCTACTCCAACGGGCCCAGTGTGAGCTCAGGGTCTCCTGGGATGGGAGCAGTGGGCTGGTCTGAGAGTCGTACAGGTGAACGACGCTTCCCCTGTCCTGTGTGTGGGAAGCGCTTCCGTTTCAATTCCATCCTGGCTTTGCACCTGCGAGCACACCCGGGAGCCCAGGCCTTCCAGTGCCCACATTGTGGCCATCGTGCTGCGCAGCAGGCTTTGCTGCGTTCCCATCTCCGAACGCACCAGCCAGAGCGCCCGGAGCGCGCACGTAGCCCTGCTGCCCGCCTGTTGCTGGAATTGGAGGAGCGTGCACTGCTGCGTGAGGCCCGACTGGGCAGAGCCCGAAATTCCGGAAGCATGCAGGCCACCTCTGCCACTGAGGGCCTGGCACAGCCTCAACTTCCTTCGTCATCGTCTGCCTTTCGTTGCCCCTTTTGCAAAGGCAAGTTTCGAACCTCTGCAGAGCGCGAACGCCACCTGCATATCTTGCACAGGCCTTGGAAATGCAGCCTGTGCAGTTTTGGCTCGAGCCAGGAGGAGGAGCTGCTGAACCACAGCCTGACGGTCCACGGGCCGCCCCCTGATCGCCCCCTGGTGGCCACCTCTGCTGGGTCCCAGCCTCAGCCTTTGCCCCAGCCAGAACCCAGATCTGCCCCTGAACCAGAGCCCCGGCCCAGGCTTGAGCCTGAACATGAGGCAACTCCTGCCCCAGCTCCTGCAGCTCCAGAGGAGCCTCCAGCGCCCCCTGAGTTCCGCTGCCAAGTGTGTGGCCAGAGCTTTACACAGTCCTGGTTTCTCAAGGGCCATATGCGCAAGCACAAAGCCTCCTTTGATCATGCGTGTCCCGTATGTGGCCGCTGCTTCAAGGAGCCTTGGTTCCTTAAGAACCACATGAAGGTGCATGCCAGCAAGCTGGGTCCTCTACGTGCCCCAGGGCCTGGCTCTGGGCCTCCCCGGGCACCTCAGCCTCCAGACCTGGGTCTGTTGGCTTATGAGCCACTGGGCCCGGCACTACTCCTGGCCCCGGCGCCCACCCCAGCTGAGCGCCGGGAGCCCCCAAGCCTCTTGGGCTATCTAAGCGTCCGAGCTGGTGAAGCCCGACCCAATGGCGAGGGTGCTGAGCCCGGAGCTGGCCGCAGTTTCGGAAGCTTCCGCCCCCTGCAGTCAGCTCTCCCTGCCCGCACTCACCGGAACCGGGCAGAGGAGCCCGAGGAGGAAGAGGAGGTGGTGGAGGCTGAAGAGGAGAACTGGGCCCGGGGCAGGTCGCTCGGCCCTCTGGCTTCACTGCATCCGCGCCCTGGTGAGGGGCAGGGGCACTCGGCACCTGCTGGGGGGTCCCAGGCAAGATCCACAGCCACGCAGGGTATGTCGCAATTCTGTTCTCTCAGGGTTTATGCATCTAGTCCTCTTAATATTTCTGCCACCACCCCCATAAAAACAAACCTGTCTTCACCCTCCACCTGTCATTTTTTTCCCACCCCTCAGAAGGTGGTAACCTTCTGAGGACCCTAATTGCAGTTCACAACAAAGCCCATCTTTCAAGTTCCACCAAAATTTCCTGTTTCCTCTTGGGCTCTGAGGGGAAGCAATCTAGTGGGTAGGTGTGGGGGATACTCAAAGCAAAGGGATCCCTCTAACTTCCCCTTTTCATGTGTTACAGAAGAAAATGGGCTGCTGGCTGGAAGTACTCGGCCTGAAGGGGGCCGGGGGGCTACTGGCAAGGATTGTCCTTTCTGTGGAAAGTCTTTCCGCTCAGCGCATCATCTCAAAGTGCACCTGAGGGTACACACAGGTGAGGGAGGCTGACCTCATGTGGGGAGGAGTAGGGGGGAACTAGAAGACAGAATAAAGGGGAGAGCTACTGGAAACACTGGAGGCAGCCTTCAGATTGGCCAGAGATCACGTGGGAAATGCTCATTTACAAAGTCAGCCATCGAGGGAGGCAGTTTGTTTCTGGTCCTTAGCTTGAAGTTTGTAAATGGAGAAAAAGGGATTGAGGGGGTGAGGTGTTCAATGATGGTGACCCCTAGAGCTTATCTGACCCACTCTCCCCAGGTGAGCGTCCCTACAAGTGTCCACACTGTGACTATGCGGGCACCCAGTCTGGCTCGCTCAAGTACCACCTGCAGCGTCACCACCGAGAGCAGAGGAGTGGTGCAGGTCCTGGACCACCCCCAGAGCCACCACCCTCTTCCCAGCGGGGTTCAGCTCAGCCATCGGGAGCCAAGTCGGCTCAGCCCCCTGCGACTTGGGTGGAAGGTGCCACGGGCCCTCGGCCTCCTTCAAGCAGCTCTGGGCCTGGGTCCCGTCGTAAGCCCACCAGCCCTGGGAGGACCCTGCGCAATGGGCGAGGTGGTGAGGCAGAACCCCTGGACCTCTCCCTAAGGGCGGGGCCAGGGGGCGAGGCCGGGCCGGGGGGCTCCCTCCACCGCTGCCTCTTCTGCCCCTTTGCCACTGGAGCCTCTGAGCTCATGGCCCTGCACCTACAAGTGCACCACAGCCGCAGGGCTCGAGGCCGTAGGCAGCCCCAAGCTGATGCTTCTCCGCCCTATACCCTAGCACCAACGGGAGAGACCCCACCCAGCCCTCCACTGGAAGGAGAGGATAGCCCAGGGCTGTCTAGACCAGGAGAGGCGGGGCTAGGGGCACAAGAACGGTAGGGTGCCCTCTTAGGGGCAATTAGCTTAGCGAGCTTACCCCGCCGGAGAGGGGAGCCTAGAGGTAGTTGGGTAGAACAGCCAGCAGGGGGCATTGTGGGACTTGTATCCCAACCCCAAGCAGACCAGAGGTGGAAGGGGCAGCAGGTGGAGGTGGGCAGGCAGTCCCCACCCAGCCCAGGGGAGTCACAGTGCCTTAGAAGTGGCAGAGGTGAGGGTCAAAGAATGGGGTCCTAGGGCTGGCAGAGGGTTATATCCCTGTTGAGGAGCTGCTCTGCCAGTTTTTGCTGGTCTCTAGGAGTGAGAATTTATTTTTATACAAGGGGTGGGGGTGGGGGGCACTGTACCCTTCTAGCCCCATCAGGGGCCCTGTAGACGTTGATATTTTTGGTACGATTCCTGTCATCCCTGTTGCAGTCGTGTCCCCAAATAAACAGGTGTCTTGAGGCACAGGGCTCTGTGTCTGTCTTGCTATGTCCTCCTATTTCCCTTTTTGCTCTTCTGTGTAGAAAACTAAGTTACCTTCTCAGGCACTTAGAATTGTCACTGGAAGAGCCTGGTAAAGCAAGCTGTATGCCTAAAGTTCAAATTCCCAATCCCCCCTTCTCCCTTTCTCTCTCTCTTTCTCTCTCTCTCTCTCTCTCACACACACACACAGAATCTTGCTTTAACCTCCAGCCTTCTAATTCAGTACCTGGGTGGAGCCTATGAATTATCATTAAACAAGTACCATAGCAGGTTTATAAACTATTAGACAAGGACCTCAGTGGAGAACTGCTGTACAGTGCTAGACCCATTTTTTTTTTTTTTTGCTTTAAAAAGTAGATACAGAAAGGAACTTCAGAGTTCATGGAGCCTCTGGGAGCCACTGAGGAGAAGGCACATTCTCCTGGGCTCATGCACAGTCAGCTTTAGGCCACTAAGAGATAGATGGCTGCCTTCCAGCCTTGGGTTTATTGTCTGTGTTCTAGTTAATAGTTGAGGGGAAGTGTTTAAGTTAGTAGGAACACTGTAATTCAGAGGACTGCTTTGGCTCCTGAGAGGCAGAGTATGAGTAAATACATTTAATATAACAATAGTACAATAAGAATAATTACATATATAAAGTCTGCAGTTCCTGGCCCACTCCTTCAATGGTTTGTATAAGCTCCCTTTCCCAAGACACCCCAGAATGGAGTCACCAGGAACTCCAAGGACAGCTCAAATCTTCTCTGGGAGAGTCGTGGGATAAGAAGAGAAACAGGCTGTCAGCAGAGCTGTGTCCTGTGGGGTGCAGTGGCACAGGATGGGGAAGGACTGGAAGAGGGATAATTTCCCCACCTCCACAGGGTAAAGAAGGCTAGCAAGTGTGGTTGCTTTGTTGTTGAAGCAGAAGGCACCAAGCAGGGGAGAGCTAGAGATAGCAGTAGCAGGGGCATGCTGTGGTCCTCCTCTGTCCAGGAAGCAGAGAGAATTCAGAGCTCTCCTAGTCCTCCATTATGTCTCACTGGCTTCCCAGCCTAAAATGTGCTGAGAAGGGGGAGCAACAGCCAAGTTCTGGATCTCCTCTAGAAGCCAAGAGAGAAAAGGAAGGTAGGTTGGAAGAGGGAAGAAGCTGACTACTGAGTGATTAGCTGAGATCAGGAAAGAAGGCATTTGCTGGGTAAGGTAGAAAGGGGACACTGACTCACCTGGGTCACAGAGGCGTGGTAGGGTCACTCAGGGCTCGGGCATGATTCTGAGGGCAGAGAAACTGAAATGAATTTAGAGGCATATTTCCTATGTCTCCCAAGTACACTTCATCTTAAAGATTGCTTTTTACCTTTGACCCTGATACCTTTTAGCCAGGGAGAAATGCCAAGCTGTAACTGGAAGCTTAAGATTACAGGTTCTCCTACCCTCCAAAGGGTCAAATTATCAGAAATGCCAGAGTGACCAAAGAAAGCACCCTATTCCCAGACTAATTGCAGAGACTTACCTGTCGAGATAGCCCTAAGATCCCTCCACTGGCCAGAATGGGAGTGCTGCTCCCAGGATGAGGGGGTTGCAAGCTGGGGCTGTTTCTTGGTCCTGGGGACACATCTCCAGAAGAGTCGAGTGTTTCTGGGGCTAGAGGGGAAACTTGGATGAGAACAGGGTATAAAGCCCCTCCAGATTACCTTAAGCAACCAAGCTGTTTCATCAGGGAAGAAAAGGCTCCATAGCAACAGGAAGCTGTGAGTCACCATAGCAATCCAGTTTCAAGAGAACCCCCCTACCAAGAGGCAGAAGCGTCATTAGAGCAACCAGGGAGGAAGCAACAGGAAACTATAAGGATTGCTGTGGTGAACCAGGAGGATACAACAGGAAGCTGAGGCAGTTTCCATAGAAACCCAAGGAGAGCTAGAGAGAGAGGTACAGAGGAAGTGCTTCTTAGCAAAAAGCTGCTGTAAGCATCACCCTAGCAACCAGATGGAAGGCTCTTTTAGCAATGGGGAAGCTGTACACAGTTGTCATAGCAACTGGGCTACTTGGCTAGATAAAGGACTTGCTTAGCAGTAGACAGCCTGAACATCACCATGATGACCCAGCTGCTGGGGGCCACCCCTTGAGAGGTGCCTCACCCAAGGAAATTTGCTTGACGTCCAGATCCCAGGCCTCCTCCTCGACGCGAGCAGGCAGGGAGCAGGCTCCCGGCGAGAAACCGGGAAGGGAGGGGCCGGCATGCTCAAAGGATGACACGGCCACTGAGGCCCGGGTGCGGGCGGCTGCAGAGAGTGGGGAGTGGGGGAGTGCTGGTGTGGGAAAGTCCTCCTGGCTTCTTACAACAACTGTCAGCACAGAGGGCCCCCCAGTCAGTCCCACAGGTTTTGGAAAGAGGCCCACTCATTACTCTTCCTGACTTTCCACCACACCGCCCCATTGACCTGCACCAGTAGTTAAGGTCTGACTTCTGGGGGCTCCCCCACACAGCACCCTGGCCCTCACCTCTTCCAGTGAGCAAGGCACTCAGTGTCCGTTCCCCAAGAGCTTTGATGTCCAGGAAAGGTTTATTACCAATGCCCATGGAGACCATCTGCTGCACTCGGAGCTCTAGAGAATAGAGACCCTGTTAACCATCTCCTGCTGCCCAGGCCTAGCTTCAGCTGTATCACACTGTGTTGGCTTTTTCTTTTCCAACTCTCATGATTCCTTTCTTCCTCTGTATCTTGACATGTAGTATTACGATTATATTTTGTGTGTGTGCCAGTACTGGGGCTTGAACTCAGAGCCTCTCACTCTCACTTGGCTTTTTTTGCTCAAGGCTAGTGCTCTACCACTTGGAGCTACTTCTGGCTTTTTATTGGTTAATTGGAGATAAGAGTCTCAGGGACTTTTTGCCTGGGCTGGCTTTGAACTCCAATCCTAAGCCTCCTGAACAGCTAGGCATGAGCCACTAGTGCCCTATTTTTTTTTTTTTTTCTGGCGCTGATACTAAGGCTTGAACTCAAGGCCTCTTGCTTGGCTTTTTCACTGAGGCTGATGCTTTACTACTTGAGCCACAGCTCCATTTCCAGCTTTTTAGTGGCTAACTAGAGATAAGAGTTTTAAGGACATTCTTACCTAGGCTGGCTGCTAAGCCTCCTGACTAGCTAGGATTACAGGTGTGAGCCACCAGCATCTGGGACATCTCCTAATTCTTCCTGTGTACTACCACAAAATGGATGATGATAGTCATCTTTGATTTCCTCCTCCAATTTGTCTCTTCTCTTCCATATATTGTGTTCTGCCCACATGCCTTTCCTTCTAATACTCACTTCCATTTATCTTGGGCATTAAGAACTAACTTCACATTTTTACTATCTTTGTAGTTTGGAAAGCATCCTACAAAGCTTTCCCAAGCAATTCCCATATTCCACAAAATCTCCTGTTAGAACCCTGATTCCAAGCACAGCTTCCCTGCCTCTGTCCAGTACCCTTGTTATGGGCTGCCTGTCTCCATAGCAGCTGGGCAATAGAACTTGTCCACTTGAGTTTGATCTCTGGTGAGGTTGCCTGCAGAGTGTATGCCTCTCGTGCACGCCGTCGCCGAAACCACAGCTCAAAACACAGTCCACTTTCCCCAATGTTTTCTGTCAGCCCCATGTCAGCAGTCTGAGGAAGAACAGAGGGGAATGGTGAAGGAAGGAGTCCTTGCCTTATAGGCAAGCTCTATGTATAGGCTGGCATCTGGCAGATGTTCCATAATTTGCTGAACACCTGTGAGGTACTAAGTGCTCTACATGTAGTCTTCTTAAGAACATGATTTACAGAAAGAGGACATGAGGCTTAGAGATATGAATCAACTTGCCCAAGAGCTGATAGATTATTAGAGACGGAAGATTCAAACCCATGTCTGGTATTCCAAACATAGGCTCTTTCCCCCTATATTACTTCCTGTTGAGCTGGAACTAGTGTAGAAGGACAGAGTTCAGAAACCTTAAGAATAACTCCATACTACCTGACCATAGGTTGGCTGCTTCCCTAAATCAAGGCCTGCCTTTTTTTCTTGTTGGCACTAGGCTTTGGATTCAGGACCTCATGATTGCTAAGCAGGCACTCTACTAGCTTCTTATACAGTCCTTTTTGGCAATGGTTATTTTTGGGGATCCTTGGGCTGTGATCTTCCTATTTTAGATTTTCCGTTGTAGCTGGAATGGCAGGCCTGTGCTATAGGCTCATATTCTTCTACTGAGATGGACTTTCATAGATTTTCATGGTCTAGAGCTATGATCCTTCCAATCTCAGCCTTCCACATAGCTTGGATCACTTCATTCAGCGATGGGTTGAGAAGGAGTCTTGTGACCTTTGCTGTGGTTGGCTTTGAACCTCAGTCTTCCTGATCTCAGCCTCCCAAGAAGCTAGGATTATAGGGAGGGCCATCTGTGCTTAGATAAAGCTTTTTTGTTGTTGTGTAAAGTTTGGGTATATAGTGTCCTTTTTCCTGTTACCCCAGGACTACCCCTAACTTAAAAGGCATGTGTGTTCTTTTTTTTCTTTTGTAGGTAGTGGGGCTTGAAATCTAGGCTTGGGCGCGGTCCTTGGGCTCTACCACTTAAGCCACAGCACCACTTCCAGTTTTCTCTTGGTTTATTGGAGATAAGAGTCTCACCGACTTTCTTGCCCGGGCCGGCTTTGAACCATGATCCTCAGACCTCAGCCTCCCGAGTAGCTAGGATTACAGGCGTGAGCCACTGGTGCCCAGCTGGCATGTGTGTTCTTAATGAGGAAGGCCCTCTTCCATTTGGCCTTGAAATGCCTCACAATATCTCCTGTATGAACTATAAGGAAATCTCCATGGAGTAAACTAGCTGCAAGGAGCTCTATCATTCCCTGGCTGATATCAGGTCAAAGCCTATCTAGATGATGCATCTGAAATGGGATTGGAGTTGAATTTCCAGAACATTCTGAGTTCACAAAGAGCATGAATCCTACCCCCCTTTGCACACATACTCACTCCAAGTAATGTACCTTAAAAGCCTGCTTGTAAACAAAGGTCTCCAACCCGCCATCAGAGCCTTTGAGTTTGCTGAATAGAAGCAGGTGTTCAAAAAGAAAGACATGGCGAAGGCATTTCTTCCGGCCGCAGACAACAGTGAATGGGTCCCGATGCAAGAGCTGCCCCTGCTCCTTCAGATCTATCTGGGGAAAGGAAAAGGAAAGGTTGTTGACCCCGGGGTCCTTATAGGGCTGGGAATATGGCTTAGTGGTAGAGTGCTTGCCTAGTATACATGAAGCCCTAGGTTCAATTCCTCAGTACAACATAAACAGAAAAAGCCACAAGTGGTACTGTGGCTCAAGTGGTAGAGTGCTAGCCTTGAGCAAAAGAAGCTCAGGGACAGTGCCTAGTCCCTGAGTTCAAGCCCCAGGACTGGCAAAAAAAAACAAAACAAAAAACCAACAGATTTATAGGTCAAGGGATCTGATGTACTGGTCCTCACACAGAATCAGGAAGTCAGGGTCATCCTTAGCCTAGAACCCATCCACTGGTCACCATGCCCAGCACACCTGTCTAGAAGCACAGCTCTGCCTCTGAAGATGGGAGGGACATGGCACAAGAGAACTTACAATAGGTATTTGCATACTGAGGACTCAGGAAGAGAACCAACAAAGTGTAGGTCTATCCCAGAGGAAGTAGGTTCAGGAAGCCTACTTTTGGAGTCACAAGAACCAGGAAAGACTAAGTAGAAGAGAGTAAAGTAAGTGTTGGGTGTTGAGATGCAGGCAGAAGGGAAAGATAAGAATCAGGATCAGAATAGGGTAGCACAAAGCAGATGTAGCAGGATCATGAGATGTTGAACAGGATATGGCTTCTTTATTTGCAGATGAGGAAACTTAGGACCAGTTAAGTTCAATGACTTAGTGAAGACTACCCAGCCCATTAGAAATCAGAGCCCAGGGCCCTCAGACCTGGAGTCTGATTCTTAGCACCAGCCCAGGTAGCTTCTGAGGCCACAGGATTAGGCAGTAGGAGCAGGAGTGACTAGAACCAGGACCTTACCTCACAGCCTCGCACTGCTTCCACAGCTAGCAGATCTCTACCTCGGGCCTCTTGTTCCCGGAGCAACTGAACAGCAGCCCCAAGGGCCTGGCGCTCAGAACTCAGCTCAGGCCCAGCTTCATGCAGGAGCTCCTCCAAGAGCCGTCCATATCGAGCCAGCTGTTCCAGGGGCTGCTGCAGGGCTCGAGGCAAACTAGGACCACTTTCCATGGATCCCTAAGGTGAGGAACAAGAATTAAGGGGAGAGGTAGGAACTCAAGCAATAACCTCTTATAATCTCTCACATTTAGCTTCTAAAATCATTTTCACTGTTTGTGAGTCTGTCAGGATCTGGGGCTTGGGAACTATCCTTTAGTTTTTTTGTTCAAGGCTGATACTCTACCACTAGAGCCACACCTCTATTTCCAGCTTTTTGGTAATTAACTGGAGATGAGTCGAATGGACTTTTCTATCTGGGCTGGCTTTGGATCTCCATTCTCAGATCTCAGTTTCCTGAGCAGATAGGATTATAGGCATGAGCAATCAGTAGCCAGCCACTGTAGCATTTTTTTTTTTTAACATGAAGTCCTTGTGAATGGGACATTCCATGTGAGTGGGACAGAGTAGACATTTACTAAACACAGAAAAGGAATCACGAATCTTGTCCAAACTTACATAGGGGGGACCCAGAAAAGAACCCAGCCTCACCTGGCTCTGTCTAGTATTGGGAGATTATTGAAAAGAGATGTTCCAGGGCACATTCAGGAAAGCTTTTACTCTGAGGGATTTCAAGGTGGGGTGAGTTTTATCCTTCCCTAGCTCTTCTCTTTTTCTGCCTCCCTTCTCATGAGGGCTGAAAAGAAATTTACCTTGGCTGGGGGGCTGAGCACTGCCAGACCATTCTCTAGTTTGTGTCGGTGCTTCACGAACTGCGCATAGAGGCTGAACTGGTCCCCCTGCACAGGTAAAGAAGAGGAATCCTTCGTGAGGCCCCTCCTTTTCCTTCCTCATCCTCACTGCAGCCCAAAGGAGAGGCTGGGTTCCTAGGATGCACTCAGCCTGCTGGGAGTGAGAGAAAATCTCCCTGTGGAGAGCAAAGTCCAGGAACCACTTTGAGGGGATAGAGCTGTGCCTCTCAAGGGAGAAGTGGGCATTGATACCGATGGGGGACAGGTAGAAGGGGCCAGAACACCGGAAGAGAGAGGACTTACATGTCGAAGGAAGCAGGCCCCGATGCGCAGAGGGTGGGTGGCGCAGCCCTGAAGCTCCTGCAGGAAATGTGTGCGGTGGAAGCTTCGAAGTCTCTCCCGGGTACTCAGGGCAGCAGCCCAGGTGCCCCGAAGTTCAGGAGTCAGCTCAGGCCCTGGGGGTGGCACCGGCTCACTCAGAATGGTCACATAATCTTGCTCACAGGCGATCAGTTCAGATACCAGGCGCTGTTGGGCACTGCGGGCAGAACCAGAGCAGCAGCAGAAGTGTTACCTGGGCACTGAATTGCTGAGCTGTTACCCTGCTACCCACTGGTAGGTAGTTGGGTTTGCCTTTTGGGAACCAATAGGGCTGGGTTCTCACCTGATGCTTCGTTTGCGTTCCATCCGTGGGGTGCCTACTCCCCAGGGACCATCTGGCCCCCCAGCCCGGCCCAGGAGTACATGTTCCCGAGGTGAGCATGTTCTGTCTACCACCTCAGTACTGGTGACCTCAAGGCCTCGGATTAGCACGGCTCTTGGGGGCCTGCTGTCAGCTTCTGGAGCCAGCTCAAGGACCTCATCCTCATAGTCTTCCCCACAGGGGGCCAAGGAGCAATGTGATGGGGCTGCCCGCGGCCCAGGGCTGCTGGTCAGTAGCAGAGAGCTGAGGCTGGGTGAGGGGCTGTGGGAGCCCTGCTGGGCCCCTGCGCTGCTGGCACTGTCTGCCCGTCGTCGCCGGTGGCCCCGAGGACTGGCCTCTTCTCCCAGCTGTTGTTGAATCCTCTTTTCCAGCTCTTGGCAGCGAGCTCGGCAGTGGCCCCATTCTCGAAGGGCTGCTGGGCTGCCCAGGTCCAAAGCCAGAGCCCGCATCTCCTGGAAGGTGCCAGCACTGGGCTCTGGGGCCCGACGCAGGGCAAGGGCTGCCAGCACAGACTCACGACTGGGCCCAGCTCCTGCTAGTTTAGCGAAGCCCTCATCTACCCACTCGTGTGCCTACAAAGCCAAAGGGGTTGGAGATAAGAGAGAGGCTGAGAGCCTGTGCCACTCCCAAATGCCCACCACAATAGATCTTACTTTGCTGATGGCTCTCCAATGCCTGTCACATTTCTGTTTTCTTACTGTCCCAGTATCACTGCCTAACCATGTTCCTTGGAGGCACGCTATGTTACCATGGCATGGAGCCTGAGGAGCCTGGAACAGTTAGTACTTATACAGAGGGTATAAGCTGCAGGATTGGTACTACTTTCATATAGGCAGATGTCTACAAAGGCACATTGGCTTTAATAGTCATTCAGCAAATTGATGGCTGAGCAAAGAATCAAAGCTGAGAAGATCCATTCCTAAGTTTCTCTTCTCTCTCTCTCCCTCTCTCTCTCAGTACTGGGAATTGAGCCCAAAGTCTCACATATGCTAGACAAGCAGTCTACCACTTATGCCACACCTCTAGTCTTTGGTTTTTTATATTCATTCATTTATTTATTTACTTATTCACTTATTTGTTCATTGAGCTGGTACCAAGTCTTGAACCCAGGGCCTTGGTCTCGCACTTGGCTTTCTTGTTTACAACTAGCACTCTATCACTTCAGCCTTACCTCTCTACGCTGGCATTTTGCTGATTAATGGAAGATGGAGTCTCAAAGACTTTTTCTACTCAGGCTGACTTTGAATCTCAATCCTCTAGGTCTCAGCCTCCTGAGTAGCTAGGATTACAGGCATGAGTCACTTGTGCTTAGCTTTTTATTTTATGTTTAAGATATAATATTGTATTAAGACAGTGTCTTAAAACCTTTTTGCAGGGCTGGGAAAGTGGTTTGGTGGTAGAGTGCTTGCCTTGCATGCATGAGGCCCTGGGTACGATTCCTCAGCACCACATAAGCAAAAAGAAAAAAGCCGGAAATGGGGCTGACACTCAAGTGGTAGAGTGCTAGCCTTCAGCTGAAGAGCTGAGGGACAGCGCCCAGACCCAGAGTTCAGGCCCCACAACTGACCAAAACAAAAACAAAAAACAAAACCTTTTTGCTTAGGTTGATCTTCAATTCAGGATCCTGCTGCTTCTGCCTCTTGAGTAGGCACAATTAAACATGAGCCACCATACCTAGCCCTTGCTCTTAACCACTACTAGATCAGCATCTCCAGGCTGAAGAGAGATGATAGTGAGCACAGGAAGGTGCTCTGTACACACACACCTGCTGGAAGAAGCGCTGAAGCCTCAGGGCCCGATGGAGGCCACTTTCTACCTGCTCCAAGCGCTGTTCAAAGACATCCAGAACCTTCTGAGAAGTAGTGTCCTCCTCCAGATCCAAGGCTTCCCGGGCCTGAGCCAGGCGTTCCTGGAAAAGGGAGGCATGCTCAGGTCTAGTCCTCTTTCTTTCTACTGACTTCCCCACAAATTCTTCTTCCCACTTACCTGAACCTCAGTGTTAAAAGCCCGGAATCGAAGCTCTGTCTCTTGCAAGGCAGACAGGGAGTCACCAGGCACAGAAAAGTTAGCCAGCTGCTCCTTGCCTGGGCCTGTGAGCCATTGCAGCACCTGAGGCAAATGGGGTGGGATAGCAGGGACCATGAGGGAAAAGAAGGCTATGAAGCAGAAAGGCTGAGCACCAGCTCTAGTTCCATGACCTTGACCTATAGAACTGGGGTGAGCTATTTTGTATCATCAGTAACATGAAATTGATAACAATGAGTGGTAGTAGTTTCCACAGGACCCTGTGAGACACCAGGTAAGAAGTCTTTAGTAGTACAAGCGATGTTGCTTAAGTGTAAAGAACCTGCCTAGCAAGCACAAGGCCCTTAGTTCAAACCCTACTATTGAAAAAAAAATTAAAAAAACCATCCAAACTCTTTAGTAAAGAGCCTCATGAAGCACTCAGAGTAGGTGAACAGATAAAACTGGTATGAACCAAAGGCAGGAAGGAAGATCCGCTGGACAACTAGAGCCAGGAGAAATTTCACACTCACTCTGCTCTGGTGATGTGGGCAGTGTCCTAGGCCCCAGGGCTGGAGAGTGGTCCATGGCCCAGATAGTGGTTCTGTGTGTGAATGTGTATCAAGGTCTGGCTGCTTGTTATGCTGCCATTAGAAACCCTCATGCTTGCTTTGAGATGTTTGAACAAAAAGAGATGATAAGTTTTTCCTCAGAAGAAAGAGAGGAAACTATGGTAGGATAGCCTGAAGATGAAGCCTGAGAATGTCCCTGAACAGCTAGTGCCAACAATAACTACATTTAGAGTTCTTTGCCAAATTCATCTCATCCTCCTAGCTCCCTTGTACATCGTGTTACCATCCTCATTCTGTAGACTTGAAAACTCAGAGAAGCTTCCTAAGTTGTTAATGTCTTACACATATGGTAGCTAGAACTCAGGCTCATCACTTCCACCTCCAAACACTGTTTTCAAACAGGATTTATAAAAATAAAGGAAAGCTAATAAAGAAACAGTAGGAGATGACTTCTTGGATGTTGGAATAGAGGAAGCAAGTGTGCCACAATCCTAGAAACAACTGACTCTGAGATGACCCTTTCCCTGATGCCAACATAGGCATCTGTGAGGAGCACACCATGCCATGCTTAGGAATAAGGAGGAGGGCTGGAAAGGTGCTCAGTGGTAGAACGCTTGTCTTGCATGCCTGAGGCCCTGGGTTCGATTCCACAGCACCACATAAGCAAAAAGAAAAAAGCTGGAAGTGGCGCTGTGGCTCAAGTGGTAGAGCACTAGCCTTGAGCTGAAGAGCTGAGGGACAGCGCCCAGGCCCAGAGTTCAGGCCCCACGATTGGACCCCCCCAAAAAAAAGGAATAAGGAGGAATAACCAAATTTCAAAAGCTCACTCCACCCCACATAGCAGGGTAAAGAACAAATCTCTGTGGGGTTCTTAATCCCAGGAAAGAACAATTAAGGTTAAGAGAAGCCAGTCTTGTTCACAGATCTTGTCATAAGAAGTCCAGTGGTTGCTTTTAGACCTTGCAATGCCTTCCTGCCAAGGTGGAGGGAGACAAGGCCTTTCCAGCCTCTACTGGGGATTCTACTGCATAAAGAGTTGAGGCAGCAGATATAGCTGGCAACTGATTATAGACTCACACCTGAAATCCAAGCTATGCAGGAGGCTAAGAGCTGAGGATGGTGGTTTGAAGCCAACCAGGAAGGCAAGTCTGAGAGACTCTTACCTCCAGTTAACCAGCAAAAAGCCAGAAATGGAGTTGTGGCTCAAGTAGTAGAGCACAAACCTGAGGAACAGTGCCCATGCCCTGAGTTCAAGTCCCAGAACCAGCACACAAAAAAGTATCAATAGGTATTTGTTATCTTTATGCGAAGGAGGTAAACACTTCAGCCAGCTTTTTCTAGGATCCCTTGGACAATGAGCATCTCTCAGGATCCCAGATCACACACAAACAGTGGGGACATCTAGCCTTTTTTTTTTTTTTTTGCTGGTGTTGAGCTGCTCCAGCCCTCTTGCTGAGTTTCACACTTACTATGACCATGCTCTAGGAAAGATGAGGAGAGATGGGCATTCACTTCGACAGGTTATATTAACCCCATCAATATGAAGTATCTGTAGAGAAGGGAGTACCAGAGGCTCCTAAGCTCCAGTAATGAGGACTATGAGTTCTTACCTGTTGGAGTCGGTACCGGCGCTGCTGTTGCTCTTGTTGCTGAACATGAAGGTTGGAGAGGCGCACAAGCTGGTGGATGGCTTCATCCACCTCCTGGTATAGTGTGGCTGGACCTGGGCCCTCCAGCCTGGAGAAGGAGAGACTAGAATGAGCCCTTGCCCTTGTCAAGCCCCTGGATTCTTACCTATTTATTTATTGGTTTATTTCTGTGCCAGTATTAGGCTTGAATTTAGGGAAAGGGTATTCTCCCTTTTTTTTACTCAAGGCTGGCACTCTACTACTTGAGCCACACCTTTTTGCTAATTGGAGTTAAAAGTCTGGACTTTTCTGCTCAGACTAGCTTTGAACAAGGATCCTCAGATCTCAGCTTCCAGAGTGGCTAGGATCAGAGCCTAAAAATCCTTAAAATGGCAACTAGTGCGCAGGAACATTGCAAAAGTTGTTAAGTGCAAAAGCACACTTTGCCCAGACATATGTACAGTAAAAACAATCTGACAGCTTCAATTTACCAGTGGCCATTCCACCTTGGGTTTGTTATCTCACCCTCCTATATATACTTCTGCACACCCAGCTCTCATACTTGCTGCTGTGGGTGGAACGAAGTCTCATCAGGATGGCTCCTCCGTCCCTCTGTAAAGCTGTCAGCCGAGAATCTGCTAGTATCTTCTGCAGGGGTTTAGGCATTCCCACTACCTGCTGGGGACAGGGAATGATAGATGAGGCTCCACTAGAGACAGTCTACACCAATCTAATCCATAACCCCCCATTGTCCCATCTCTTCATACCTCTCCCTCTGGCTCCGCTGTTCCCTTTAGCTCCTCAATTGCCTGTCGTACAGAGCCCAGCACACCCCGACACAGGGTACATAGCCTCGCCACTTCCTGAAACGCATAGGTAGGGATGGAGTTGAATATGAGGATTCAGGACAAGGAACTTATTGTGAGTGTTGAGCAGTCCTGGAGACTCATGGTGGGTGCAGTACCTGACTTTGTTGCTTACTAATTATCGGACTCTTGGGCAGGTCCACAAACTCTAAACTTCATTTTCTCTAGCTATAAAGTTGAATTAAGAGGGGATTTTATGAGTTTTAAAGAGATGGTATCAGCCTAGCACCCGGATGGGCCAGGCACATTGTACAGGTTAGTAAATGTGAGCTTCCTTTTCCTTTGTCTGTATTGGGTCTCTGCCCTTCCAAATCTCCTTTTCTGCCTCTTTCAGACCCATTTTCCTTCTGTCATGCAACTTATAGATTGAGCTATATAGACTTCTGCTTATTTATTTCTCTCTTCCTGAATACTCACAGAACTTAAACTCATAAAAGATAAGAACAGGAAGGACCTTTAGAGATCACCAGGACTGATGGACTTTGTGGATGAGGATGCTGAGGCTTGGATATGGGAATAGGGAGCAAGTACAGAAATGGGTACCATCTTCAAACGTGAGAAAAAGGTAACTTGTTCAAGGCTACATGGAACAAAAACTAACCTTTCAACTCCTAGCACTTTCCAGAAACCACATGATAATATATTGTATTCTTCTCTAGTAAGTTGTTTTGTGATTTCATCTTTCATCAGAAAAATTACACGTTACCATATAAAGAAGTTCACATGCTCCTCTTATCTCAGCAACAGCTCTAATGGTTTGTGAGTAAGTAATAAGGGCTTTCTGAACTGAGAGGAATGGAAAGTACTTTCCTTTTCTTTTTTTCCGATCCTGGGGCTGGAACTCAGGGCCTGGGCACTGTTTCTAAACCTCTCTGTGCTCAAAGCTAACACTCTACCACTTGAGCCACAGCACCACTTCGAGCTTCTTCTATTTATGTGGTACTGAGGAATCAAATCCAGGGCTTCATGCATGCTAGGCAAGCACTCTACTACTAAGCCACATTCCCAGCCCCCTCTTTTTTCTTTTTCTTTTTGGTTCTGATACTGAGGCTTTAACTCAGGGTCAAAGTGCTATCCCTTAGCTTTTTCACTCAAGGCTGGCACCCTACCACTTGAGCCACAGGTCTACTTCCAACTTTTTTGCTGGTTAATTGGAGATGAGTCTCATTGGAGATAAAATTTAACTAGGCTGGCTCTGAACCTCAAACCACAGATCTCCACCTCTAGAGTAGGATTACAAGTGTGAGCCATTGACACCTAGTTCTGCAAAGTACTTCTTTTCAACCTATGGTTGTATCTTGGGTCTGCAACCTAACGCAGAATATTCTCATTCTAACTGGGCCATTCCTAGCTTCCAGGGTCATCAGTGACAGAAGGGAAACTTACCTGATGTACCTCTACCCAGTAGCTTGGAGAGAGGTCCCTGTGACCTCCTAGGTCCCACTGCAGTTCCTCTGGCTTGGCCACTCTTTTCAGTTCATTCTCTGACAGCAACTCAGCACCCTGTAGATAAGTGAGGGCAAGGAATTCTACTTGGGCCCTCAGGGAGCTATAGACCAACCTGGCCCTCCCACCAGCCCCTTCTCTCTCCACTACTGATGGAAAACTAGGTGAGAGTGAGTGGCTCAAACCTGAAATCCATAGAGTTCAGTCTGAAGAGCATCCTGGGTAAGAATTAGTAGCCGCTGAATAAGGGGAGGGTCTCCTGAGTTCTGAAAAGAGAGAGGAGAGCCCTAAATTGTAGGCACTTAGATGACCTAGAAAGGCCGCTAAGGAAGTTAAGATCTAGAGGAAGTGCCTTTCTCAAAGGGTTGGTTACCTGAAGTTGATTCAGGATGGGAATAAGTGCAGAAGGCAGCGAGGATGCCTTGCGAAGGTCCAGCAGAACCGACAGCCCCAATAGCTGCAGATCAGGCCTGTGGGGCAAAGCAGAGGCGTTGGCTCGGATTTAGTGTTAACTGTCTTTAGGAAAAGTTAAATTGTGCTTGCCCAGTACATTTGGGAAGCAATGGGGAAAGGACCAAACCCTGATGTGTGTCTAACAGATGGTAATTGACCTAGCAATCAGGAATCTACATTCACATGGCAGCTGGGTCAAGGAATGAAAGTCTAGAAAGACTTGTGTTCTGGAATAGTTTGGACTGAATGTCATCCTGTAGCATGGTGCCTAATAGGTAACTTGGAGCTCAATAAATATTTGTCGAATGAATGAACCAATCCCCTGATAATTCAGGTAGTGTCTTAGATATTGAAAGTCAGCAATGCTAATTTGGGGGATTAATAAAGGTATCCTAGAAGTTAGTAAGTTAGAGGTCAACAGTTTGAAAATCTGAGAGGTTCAAGTAAGTGTCCCAGAGGCAGAGGGTCAGTACTCTGAGGTCAGGTCTTCAAGATTCAGAAAGTTAATTTCTAGGGGACTGAGATGCACATGGTTACCTGAGCAGTGAGTGCAGATAATGAAGAACAGTGCTCAGAGTGTCTGGAGAGGTTGGGGGCTCCTCAGGAGGGCATGGAGGGGTAATGGTCAGTAGAGCTCGTCCACTGTGGTCTATCCCACCTAAGACACAAAATGGCCGAGACTAGGAGCAGTCTTTGGCTCCCTCCCTCCTTCCTTCTCTCCATTCCTCTCTCCCAAGCCCACCTTGACTGTTTATCTCACTCCCAGTGCCTTTCCCTTTGTCCACTGACCAGTCAGGACGAAGAATCCAGATGCCATCAAGTCCCAAGCTATAACGGGATCATCAGAGATGGGGGCTGAAGGGGCCTCTTCTGTAGTGTTCTCTCCTTTTACTTCCTGCACAGTCTCCAGGGGTTGTGTTGGGGGTTCAGACAGGAACCCCTCTGGACCTGTGGATCCTGTACAGACACAGGCAGAGCTACAAGCCTGATCTCAGCCTAATTCTACTTCCCTCCCATCCCTAGGCCCAGTTTTGTTCCCTGGGCCTCAGTTTCATCTCACCTGCCATATGTACCGGGCTCATGTCCTCTTGCTTTGTCTCTCTGGCACCCTCTTCTGTCGGCCCACAGTCTTCTGGGGGCTTACTCTCTTTTTCATCTGCTGGTGTGAGTTCTTCTGTTGGCTCAGATTCCAACTTCCTCAAGCCTTCGTTCTCCTTAACCAGGCCACATTCTGGAAGCTTGTGTTCATTTGGTAAGGGCATATTGATATGGGTTTCCTGGTATTTGGTCTCCTCCTTTTCTCCAGGGCTGTGAGGGGCACTGTCCCCTCCTCGGCTAAGAGCCCCTCTGCCTGCAGCTCGCTTTTTTCTCCTGTTTCCCTTGCCTGTTCTTCGAGGGGTACCAGGTGGTACTTCAGTCCCCGGGCCTGCTCCTCCAGCCTCCCCTGGCTGAAGGGGACAAGATTCCGATGTTTCTTCCAGGTTCTCTGCTGGGGGCTCAGACCCCTCCAGGACAGTCTCAGATCCTGGGGGAGACCCAGGGGAGGTTCTAGTACTGCTCCCCTCACCAGGTGGTCGTGCCCCATCCTGGTCCCGAGGCACGAGGCCCTTCTGGTGCATCCATGCTCTATGTCTCCGGTGGCGGCCCTTTCCCCCAGCACTCTTGCGAGTGGGTACTGTGCGGGTCCTGGAGAGACCTGAAGAGCCCTCAGCATCCATAGGGCTCCCCCTTGCAGGCAGCGTCACCTCCAACAGCTCCACATACTCACCCTCTGGGCCTTCTGCAGGAGCATTATGCCCATCCCCAGGACTCCGGGTGCCCAGCACCTCCTCAGGGAGTGGAGGGCTGGGAAGCCCTGGGGGTCCAGATGGCAGTTCTGGGGGCAGTGTGCTTGGCTGATGCCCAACCATGAGGCCCTCTTTGTGCACAAACTGTGGACAGATGAGCTCAGCCCAGGGCAGCCGCTGAATTCCAGAAGGTGCAGAGAGCAGACAGGTGCTGAGACGACCTGTTGGCCGGTCCTTGTTGATGCCTTGTAGCCACTCAGGTGTGAACAAGTAGGCGCAGGCCTCATTGGGCACAGGCAACTCCTGCACCCTCCCACCCCCTGGGGCCAGGCATTTGAGTGCCAGCCGAGGTGCTTGGGCTGCTGAAGGTACCACCTGCAGGTAGAAATCTCCTGGGCGCAGCAGCTGCCAAGGCAAGGCTGCTAGCTGTACCACCACCTGCTCATGCAGGCAGAGAGGCCAGCCCTCATGGAAGAAGAGGAATCCACTGTACTGGGCCTGGGGAGAGAAGTGGGGGCTGCACTCAGACCTCTGCTGAAGAAACTATCAGGGGAGGCAGTGAGAATAGGGCCACTCTGGGAAGGCCTTGTCTAGAGGGGTGGGGAGGGAGAATTAGGGTTGATGTGGGGATTGGAACTTGTCCTCTGGGGTAGGATGCTTCTCTAGGGAGCCAGTTCTGTATGTGGGACTTATGAGACCATCACTACAGAGGCGTGGTCAAATGCCATTGGCTTAGAGGAATCAAAACTCTTAGTCTTTATATCTATAGAGTGAAGGATCTCTGCTGAGTCATATCTGAGGGAATTAGCATCTTCACGAATTCCTAATGAGGTAGAAATGTCTAGAATTGGTTCTGGAAGGTCAGGATCTTTTTTTTTTTTTTTCTTTTTGGTGTCAATGTTGGTTAGGGGTCAATGCTTGGAAAAGATGAAAGGACATGTCTATGTGTTAGTATCTAGGTAATCAGTATTTGTGAGGCCCAAAGTCTGGGATCACTTTAAATGACCCTTTGGGATCAGTAGAGTCTTGGCAAATCTAGAGTGGGTCAATGATCTTAGGAGAAGCAAAATATAGATGCAAAATATAGCCACTCACACAGGCTTCCTGCTGGACCTTGGCAAGCAGGTGCTTGGCTGGAACCAGGAAGTCCAGTGTGTATCTCAGCGCATCCTCCCGGTAAGTCCTCTCCACCACCTGGAACACCTGACCCAGCAAGGTAGGGGCTGTGGCTTCAAAAGGTGGGTACAAGGCAGCAAGTGTGCTCTGCACACAGTCCTCAACTGGCTCAGGCTCCTGGGAGAAACAAGAGCAGACTACAGATCCCTGAAGATCACCCAAGCTTATCTCCTTGGGGGCTGCACTGGTCTGAAGTTAGCTGTTTCCCGCGGGGCCCTCATCATGTGTGCCCTCCTGGGCACTCAGGAAATGCTGTGGGATGAGGCAGGATGGGGGGAGGGCTGGGCCATCACAGTCTACACACCTACCAGGACTTCATGCTTATTAAAATCTGAGGCCTTGGTTTTGGAGATTCTGGGAGAAGTTCCTGGGAATGTCTCAGATTAATGTTCATGACTCCTAGTGACTGCATAGGGTCTCCTCAGGAGACAAAAGACAGTCTCTGGGACCATCAGGGGATTGAGTTGATAGAGGTTTCACAGATCCATTCTGTAAATTGTTTCTCCTAGGGTACCCATCCAGACCTCTACACCCACTAACATGGATGGGAAGAAGGAGGATAGAGAGACTGGCATTCTTTATATCACTCTTCTCTTCCAGAATGGCTCCCAAGCAATCACCCATTCCCAGAGTCTGTGGGATTGAGTTACAAAGAACTGGGTGGAGGCATTTAAAAGAGGAAAAAGGCACAAAAGGAACATTCGGGGAAGGGAGGAGGAGGCCTTAATAGTATGCATTCCAGCTGAAATCTTTTTCTAATTCCAGTGGGACCTCTCTCTGCCAACTTAGACCTGGAGCCACCAGATCAGCTCAAAAGACTCACCCAGACTGGCCTCCTCCAAGTGAATTAATGTGACATCTTTCACCATCTCACACTCAAAACAAAATCCCCTTGAGTTATTTCTTTGCAAGTTTCATTCCCTTTTAAGATGGACTTTGAAATTCATTTTATTAGATTTTTTGGTCATAAATGGGAAAAGGGGTACTCAATGCAAGTATTTACCTAGCTCTCTTCCCACCCCCATCACTGCCCACATGCCTTGCTTTGGCCTCTAGACAAAACTGCATATTTTACCCTAAGTCCCTCCAGTCAGAGTAGCCAGCATGTCCCAGCAGTCTAAGAAGCTAGGGCAACCACTCCTGAGTCAGACATTCTGTGCGTAAGCGCCCAGACCAGGCCCCAAGGTATGTGGGCGAGCAGACAGACCCTTAGTGTTCCTAGGACCCCGCCGGCTCTGTGCGCGTGGGTGGGGGGATGGGGGTGGTTAGGAGATGGGCAGGGATGAGGCTAAGTGGGCCTCAGCTCCAAGGCGGGGGGGGGGGCGGGGGGCGCGGATTTAGGGCCTAAGCAGTGAGGCAGCTGCAACCCATTAGGGGCGGTGAGCTCATGGCTGGGCCAGAGTCATAGCCACAGGAAACAGCAGCGGCAGAAGAGGAGGAGGGGTCTGGAGCGGGCGACGGCAGGCTAGGAGCTCAGCGGCCAAGCCTCCAGTCGGCCAGGACCAAAGGGGAGACCAGAGAGACTGGGTCAGCTTTCCTTGGCCCAGTTCCTCTTTCTTCTAGCTACAACCTCCCCTCGCAGTGGAGCAGACCCCGCTTGTGTTCCTGCCCCTCCTCCATTCCCTGCAGTGAGCGCCCCTGGCAGGGCCTCCCCCCCTCCTTCGTTATGCAGTGAGCACCCCCCCCTTGGCTGCACCCCAGTGCAGTGGGCGCTCTCCTTGGCAGTGCCCACTCTTGCAATGTTTCTTCAGGAGTACTTCTGGACTGAAAAGTTCCCAGGAAAGTGTTCGCTCCTGTTGATGCAGGGGCTTCCAGTGCCCCACGCTGCCGCTCCAAGGGCCTTGGCCTCTTTCGGGGAGCTCCCGTCCGTCCGAGCTCCTTCCCTTCTGCAGCAGGAGGCAGCGCTTCCATTCCCTGCAGCGCTGGGCTGGGGGCGGGGGGGCTGGGGAACCCCACATCTCTGCTCTGCTCTGGCAGCGTCACGCCCCCTACCCTTGCCATGGCCCCGTTTTCTCGGCGGGAATTCCCCTCTTTGGCCGTGCCCCTGGCCCCGGCCCAGCCACAGCTGTGTCTGGTCCCCCAGGGCCGGATGGGTGGGCCAGCTTCACCGGGCTGGGGACAGATGGAAAATGGTGGCTATAGCAGGTCAGTTCTCATGACCCGAGGCAGTGCCATTGCAGGAGAGCCGTAAGAACAATCCGTGGGGGTCTACGAAGGATAGAGGGCTGGGACCCGGAGGGCGGGGGAGGGGAGAGGAGAGCCGGCAAAGAAAGCGCTGCCCCGGACAGGCAGGGCGGGGGAGGAGTGCGGACTAGGTGAGAGACCAGCGGGAGGCGGGGGAGGGCCGGGGAGGAACGCGGGAGAGGGTGAGGCCGTGGCCGGGGCGGACAGCTCGACCGCGGGCCGGCGGGCGGGTCCACGGGAAGCGGGCACCGAGCGGACGAGTCCTAGGAGCGCCGAGCAGGCGAGGCAGGCGCAGGAGGCACGGGGCTGGGGGCTACGGGTTTCCCGACGGCCGGGGGGACACCGGGGGGTGCGACGCGAGACTCACCATGGCTCGGCGCCGGCCGCGGCAGACGCTGGCTTGGGCGGG
>NW_012267337.1:1614409-1618885 GCF_000151885.1 Dipodomys ordii | reverse complement strand
AGCTACTCAGGAGGCTGAGATCTGAGGATCGCGGTTCAAAGCCAGCCCGGGCAGGAGAGACCGTGAGACTCCTATCTCCAACAAACCACCAGAAAACCGGAAGTGGCGCTGTAGCTCAAGTGGTAGAGCGCTTGCCTTGAGCTGAAGAGCTGAGGGACAGTGCCCAGGCCCAGAATTCAAGCCCCATGACCGACTAAAATAAAATAAAATAAATTTTATTATTATAAAAGTGATGTACAGAAGGTTATTACAGTTACATAATTCAGGTAGTGAATACATTTCTTTGTGGCAATGTTACCCCTTCCCTTATCTCTCCCAGTTTTTCCCTCCTCTCCAGAGTCTTTACCATAGGTTGAGGTTATAGTGCTTTATCTAAGTTGTAAAAGTCCATAAAAGAACTTAACATTATGTTAGCTTTTCTTACACCTGGCCATAACATTAAAATATTTTAACTTCATTTTTTTGTATGTCAGTGCTGAGAATTTCTTAAAATGATTGATAATATCCCTGTGGATCAGAGAAGAAAATTTAACTTTTTCCCTAGACTTGTTCTAGAATAGGTAATAATTAAAAATAAGTTCAATCAGGCACTAGTGGCTCACACCTTTAATCCTAGCTACTCAGGCTGATATATGAAGACTGAGGTTCAAAGCCAGCACAGGTAGGAAAGTCCATGAGACTCTTACCTCCAGTTAACCATATAAAAGTTAGATGTGGAGGTATGGTTCAAGTAGTTTAGCATGTGCCTTGTTGTGTGAAAAAGCTAAGGGACAGCACTTAGGCTGAGTTCAAGACCTAGTACTGTCCCTCCCCACCCCCCACCCCCAGTTCCAAGCCCCAATACCAGTGCATGTACACACACACACAAACACACACACACACACACATCCAAGATGTTTCTTGTATAGTTCTAGAAGTAGTGTTATGCCTAGTGTTTTACTAATTAAAAGGGAGATAGAAGTGTTTATATGTTTATTTCCTGGTTAATGAGAATGGAAATTGTCATACTCTGCAGACCAGGGCTTTAGGCTGCTCAGTGTTTTTCTACCTAGAGAATAGCAGGAATTGGTTCCCTGTTTTGTGCCTCAAGGTACAAGGGAAATTTTGGGGTCAGATTTAAAAGAATTTGTTCTTGTTTGCTGTGCTTTCCAAGGAATAAAACCATAGTTGTTTTGGATAAGAAGGCTGTGGGATGCTAGGTGCTAGTGACTCAAGCCTATAATCCTAGTTACTCAGTAGGCTGAGATCTGAAGCTTGCAGTTCAAAGCCAACCTAAGCAGACAAATTGGAATGGCTTGTATCTCCAGCTAGCCAGCCAAGAATAGAGACGTAGAACATTAACCTTGACCAGAAAAAGCCAAGCAAAAGCTTCGAGTTCAAGCCCTAGTACACACCCACACAAAAGTTGCAATGTGTGTGTGTATGTGTGTGTGTGTGTGTGTGTGTGTGTGTGTTGGGTATACATTTTCTATTACTTTTTTTTTTTATTTTTTGGCAAGTCATGGGGCTTGAACTCAGAGCCTAGGCGCTATCCCTAAGTTTTTTACTCAAGACTAACACTGCCACTTTGAGCCACAGTGCCACTTCCAGTTTTCTGATGGAGATAAACATCTCATGGACTTTTCTACCTGGATGGCTTTGAATGGTGATCCTCAGATCACAGCCTTCTGAGAAGCTAGGATTATAGGCATGAGCCACTGGTGCCTGGCCTCCATTAGTTTTTGTTCGATTTGATTGGTAATATTTATAACTTGTGTTCTCTGAACTTGTCTGAACTAGGTCTCACCAAAACGCATACCACCAGCATCCTGCCTTTGCTAGAGCCACTCTGGTCTCCTGTTAAGCCATGCTCTGAACTGTAGCCAGAATGAATTTATCATAATCTGAACCAGAGGGCTGGGAATGTGATAGAAGACTTGCCCAGCATGCACAAAGCTCTATGTTTGAATCTAGCATTGCCAAAAATTAATCAAATAAAAAAATAAAAAATCCAAACCAGATCCAAACCCTTTCTGATGATTGCACCATGACTTTCTGCCTCTCTCCAGCCTCATCTCTTTCCTCTTCTTTGATGTGGAAAGTCACTAGTGACTCTCTAGCCGCAGTGATTTTGCAGGTTTGTTTTGTTTTGTTTTTTTGTTTTTTGGTGCTTGAATTCAAGGCCTCATGCTCTTGCTTAGCTCTTTTGCTCAAGGTTGGCATCTGTCTAATAGGGGATAAGAATAGTCTGCTTGGCTGGCTTTGAACTTTGATCCTCAGATCTCAGCCACTTAAATAGCTAGATTCACAGAAGTGAGCTACTGGCTTCTAGACTGGTCTTTGTGTACGTGTGTGTGGGGGGGGGAAGGGGTTATTTTACTTAATTGTTTAAGATAGGGCCTTATTATGTAGCCCCAGGTGGGCTTTGAACTCATAATCCTACCACAGATTCCTGAGTATTGGGATTGTAGGCATTCACCACCATACCTATAGTTTTTTGTTTTTTGTTGGTTTTTTTTTTTTTTTTTTGGTCATGGGGCTTGAACTCTGGGCCTGGGCATTGTCCCTGAGCTCTTCAGCTCAAGGTGAGTGCTGTACCACTTCAGCCACAGTACCACTTCCGGTTTTCTGGGGGTAATTGGAGCTAAGAGTCTCACAAACTTTCCTACCCCAGGGTTGGCTTTGAACTGCAATCCTCAGATTTCAGCCTCCTAAGTAGCTAGGATTACAGGTGTGAGCCACCAGCTTTATAATTTTTTTTTTTAATTAAAGGTAGATTTTATTCAGACTACTGCAGTAGCAGAAGAAATTGGAGTGCAGACTCATCTTGATTCCACCAAAACAGAAGGCAGAGACTGATTAATTCCTGAGGTAAACTAAAGGAAAAGAACTAAAGGGTTGAGAGGTGTATCAGTATGATTAGGCCATCTAATGCCTATTATTTATGCATACTATTCATCACTAGCTGATTACATATTATTTGCTTATCTATTTTTTATCATAATAGATCCACCTCCTACCACAAATAATCTAAAAATAATTATATGAAATCAGGGACTGTGTCTACTTTGGTATTGCTCTTTTTTGGGGGGGAGGTCCGGTTGTGGGGCCTGAACTCTGGGCCTGGGTACTGTCCCTCAGCTCTTCAGCTCAAGGCTAGTGCTCTACCACTTGAGCCACAGCACTACTTCTGGCTTTTTTCTTTTTGCTCAGGTGGTGCTCAGGAATTGAACCCAGGGCCTCAGGCATGCAAGGCAAGCACTCTACTACTGAGCCACCTTCCCAGCCCCAGGCATTGCTCTTTTCTAGCTGTTTGATCAGTTCCTCAAAGGTATTACCAGATGCAAGCTAAGCTGTGAGGGGGAAGAAAAGCTCACTGAACAAGATTGCGGGGTGGGGGTAGTAGGGGTGGGAGCAGAAGAGAGAAGGGGGGAAAGTGAGTGGTAGAAACGAGGCAGGGGTCAGCTGCATAGCTTTCCCCTCAACCTGGACTCAGCCCTCACAGTTCTTTGCCCCTCAGTGGATGTGTACAAATGGAAGCTACACAGGAATAAAAGAAACAAACAAACAAACAAACAAAAAAACCATAGGAACGTCTTCTGGCTCTGATATAAGTTCATTTTGTTATGAGAGCCTGCAAGATACATGTCTCCAAAAGACATTTGGAAAGACTCCAAATTCACTTATGGGTTTGATGAATGTGTGAAAACAAAAGCATTTTGATATATAGTTGTAATCCATTAGAAAATAAAGTTTTGTGTTTTGTTTCTTCACATGTCATTGATATATTTCCATACATCAAGATAAAGTGTAAGGCAGGCACCGGTGGCTCATAGCTACTCGGGAAGCTGAGATCTGGTTCAAAGCCAACTTGCTCAGACAGAGACTCTTATATACAGTTGACCAGTAAAAAGTCAGAAGTAGAGTCATAGCTCAACAAGTAAAGCACCATCTTTGAGTGAAAAATCCAATCAAGAACTCAAGGCCCCAAGTTCAAACCTCAGTATACACACCTTCACAAAAAAGATATAGTATAAGTATACTACACAAGGGCATTGTCTCACAAAGAAGAAAATCTCTAATGTATCAAATATTGCACCTTACTTCCCCTAACTCTCCAAGAACATATACATGTGAATGCATGGGTGCTCATGTACAGACAGACAGACAGACAGACACACACACACACACACGTTTCTAGACAAGCACTCTTAGGAGCTAGTTTCTTAATCATTTTATTAAGGAACTTTTCTTGGTAAAATATAGTTTCTGAATTCCAAGTTTGGCCAACAAAGAAAAGTCCTTACTGAGGACAGCATCTGAATTCTAAATATTCTTTTTTTTTGGGGGGGGGTTCCGGTCCTGGGGCCTGACCTCTGGGCCTGGGCGCTGTCCCTCAGTTCTTCAGCTCAAGGCTAGCACTCTACCACTTGAGCCACAGCACCACTTCTGGCTTTTTTCTTTTTGCTTATGTGGTGCTGAGGAATCGAACCCAGG
>NW_012267337.1:1613311-1614359 GCF_000151885.1 Dipodomys ordii | reverse complement strand
TTTTTTCTTTTTGCTTATGTGGTGCTGAGGAATCGAACCCAGGGCCTCAGGCATGCAAGGCAAGCACTCTACCCCTGAGCCACCTTCCCAGCCCTGAATTCTAAATATTCTTGAAGTTTACTTTGCTGAACTTGTCTGCTACTACCACTCAGCCACAGGGAAGCTCAACTTCCCTGTCCAGTTCTGTCAGAACTTAATGGAAGACTGGAGGCCTTAATTGGGGGGGCATAGGGAGGGCATTATGGGGAAGTAAGGAGTGGAGGTGTTTCTGCATTATCAATGTCCTCCTTTTCTTCTAAAATCCCCTGAAAAATCAACACATGGAACCACCAGAGAATACAATTTCCTAAATCAGCTGTGAAGCAGGTGAAAACCTGGCTTTGAAGTCATGATTCAAAGTCAGCCCAGGCAGGAAAGTCCATGAGACCCTTACCTCCAATTCACCACCAAAAAGCTGGAAGTAGAACTGTGGCTCAGGTGGTAGAGGCCAATCTTGAGTGAAAGGCTAAAGGAAAGCATCCAAGCTCTGAGTTCAAGCCCAACACACACACACACACACACACACACACACACACACACACACACACACTCTCCTCATATTTCTTCAGAGGACCATTTTGCTTTTAAAAAGTTATGTTCTCCATGTTAATACTGCAAACCAGAAACTTAGTTTTTCTTTAAGCTTTTGTGTTTAACTACAAAGAAATAAATTGTAATTACCATCTTTAAAGGGTTGCATTTGAGCCCTAAGAAAGTTGGTATCATCAGTATATTAGTGAAACTCTTTAACCACTAAAATATTTTTATAAATGTACTATTATATTATTTCCTGTTTTTATAAAGTAATCTAGTCACCTGGGATAGTCAACAAAACAGTTCTGAGTGTTCTTAGAACTTTTAGACTACCTCTAAAACTCTTAGAAATCTAACAATTTATAAACAGTGTAATTTAATTTCTATGTTTTCTTAAATGTTCCAACACTAATTTTTTTGCTGTTGTTGTTTTTTTTGGGTCCGGTTGTGGGGCCTGAACTCGGCCTGGGCGCTG
>NW_012267337.1:1601080-1613001 GCF_000151885.1 Dipodomys ordii | reverse complement strand
TCACGGTCTCTGCTGCCCGGGCTGGCTTTGAACCGCGATCCTCAGATCTCAGCCTCCTGAGTAGCTAGGATTACAGGCGTGAGCCACCAGCGCCCGGCTTGTTCCTGAGCTTCTTTTGCTCAAGGCTAGCACTCTACCACTTGAGCCACAGCACCACTTCTGGCTTTTTCTCCTTATATGATAGTAAGGAATCGAACCCAGTGTTTCATGCATGCTAGGCAAGCACTCTACCAGTAAGCCACATTCCCAGCCCTACAAATCTATTTTCTACCTTTAATAGATTAAATTCATGTCTCTGTGTCTGTATGTGTCTCTTTTCTTCTTTCCCTCACCCCCTCAGTTTGAACTTAGCACCTTGTACATGCTGGACAGGCACTCTACCATGTAATTACACATCCAGCCCTAATTTCTCTTAATGTTAAAATACCTAAAATGCTCAATATATACAAACTCTTTAAAGAACATTCTAATGCTGAGTGTTTGATTTGATTTAAAAATATTATTGTCCTTAATCCTAATTTTTTTGGCCATTAAAATATACTTACCCACTATGGGATAATGAAGTCATCACAGATGGCTGGGAAGCCTCTTCCCAAGAGATATTCTTGAAACATGTTTTCAGTGACTCAGAGCAAACGCAGTAAAGATTTTGCCCCAAAACTTTGGGCAGCCCTTCTCAGGATTTTCCCCCACTCCTAAAACACGCTGAACCCTGTTTCATGGATGTTGTGTCATTACTCTCTGAAGGGGCCAGTTTTATAACCTATGGCTTCTAGATTCAAATTACACTCCATCTAGTGCTTCAGCCTACGCCCGGAAGTCAGAACCTCCTACCCTGGTTGCTACACTACTTGTTTGGATATAATTAGACTAGTTGAGGGTTTACTCCATTCTGAATTCTTTCCACATGCTTTGTAGCTGCTGGGGCCATCAGTCTTACAGATATTGAATAGTTTTCTCCTGGTGTTGCCTGAGTTCTGTTATAGCTCTAATGTTAGTCCAGAGAAATGAAGAAATAGACTAACCCTCTAGAGATAGTGAACTTCAGTCCAGAGAGTGAATGAGACCCTAGGGTGATGAGAAGAAAAATGCTGTGGAATCCATTTGTTTCATAGTTCTTTTCTGACTGTCAAGTGATAAAGTTTGTTATTATTCCTTGTTACTTCCTATCTGTGACTTCACTAACTTAGGTGTGTATCCCTCACTCCAGCTCATTCTGAACTACTGTTCCCTTCAAAACCTCAGACACAGATTAAGATTCTGAGCTATTTAGCAAAAGGAAAATGGAAGGCAGGCACAAGTAGCTCACACCTGTATTCCCACTGCTTGGGAAGCTGAGATCTGAGGTGCTGATTCAAAGCCAGCCTGAGCAGGAAAGTTCATGCAACTCTGAGCTCCAATTAACCAGCAAAAAGCTAGAAAGTTGAGGTTTGGCTTAAGTGGTAGAACACCAGTCTTGAGTAAAATAGCCAAGCAACAGAGCAAGGTCCTGAATTCAAGCTTCAGTACTGGCATGTGTGTGCATACACACACACACACACACACACACACACACACATACACACACACACAGAGTGCACGCACTGTGTGGGAAAAAAAGAGCTAAGAATAGGACCTTGAGAAACCCCACATTTAAAGTGCAGGCACAGGAAGGAGCCTGCCTATGATTCTGGGAAGAAGCCAAAGTGTGAGAAGACTGCTATTTTTTCTCTCACTTTAGGAGCAGGCAATCGGTGCTAGTGATGGACAGAGCATGGTGTGCCCAGGCTGTGGGGTTGCTGTGGGGGTGGGGTAGGAAGACATGGGGTAGGGCAGTTCAGCTCAAGCCCTAGAAGGCTTGAAAGGGGGTTGGGAGTTAGAATTTCTGGATTCTATACTTTCTCTGCCACTTCATGTTTCCACAAACAAACTTTGGTTATTCTGAGTCATAGTCTGTGTAGGAAAATCTCTTTGAAAATATGGGAAGGGAAGTCTGGAAGCGTGGCTCAAGCAGTAAATGGAGGAAGAAGAGGAGCTGCCTGACTATTGAGTGTGTGTGTATACATGTGAGACTGTGTCCCTATTGGTGTATGTGTGTGTGGGAGTATGTGTGTCAAATATATTGTGTTTGTTTATTTAATTTTTGTGCCAGTACTAAGGCCTGGGTGCTGTTCTTTAGCTATTTTGCTCAAGGTTGAGCTCTACCACTTGACCCACAGCTTCACTTCTGGATTTTTGCTGGTTAGTTGATGGTAAGAGTTTCACAGATTCTTCTGCCAAGACTGGCTTCAAATCTCAATCCTCAAATCTCAGCCCTCTGAGTAGTTAGGATTATGGGTGTGGCCACTACCACCTGACTTTAATTAAAAAAATTTTTTGTACTTCTAGGGATTGAACCCAGGACCTCATGCTTGCAAGTACTCTACCATTTTAGCTATGGCTCCAAAATTCTTATTTCTCTTGTATTTTGTTTTTGGGACCTTTGCCTGGGCTGGTCTTGAACTTGAGATCCTCTTGCCTCTCCCTTCCTATGCTGGGATTATAGACATGAAACATCATACCCTGTTATGTGTGTCCTGTGTTGGTATATATGTGTACATATATGTGTAATCTGTGTATATTTTTCTCTGGGTGAATATCTATCAAGTACAGAATTTGAGAGGAAGCAATTTTTTTTTTTTTTTTTTGTCGTGGGGCCTGAACTCTGGGCCTGGGTACTGTCCCTCAGCTCTTCAGCTCAAGGCTAGTGCTCTACCACTTGAGCCACAGCACTACTTCTGGCTTTTTTCTTTTTGCTCAGGTGGTGCTCAGGAATTGAACCCAGGGCCTCAGGCATGCAAGGCAAGCACTCTACTACTGAGCCACCTTCCCAGCCCCAGGCATTGCTCTTTTCTAGCTGTTTGATCAGTTCCTCAAAGGTATTACCAGATGCAAGCTAAGCTGTGAGGGGGAAGAAAAGCTCACTGAACAAGATTGCGGGGTGGGGGTAGTAGGGGTGGGAGCAGAAGAGAGAAGGGGGGAAAGTGAGTGGTAGAAACGAGGCAGGGGTCAGCTGCATAGCTTTCCCCTCAACCTGGACTCAGCCCTCACAGTTCTTTGCCCCTCAGTGGATGTGTACAAATGGAAGCTACACAGGAATAAAAGAAACAAACAAACAAACAAACAAAAAAACCATAGGAACGTCTTCTGGCTCTGATATAAGTTCATTTTGTTATGAGAGCCTGCAAGATACATGTCTCCAAAAGACATTTGGAAAGACTCCAAATTCACTTATGGGTTTGATGAATGTGTGAAAACAAAAGCATTTTGATATATAGTTGTAATCCATTAGAAAATAAAGTTTTGTGTTTTGTTTCTTCACATGTCATTGATATATTTCCATACATCAAGATAAAGTGTAAGGCAGGCACCGGTGGCTCATAGCTACTCGGGAAGCTGAGATCTGGTTCAAAGCCAACTTGCTCAGACAGAGACTCTTATATACAGTTGACCAGTAAAAAGTCAGAAGTAGAGTCATAGCTCAACAAGTAAAGCACCATCTTTGAGTGAAAAATCCAATCAAGAACTCAAGGCCCCAAGTTCAAACCTCAGTATACACACCTTCACAAAAAAGATATAGTATAAGTATACTACACAAGGGCATTGTCTCACAAAGAAGAAAATCTCTAATGTATCAAATATTGCACCTTACTTCCCCTAACTCTCCAAGAACATATACATGTGAATGCATGGGTGCTCATGTACAGACAGACAGACAGACAGACACACACACACACACACGTTTCTAGACAAGCACTCTTAGGAGCTAGTTTCTTAATCATTTTATTAAGGAACTTTTCTTGGTAAAATATAGTTTCTGAATTCCAAGTTTGGCCAACAAAGAAAAGTCCTTACTGAGGACAGCATCTGAATTCTAAATATTCTTTTTTTTTGGGGGGGGGTTCCGGTCCTGGGGCCTGACCTCTGGGCCTGGGCGCTGTCCCTCAGTTCTTCAGCTCAAGGCTAGCACTCTACCACTTGAGCCACAGCACCACTTCTGGCTTTCTGGTGGTTTGTTGGAGATAGGAGTCTCACGGTCTCTCCTGCCCGGGCTGGCTTTGAACCGCGATCCTCAGATCTCAGCCTCCTGAGTAGCTAGGATTACAGGCGTGAGCCACCAGCGCCCGGCTAGGAAGCAAATTTTTATAGCAATTGACATGGTAATTTAACAATAGTTAACTTTAGTAATAAAAAATTTAGGCTTATCGTTTTCTTTGTATGTTCTAACCATTTCCTGGAATTCATTTTATTGTATTACAGTATTGCATTTTAACAAAGTATTAGTCTAGGCAGATTGCTTGTAGTGGGCTTCTTGTAGTAAAGAGAAGCTAATTAAATAAATAAACACTGATTAAGAATTTTTAGTTAGTCATCCTAGCTACACTGGAGGCTGAGTTCTAAGGATCACGGTTCAAAGCCAGCCTGGGTAGAAAAGTCTGAGAGACTTATCTCCAATAAACTACTCAGAAAAAGTTGGAAGTGGTTCTGTGGCTCAAGTGGTAGAATGATAGCCTTAAGGACAAAGAGGCTCAGGGAAAGCACCTAGGCCTTGAGTTCAAGCCTCAGGACCAACAGAAAACAAAAATTAGTTAGCATGCCCAAGGCCCTGGTTATGATCCCCAGCCTAACAAAACAAAGCAAAACAATGAGCTTAATAAACATTTATTTTGGATGCAGATAGAAGGATTGAAAATTTGAGATCAGCTGGGACTACATAGTAAAACCCTGTCTGAAACAAAACAAAGCAAAACAAAACCTTACAACAAACCAACAAAGATTGTTTTGTAGGTCCTGATTCTAAAATTTCCAAGGAAAGGGAATTCACTTCTGGATCATCTCAATGAAGTATACACTCAGGTGTGGATCACAAATACAAGTCATTCTTTAGATCTTTGCTGGAATGCTGGGGCTCAGCGTGTTCTTTCTCGCCTTCCTCACCTGCATGGAAAATGGGACCACTATATTTCTGTCAAAGGGACAGACAGGCTGGCCATTGGATGCCTGTATCTCTCATCCATAATTCTAGGAGGCTGAGATCTGAGGATTGCAGTTCAGAGCCAGCCTGAACAGAGAACTCTATGAGACTCTCATATCTAATTAACCACCAAAAAGCCAGAGGTAGAGCTGTGGCTCAAGTGATAGAGTACTCCAGCCTCGAGTGGAAAAACCTAAGCAAGAGTGCATAGTTCTGAGGTTAAGCCCCAGTACTGGCACAAAAAAAGGGAGAAGGGTGGAGACAGACAACAGAATAAAGGCCAATTCCCAAGTCTGAGCTTGCTCAGGTCACTGCCAGTTAAAGCTAATATCTCAAGCAAACCCTCTGCTTCCTTCCAAACGGTAACATGCCAGGTGAGGAATTGCAGTCTTTCATTTACTAAAATGTTCCTTTGTCTAACACAGAGCCTGGCACACATTCTCCTGACCACTTAACTAATTCTTGAATTCTTAAATTCTTAAATAATACCCCTGCGTGGCATTCCTCTGAGCTGTTCCAGGCCCTAATTCATTTTGCATTTGTTGTTTTATGTTCTATTCCTATAAGAGAATTTCCAAAAATCCATAAGCCTGCAGCCCCACAGAACCTGGAGTTATCTTCACTGAGATCCCAAGCACTTGATTCTGGAGGAGCCACATAGTATCAGACAGTGAGAAAGCAAAGGAAGCCACAGGGAAGAGTTAAGGAGAAGGTCTTCCCACACCATGCATAGCATCATAAAGCCCCTAAGGTATAGTGAGGCGAGGCTGGTTTTGTGGGAGGCACATGGTATTTGCAAGGAAGGTAAGGATTAGTGAAGTGTTCTGAGGAGGAAAAGCCCCTGAAGCAAAGTCTGCAGTATGGGCAGCTGGGGGTGGGGGAACAGGCCTTAGACAACATTATCGAAGTGCACAGGAACCAGTGAATATTGCAGGTCATCCTTTTGCTGAGGAGGGTCACAGGCTATGATGAATTGTGCATTCAGATGCTTCTCTCTGTACCTGCAGTTTGGATACTTCCCTGACACGAGTTCACAGCTTGTCAGGGACACAGGCTTTTGGCTCTGGTGACAATTCTCCCTGCCATTCTTGCAGGCTATATTGGGCGTCTGGCAGGTGGTGGCCACGCTGGAGAAAGATTCATGCAGGAAGGTATTGAGGTTTTTGCAATGTTTGGTGTACTTGTTGATGTGCTCCATGGCTGAGTTGCATGCTTGAGGACTGGGCTGCACATGCTGAGTTTCAAACCACTGTGCTGAGGTCATGTGGCTGGGCCTGGCACTGACTGGGACCTCAGCCACCCACAGCCCCAGCAGCAGGAGCAGCAGCAGGGACTGGAATGCTGTCTTGACTGGTGCCATTTTTCCTAAGAAGACAATGGAACAGAGAGGAAGTGATGAGCAGGTTATCATGACTTGCTAGTCCTTCTTAGAACCTCATTGCCTAAGTCAAATACCTTGGCCTACAGGTACCTGTATTTATAAATAAATATTACCTGTATTTATTATTGTTTGGTCCAAGCAGATAATTTTTGGGTGTATATATGTGTGTACCAGTATTGGGGCTTGAATGCTGGGTCTGGGCACTGTCCCTTAGCTTTTTCCTGTAAGACTGGTATTCTACCACTTGAGCCATGGCTCTATTTCTGTCTTTTTGGTGGTTAATTGAAAATAAGAGTCTCATGTTGTTTCCTGCCCATGATGACTTTGAACTGAGATTCTCAGATTTCAGCCTCCTATTACAGGTGTGAGCCACTGGCACCTGGAAACAGATAAGCTTTTTATGCCTTTTACCACTTATGTTTAATCCTCACCATAGTTATATTAGGTGAGCATAATTATCATATATATATATCTATATATCTATATATATATGCATGACTGGGAAGGTGGCTCAGTGGTAGAGTGCTTGTCTTGCATGCATGAGTTCCTAGGTTTGATTCCTCAGCACCACATAAACAGAAAAGGCTGGTAGTGGCGTTGTGGTTCAAGTGGTAGAGTGCTAGCCTGTTAGTCTTGAGCTGAAGAGCTGAGGGTCAGTGCCCAAACCCAGAGTTCAAGCTCCACGACTGTCAAAATAAAAAATAAATAAGCAAACTAAGTTCCAGCACAGTTAAAGAAATTCCCCATCATCATTCAGCCATAATGTCTACTATAAGATTTTATTGGAGGCCTCTCAGTAGCTCAAACTCTGTTCTTTCCATACTCTTCCTCCCTCCCTCCCTCCCTCCCTCCTTCCTTCCTTCCTTCCTTCCTTCCTTCCTTCCTTTTGCCAGCCCTAGGCCTTGAACTCAGGGCCTGAACTCTGTTCCTGAGCCTCTTAGTGCTCAAGGATAGAGCTGTACCACTTGAGCCACAGCACCACTTCCAGCTTTTTCTGTTTTTATGGTACTGAGGAATTGAACCCAGGGCTTCATGCATGCTAGACAAACACTCTACCACCAAGCTATATTCCCAGCCCTTCTGTTTCTTTTTTGAGTCTCTGAGATGTCATCACGAAGGGAAAGCAATCACTGAAGAAATGTAGGTCAAAGCTCTCCCAGGCTGGCTTTGTGCTCTTGGGAGGGTTGGGATTAAGGTTGAGGAGTCAGCCTAATTTTTCTCCATTCTGTGGCCTGGTTTCTCACTGAAGCAAAAGAAACATGGTTGCTCTGAATCAAAAACCACTGCTCCAGCTGGCAGAGCAGCATGGTGAGTTGGGATCGTTCTGTGACTGGTATTCTGCCCCATTGGAAAGTGGAATGATAGAGTCAGAGCTGCTAGAAGAGACCCTCAATCTGTAACTTCATTTTACAGACACAAGAGCTCAAGTTCCTGAGAGGGCAAGTGTCCTTCCTAAGACCTCAGAGTGAGTGGCAAAGCTGGTTTGGAGCTTCCTGACTTTCACCTGCTTTTGGTCTAGTGTCAGCTGCAAGAGGAGGGAGAAAAGACTTCCTGGAGAGGTAGGGCATAGTGAGTGCTCTCTGTGCTTTTAGGTGGTATGTGAACATTGCCTTGCCTTAAAATTTTTCCCTTAATCTGTGTGTGTGTGTGTGTGTGTGTGTGTGTGTGTGTGTGTGTGTGTGTGAGAGAGAGAGAGAGAGAGAGAGAGAGAGAGAGAGAGAGAGAGAAGCAAGCACATGTGTGCTGGTACTGGCCTGCAAGCACTTGCTTGGCTTTTTCACTCAAGGCTATCACTCTACCAATGAAGCCATGTCTCCATTTTTGGCTTTTTGCTGGCTAATTGGAAATAAACGTCTCATAGACTTTTCTGACTGGGCTGACTTATAACCACAATCATCAGATTTCAACCTTCTGAGTAACTAGGATTATAGGCGTGAACCATTGGTGTCTGTCTCTTTTACCTGCCCCCCCTTTTTTGTCAGTCCTGGGGCTTGAACTCAGGGTTGGGGCACTGTCCCTTCTTTTTGCTCAAAGCTAGAATTCTACCACTTGAGCCAGAGCGCCACTTCTGGCTTCTTCTGTTTATGTGGTACTGAGGAATCCAATCCTAGGCTTCATGCATGCTAGGCAAGCACTCTACCACTAAGTCACATTCACAGCCCTCTTTTAACCCTTTTGACAACATTTGGGATAAAGTATCCTCTTAAAGCAAGAAGGTGAATTCTGTTCTCTCTAATCTTTCTTTCTCTTCCTTTCAATAGAGACAGAAGGTCTTGGCCTGAATTTTCAGCTGAAGCAGTATCTGTAAAGAATTTTTCAAAAATTGGATGATATTTATTATAATTGTTTTTATTTCTGTTTATTAAGCAATCTTAGTGTTCTATGAAAGACAACATTGCACAGTTCTCTTTCAAAGACTTACTTGGATTAAATGAGTGCAGTAGAGGCTCATGCCTGTAATCCTAGCTACTCTGGAGGTTGAGATTTGAGGATTATGGCGCAAAGCTATATGGTGCAAAACCAGGCAAGAAAGTCCATGGGATTCTTATTTCCAATTAACCACCAAGAATCTGAAAGTAAAGATATGGCTCAAGTGGTAGAGTGCCAGCACTAAGTGAAAATACTAAGTGAGAGTGAGTGAGAGGCCCTGAGTTCAAGCCCCAGTACAGGCACACACAAAGGGGCGTATATATTTATCGTTAAAGGAAAAAAAACAAAGGGAAAACTCACCCTGAGCAATAGTTTCTTAGGGGTATGCTAGTGTCTTGGACACCATCTAGTACCTTTACCACCCTTACCCCTGGGACTGATGTGATTTCATTGCCTTTAAGGGGGAAAAAGCTCTTTAACATGGTAAACAAACAAACAAACAAAAAAAGGCTTCTAGGGTCTGAGATTCTGAAAGTGAAACTTCAGAACTGTTACTTCCTGCCAAACTGGAGTCAGCTTCCCTAACAGAATTTACTTTCACTGTAGTAGGGAGTCATCATGGTCCCCTCCCACAAGGCAAACAAATTGTTGTTGAATCCAGAAAAATATTACCCACTAGGCATTTGGGCACAAGAAGTGAATCTTTCTTTCTTTCTTTCTTTCTTTCTTTCTTTCTTTCTTTCTTTCTTTCTTTCTTTCTTTCTTTCTTTCTTTCTTTCTTTCTCTCTTTCCCTCCCTTCCTCCCTTCCTTTTCTCCCTTCCTTTCCTCCCTCCTGTCCTTCCTCCCTCCCTCCCTACCTCCTTCCCTACCTCCTTCCCTCTTTCCTTCCTTCCTTTCTCCCTCCCCCTTCCTTCCTTCCTTCCTCTCTCTCTTTCTCTCCTTCTTTCTCCTTTCCATTTCTTTTTCTTTCTGCTCTTTTTTTTCTCTTTGCTATGAAGTTATTTTCTCTTGTAGGTCCTTACTTGAGACTTCCATTAGGATAGAAATATTACCCCAAGATATTACTTTTGCTGTGTGCATGCGTGTTGGTCCTGGGGCTTGCTCAAGGCTAGCATTCTGTCACTTTGAATTACAGCTCCATTTTCAGATTTTTGATAGTTAATTGGAGGTAAGAGTCACATGGACTTTCCTGCCCAGGCTGGTTTTGAACCTTGATCCTCAGATCTCAGCCTCCTGACTAGCTAGGATTACAGGTTTCTGGATGCCAGTGATTTACTTTTTAACAGCCTCCAGCATGGCAGTAGTATTCACCTGTAACGCACATACTCAGGAGGCTTAAGACCCGCTTGAGCTACATGTCTTGAGATCTTGTCTTAAAAAAAAATAAACAACAGCAGCAGCAGCAACAACAAAAGCAGCTGCACACCCAAGCCACGAGGCTTTGGGTGGTATTGGCAGCAGAAGCTGAGCACTGGCCTAAACATTTTTTGCTGCTTAAGATATTGACTACACACTATGCAATATCTGAAACTAATTAATTTGTAAAATGTGCTTTCCCTCAAGTAGATGCTAGCCTCACTCAGGAGGTCCAGGAAAGGGATTCTCTGCTTTTGCATTTTGTTTGTGCCTGTCCGATGATTTCAACTCAAGGTCTGGGTGCTGTCACTGTTTAAGGCTGGTACTCTACCAGTTGAACCACATATTCATTTCCATATTTTGTTTGCTGGTTACTTGGGGATACTTTTGGTTTGTTGGTTTTAGCTACCTTTGAACCTTGATCCTCAGATTTCAGCCTATTGAGTAGCTAGGGTTACAGGTATGAGTCACTGGCACCGTTTTGCTTTTGTTTTTTTTTTTTTAGCAGTACTTGAGTTTATACTCAGGGCTTACTTCACAATGGATAGGTAGCACTTTAATGCTTGAGCTATGCCTCCAGCACTTTTTGCTATGATTATTTTTTTAATCATCTTACTTTTTCTTGTGCTTGCAAGGACCATGATCCTCCTATTTACACTTTCTGCTGTGGGTGGGAAAAGAGGCACATACGTACACCACTGCACCCAGCCTTTTCTGATGAGATGGACCAT
The DNA here is from genome assembly GCF_000151885.1 of Dipodomys ordii. Classification (NCBI taxonomy): domain Eukaryota; kingdom Metazoa; phylum Chordata; class Mammalia; order Rodentia; family Heteromyidae; genus Dipodomys; species Dipodomys ordii. The sequence continues at coordinate 1,602,169 of NW_012267337.1, read as the reverse complement.
CTTGAACTTTTTATCTTGAGGTAGCCTCAAACTTTGATCCAATTGATTTCTATCTCCTAAGATTGTAGTCATGAGCCATCAGCACCACACCAGATTATGTGTTTTGAACCCAAGGCCTCATGCATACAAAAGCAAGCGCTCTACCACTTGAGCCACAGCGCCACTCAGATTATGTATTTTGATCCTAGTTATTCATCTTGATTCTTCCCAACAACCACAGGATCAGGACAGCTCTATCCACTACACACTGGAGACTCTGTATCTAAGGATCTGAGAAGTGTTCAAGGGTCTAGACTATCTGAAACTGAGAAAAAAATATCTTTGCATAGAATTTACTTGGCCATAGGTGTTGTAGATAATTATTTCAAGCATAGGGGAAAGATCAATGCAAAATCAAAGGAAAACTACTTATCTGCTAACATAGTAACTAAATCAGTTTCATTTGTTTGAAACTCATGTGCATAAGAAGTGTATTACACAACAAATTGGAGAGAGACTCGACAAATGGGACTACCTTAAAATAAAAAGTTTCTGCACAGCTAAAGCTATAGCAACCAAGCTAGAAAGACAAACAACTAATTGGGAAAAAATATTTACCAGTAGTATATCAGACAAGGGGTTAATATCCAGTATATATAGGGAACTCAAGAAACTAATCCCTCCCAAACCTAACAAACCAATTACTATATGGGAAAGGGAACTCTCAGAAGAGATAAAAATGGCAAAGAAACACATGAGGAAATGTTCACCATCCCTGGTTGTGAAGGAAATGCAAATAAAGACAACCCTGAGATACCACCTTACCCCAGTCAGAATGGCCCACATCCTAAAGTCAGCCAATGACAAATGCTAGAGGGGATGTGGAGAAAGAGGAACCCTATTACACTGCTGGTGGGAATGTACACTTATACAACCACTTTGGAAAGTAGTCTAGAGGGTCCTCAGAAAGATAAATATTGACCTCCCTTATGACCCAGTCATACCACTTCTAGGCATCTATCCTGAACAACAGGAACCAGGATGCAAGGACACATGCACCTCCATGTTTATTGCAGCACTGTTCACAATAGCCAGGATATGGAAACAACC
>NW_012267337.1:1597000-1600909 GCF_000151885.1 Dipodomys ordii | reverse complement strand
AATCATATTGAGCGAGGTAAGCCAAGAGCAAAGAGACAAATGGCACATAGTCTCCCTGATAAGTGGATGTTAAATCCAAAATGTAAGGTGATAGACAAAATTAACAAGACTTAAGAAACAAAGGACTTCCACTCATCTGGTCGAATCACTACTAAATAACCCCATGCTGCTGATCACATATATGGTATATATGTGTACACTGGAGGGAAACCAGGAGGAAGACACAGAACTAGAGGGAATCAGGGAAAAACATACAACAGTGGGACGTATCAGCTGCACTGGACATTGACCAAAATGAACTAAGCAACTTAATGGCAGTCATGGGAGGGAGGGAACAAGTGGGAAAGAGGGAACAGCTGATACTATGCAAAACAAAAGAAATGTACATATCACCCAATGTGGAAGAAATAACTGTATTGAAAAGCTCATAGAATTCATAAATGTTATAGACCATGATAGACAATTTGTCCTATGAAAATTGTAATGTGTTTGTGACTTTAACTAAGATTCACTATCCCACAATACTGTGAAACTTGGGAAAATATGTAACCAGTTAATCACAATAAAAAATTTGAAAAAAAGGAAGTGTATTACACTGGAAAATGACCTTAGTTTAGCTTATCTCATTTTGCAAGAATCTTCAAATCTCCAAAGTTTGTAGTATCCATCATAAATTACTTGTTAAAAATTTCAGGGCTGGGAATGTGGCTTAGTGATAGAGTGCTTGCCTATCATGCATGAAGCCCTGGATTTGATTCCTCAGTACCACATAAACAGAAAAGGCCAGAAGTGGTGCTGTTGCTCAAGTCGTAGAGTGTTACCCTTGAGCACAGAGAGGCTCAAGGACAGTGCCCGGGGCCTGAGTTCAAGCTCTAGGACCCGCAAAAAAAAAAAAATAAATTCAATAGTAGCCAGGCACTGGTGGCTCACATATAAAATGCTATCTACTCAAGAGGCTGAGAATTGAGGATTGTGGTTTGAAGCCAGCCGGGGCAGGAAACTTCTTGAGACTCTTCAATTAACCAGTAAAAAGCCAGAAGTAGAGGTGTGGCTCAAGTAGTAGAGCACCAGTCTTAAATTTAAAAAAGCTAAGGTGCCGGGCGGCCCTTCCTGCTGCAGAGACTGGCTCGGGGGTCCTATCAGCAGCGAGCTGGCAGCAGTGGGCCGGCCTCGTGGGCCCTGGGCTCCGCCCCTCCACCACTGTTACACAGAGACTCTTGTGGGTTCCTGCCAGGCTTGAAGAAAAACCATCTGAACCTCCTCTGTTTTTTATTTTGGTTTTATTTTGTGCTTTCTCTCTCTCTTTTTGGATATTCAGAGTGGGACGGAACCCTGGGAGACACAGTTATCTCTCTGTTGTCATCATTTTTTTTTCATACTAGGAACCCAGCAGTTCCAGCCACTTGACTGAGAGACAAAAAGGAACTTAAAAGGCAAAAACCAGAAAAGAAGAAAATTAGGAGGGGGGAAAAAGAGAAAAAGAACCAAAAAGCATTTTAAAAAAAGCAAATAGCAAATCTGTTGATGAAAATGAAAAATAAAGGTTTCCTTGTATTTAAATAAATAAATAAATAAAAGCTGAGGGACAGTGCTTAGGCCCTGAGTTCAAGCTCCAGTATTAGCCCAAGAGGAAAAAGTGTAGGCAGGAGGAAGAGAAGAAAAGAAAAGTCAAAGTGCTAGCAGCTAGACCAGAAAGAGAGGAACAGCCTAATAGAAACCCCTGAGTGATTTAAAAGTAGAAGAATGAGCATTTATTGCCTCAAAATAACACCTCCCTTTTTTCCCAAGATACTCCAGGAAAGGTGGGTGAAGTTGACAGAAAACTTTCTGAGTAGCCCAAGGGATAGCAGCTCTATAGATGTAGTCTTTGAATCTCAAGAGCACTTCCCAGTAGTACTCTTCAAGCCTTATTCTCCAAAATCATCCTGGTGGTGAAAAGATGACCTTCAGAAGGAGTATTCTGGGGTAGCCGGCTGATGCAGTGGGGCCATTTCCCTTTTGAATGCCCCATGGTAGCTGAGGGGACTGGAACTCAATTTTTGATTCCTCTGCTTGGGGCTTATACAAAACTGTCCTTAACTAATTCTTGATTCCTCAGTAGAGGGCCATGGCAGGATCTGTAGGTAGAGGGTGGGTCCTAGGAAATGTAGGGTTGCAATCTACATTTAGCAGGTAAAGGCCTATGATAGGGTGTAAGAAGCTCTCTCTAGGCACCAAAGCTAAACCAAACTAGCAAATAGAAGGCCTGCAGTAAAATTCACAGCAAATATTCTGCATTAGGATAGAATGGGGGCTGGGAATGTGGCTTAGTGATAGAGTACTTGCCTAGCATGCATGAAGCCCTGGGTTTCATTCTTCAGTACATCATAAAAAAAAAAAGCCTGAACTGGCGCTGTGGCTTAAATGGTAGAGTGCTATCCTTGAACAAAAGAAACTCAGGGACAGTGTCCATGCCCTGAGTTCAAGCCCCAGGACTAGCAAAAAAAAAAAAAAAGTAGAATGTTATTTTCAGGAGGCTGTGATTACAGATAGTTCTGTTTCTCAGGATGCAGCATAAGAGATGTTTAGTTAAAATTCTGCCAAACAGCTTGTGGATGCCTAGAACCAGGACAGGTGATTGTGAGGACACTTACTTTTAAAGCTGGACTATGACAAAGTCCTGGCATCTGACTACCAATCACCCATCATTTTCTGACTGTGAAACATGGGCTGTAATGCTAATTTGAAAGCCAGGCTGAAGTTGTGAATTGTGTGTGTGTGTGTGTGTGTGTGTGTGTGTGTGTGTGAGTGCTGGGTCTTAAACTTAGTGTTTCATGCTCTTGCTTAGCTTTGTTGCTTATGGCCTGTGCTCTACCAGTTAAGCCACACTTCTCCTTCAGGCTTTTTGCTGGTTAGTTGAAAAAAGTGTCTCAGGGATGTGTCTGCTTAGGATGGCTTTGAACTGTGATCCTCAGCTCTCAGCCTCCTAAGTAGTTAGGATTACAGGCATGAGCCACCAGTCCCCAGATCATGGTTGTATTTACCCACAATACACTCAAATACACTTAGTGAGCATCTATAATATCTCTGAGAAAGAGAAGAGATAGTTAAGGTGAAATAATGCAAACACAATAAAAATCTAGGAAACTACATAGAGGTAATCTATGGCTGGGAAAGCCAAGATAAGAGGACTCAGAGCAGTGTCCTGCCCAGAGCAGCTGAGGAAAACAACAGGTTTGTTGCTTTTTTGATTTGTCCCAGATTCATTCAGTGTTGTATTTGATCCATTTGCCTGGGATCAGAGGTCTTGGCAGAGTCACTGATCATGGCTAGGTGATTAGGTTAGTTTTGGAGTGAGGAAGGAACCTGTCAGAAGCTTCTAGAAATGACAGTAAATCCCTTTATGCGGGAGTTTCCTCTAAGTGGGGTGCCTGGCTCTGAATCCACTGGACTCTGGTTTATAAATTGAATCTCTGAGTTCTGCCACATCCGGTTGCTACAGGACTGGGAAGCCTCATTCACTTCCCTATGGCTGATGTTGTCCTGCTAGGCTCATTTTTCTTATTGTGTAACTTCTGGTTTTTCTCAAGGATGTGGGTTGCCACCCTGATTGCCTCAGTGGGTGGGTTGTCTTCTGTTCTGGATTCCCTTTTGTCCTCAGGAAGGAGAGAATGCTGTCTTTAGAACTCCTGTCACATACTACTATGGCCCCCTCTACCTTCCAAAAGCCTAGATATAGCCTTCAGAACTCTAGGATTCACATGAGGAAAACAGTCTTGTTTTTCTCTGTTTGAGTTACTATTCCAAGGGTGCTGTGTAAATTTTCTTCCTTTTTACACACATAGGACGTTACTACTACATGTGTCTTGTGATCAGCCTATCTCCTTATCTCTTCACTCACCTTGCTTTCCCTCCCTCCCTCCCTCCCTC
>NW_012267337.1:1583617-1584960 GCF_000151885.1 Dipodomys ordii | reverse complement strand
CCAGAAAACCGGAAGTGGTGCTGTGGCTCAAGTGGTAGAGTGCTAGCCTTGAGCTGAAGAGCTGAGGGACAGTGCTCAGGCCCAGAGTTCAAGCCCTACGACCGCCAAAAAAAAAAAAAAAAGATTTTAGTCTAACAATGCCTGAAAGTTGAGACTTAGACAAAAGAAGAGAGAAGTGGCAGTGATGGTCAGAGCTGTGGGCCATGTGGCAGGGGCTCTTAGTCACTAGAAAGCTAGAGCCTCTCCAGCTCTGTAGGAGGGAGAGAAACTGTGCCTGTAATCCAGAGGGACAGGGAGTTGGCATTTCCACATCTCAACCCCTCAGGCCTGGGCAGACTGCCAGGGTGGAGGGCCAGGGAAGCACTAAGACAGGAAGATCACTATCACAAGGAAGGAAGCTCTGGCAGCTCCACTAGTCTGTTTGTGACAACTAGGCTCTAGGCCTCGGAAGTCTCCTAAGGTCAAGGGAAATGTGATCCTGGGACAGGGGATGAAGCCAGGACACTCCCTTACCCTCTGCCTTCAAGCCAAGGGCATCTAGCCACAGCCAGGCCCAGGGCCCAGGTCAGAAGAGCAGTGGGCAAGAAAGAGAAGGAGGAGCAGGAGTTTAAGGGAGGGAGAGAGAATGAATTAGGATCCTGGACACCTCATAAAATTATCTCTTGGCCAGAGAGGTAATGACCTTTATTGCAGCCAACACAGTCTAACTGGCCCTTCAGAGCTCTCAGTGTACATTTCTTTTCTTTTCTTTTTTTTGGGGGGGGCGTTCCAGTCGTGGGCCTGAACTCTGGGCCTGGACGCTGTCCCTCAGCTCTTCAGCTCAAGGTTAGCGCTCTACCACTTGAGCCACAGCGCCACTTCTGACTTTTTTCTTTTTGCTTATGTGGTGCTGAGGAATCGAACCCAAGGCCTCAAGCATGCAAGGCAAGTGCTCTACCACTGAGCCACAGCACCACTTCCGGCTTTTTTCTTTTTGCTTATGTGGTGCTGAAGAATTGAACCCAGCCCTCAGTGTACATTTCTTCTCAGTGACCTCTCACCCACTCTTGTCCCTGAAATTATCTTTCTTGCCCAACTGGAGTGGTAGTAAAGTGTTTAGAACAAGAACACCATTTTTCAAGTCCAGATTCTGCAACTAAGCTTAGACAAGTTCTTTAACTGATCAAGCTTTCTCCTTTCTTCCTTTATTATGCCCATACTCAAGGCCTGAGTTCTGTCCTTTAGCTTATTCTTTTTTTGGGGGGGGGGTCCAATCGTGGGGCCTGAACTCTGGGCTTGGGCGCTGTCTCTCAGCTCTTCAGCTCAAGGCTAGTGCTCTACCACTTGAGCCACAGCGCCACTTC
>NW_012267337.1:1575735-1583567 GCF_000151885.1 Dipodomys ordii | reverse complement strand
TGAGGCCCTGGGTTCGATTCCTGAGCACCACATAAGCAGGAAAAAAAAGCCAGAAGTGGCACTGTAGCTCAAGTGGTAGAGTGCTAGCCTTGAGCTGAAGAGCTGAGGGACAGCGCCCAGGCCCAGAGTTCAGGCCCCATGACTGACCAAAAAAAAAAAAATCTGAGGCCTTGAGTTCAAGCCCTTGTCCTGGCACCAAACAAAAAGTTCAGAAATAGTAGAATTCCTCTATATATTTACTCTGTATTCTCCGATTGCTGACATTTTTGAGCTATTTGAGAACAAGTTAAAGATGCCTATTACCCCTTACTACTTAAGTGAGTATTTCCTAATTACAAGTGCCCTTGTCTACATAATCACAGCACAGTCACCAGAACCAGGAAATCAACTCTTATCCATTGTTATAATAAATGAAATCTTATAATAACATCCATGAGTGTTTTATGAATATTAGTTGTGACAGAAGGTGACTTTAGTGAACACTCAGGCTTGTTAGGTACACTTGCATTTTAATTAATTCTTTCCTTCTACTTGCACTTTGAGGAAAAGTCTGGAAAGCACAGGTTTTAAGGCTCTAGTTGACTATGAACACTCAAGTGTAGTTGGGCACCAGTGGTTCATACCTATAATCCTAGCTACTCATGACACATAGATCTGAGAATCACGGTTTGAAGCCAGACTGAGCAAAAAAAAAAAAAAAAAAAACTGTGTGACTCTTAACTTCATTTAACACCAAAAAGCTGGAAATGCAGTTATATCTCAAACAGAGTGCAAGCCTTGAGAGAAAAAGCTAAAGGACAGCATCCATACCTTGAGTTCAAACCGGAGAACAAGCACAGATAACAAAACAACAAAAAAGACACCACTTTAGAAGTGTCAACCTAAAAGCAAAGAATGAGGACACTTACCAAAGATAAAACACTGCCAGTGTTGTGGGCCCACCTGAGTACCACCAGAGAGGACCTCTGTAATGTTTTTCCCCGTTCTTGAACTTGATGGGAAGTTAAGGCCTTTGCTCTTGATGATGGTCCTTATTTATGTCTCCAATAGCCAATGGCATGGCTAGGGACATGCTTGACTAGTTGACCATCAAGTCACTGAGTGTTATTTTTCCCTAGCTGATTGACACATTTAATATTCAGGTAAAGGGCAGAAATATAAGCAATGCCAGACTCATAGGCACTTTGAGATGGGTATGTTTTTGTCTGAAACCTGAAAGTCTGCCCATTTGCAGATTGACTTGCCAAGTCTATGTGTTGTGGAAAATGTCTAAGATCCATTTGGGACCATTAATTAAAGTGCTGATTTGAAACCATCACTGAAATGGTTGAAAAAGGTTTAAGGCCTCACTTAAACTACCCAGATGATCATGGGCACATGTTAAATTCTGTGTCTTATTTTTCTCATTTACTAAATGAGGAAGGCAGAATTAGATCAACTCAGAGGTCACTGGTAAGACATCTTCAACAGTACAATTTTGTGACTGTCTACTGAAAGAGCCCCAAAGCCATCTACATGTGTGGCATTCCATTTTGTGCCCAAAGCAGGAATTTGTGCTAATTTGTACATTGGGGCCAGGTTTGTTTTTTTTTAATGGTGCCAATATTGGGCTTGAGCTCAGGGCCCCAAGCATGTTTTTTCCACTTAAGGCTGGTGCTCTACCACTTGAGCCACATCTCCATTTCTGGTTAATTGGAGATAAGAGTCTCACAGAGTTTCCTGCCGAGGCTGGTTTCAAACTGTGATCCTCAGGCTCTTAAGTAGCTCGAATTACAGGGTAAGCCACCAGCACTCAGACTCAGTTTATGTTTTATGTGTGTTAGTTCAGTTATGGCTATGGAAGGCTATAGAAAGAAATGACCCTGATCTTGTCTCATGGCTACTGAAGAACAATAAAAAGCAGTGGATGGTTTGAGCATGGGCATCGGTGAGCATTTTGAGAACCAAAGATGAACTAGAAAATAGAGCTAAATTAGAAGGAGAGAAAAACAGAGATCTTCTATAATGGAGGGAAGGGGACAGTAAACTTAGTTAATATTTTAAAATCTCAAGAGGGCTCAAGTGGCTCACACCTGTAATACGAGCTACTCAGAAGGTTGACATCTGAGGATTGCAATTTGAAGCCAGACCAAACAGGAAAGTCTCCTTGAGACTTTTATCTCCAATTAATCACCAAAAAAAAAAAAAATCCAGGAATGGAGTTGTGGCCCAAGTGGTAGAGTGCTAGCCTTGAGCAACATAAGCTCAAGGACATCGCCCAGGTCCTGAATTCAAGCCGCAGATCTGTCGCGCGCGCGTGCGCGCGCACACACACACGCACACACACATACACAACAAGACACCAAGAGAGGAAGCGGAAAATGTCTTACAGCCTTCCTGCTATTAATTGCTGTGATAGTTGAATCTTTTAGATAGACGGAGAGACAAAAGGTATCCTCAAATGTTAGTGGATATTGTTTGTGTGTGTTATTTTTTGTTTTGGGTTTTTAGGAGGGTAAAGAAGAGGTATAGAAAGGGAGGAAGGAAGGGTGAGCAAATGCAATCATGGTATTCAGTATACATTATGTGGAAAATGAATTATACAACTTGTAGGAAGGGATCGAGGTGGGAAACTGGGGAGAAAAGGGAAGGGTGACATTGTACAAAAGAGAAATGTATACATTACCTGAATTATAAATTGCAATCCTTCTGAATACATCTTAATAATAACAATAAAATTTTATAATAAAAAAGAAATATGTGAGAAGTTGTGAAATAGGAAAATAAAAGCTAGTGGTCCTATAACCTCAAACTTCTTTCCTTTTTTTTTTAGATTCATGGAGGGTCAAGATAAGAAAAAGTAAAGTCTTAAGGGAAACTCTTTTTTTATTGACATTTATTAGTCTTACAAGGAGAGTTTCATTGTGACATTTTTATACATATACAATGTATCCTGATTAACCTCACCTCCTGTATCACTCTCCTTTACCTAACTCTCCTTAAAACAACTTCAACAGGTTTCATTATTCTATTTCTTACATGCAAATAAACTACGTTGACCTTTTAACTGTATTTTTTTTGTCTTTTCTTTTGTGGTACTGGGGATCGAATCCAGGACGTTGTACTTGCTAGGCAAGCGCTTTGCCACTGAGCTACATCCCAGCCCTACGTTGACCTTTTAAACAGAAAATGTTTTGTAAAGTTAAGCAATGATTTATTTTAATATAGCAACTTTAAAGGAGGAAGAAAGATACATTGTCTGCTCCGGTGCTATTGACTCAGGCCTGTGAGCCTAGTGACTCAGGATGCTAAGATCTAAAGTTTACAGTTTGAATCCAGCCCAAGTATTTAAGTCCATGAGATTCATCTCCAATTAGCCACCAAAAGGCTAGCAATGGAGCTGTGGTTAAGTGGTAAAGCACCAACCTTGAGCCCAAACACTAAATTTAAGCCCCAGTACAGGTGTGTGTGTGCACGTGGGCACGTGGGCATGCAGGCATGTGTGCCCCCCCCACATGAATTTGATACCTGCTGTTTCTGAGCCATGAGGTCTAGCAACCCCCAGCCATCAGACAGACAATGGTTTGGGGGAGCCAAGACGGATGTTACTTAATATTCTTTTTTTTTTTTTTGTCAGTCATGAGGCCTGAACTCTGAGCCTAGGCGCTGTCTCTCAGCTCTTCAGCTCAAGGCTAGCACTCTACCATGTGAGCCACAGCTCTACTTCCGGCTTTTTCTGCTTATGTGGTGCTGAGGAATGGAATCCAAGGCCTTATGCATGCAAGGCAAGCACTCTACCACTGAGCCACCTTCCCAGCCACTACTTAATATTCTTGAAAGAAGTTTTTTTGGGGGGTTTGGTCATGGGGATTAAACTCTGGACCAAGATATTGTCTCTAAGCTTTTTTGCTCAAGGCTGGTGCTCTACTATTTTAAGTCATGGCTTGACTTCCTATTTTCAGGTGCTTAATTGGAGATAAGAGTGTCACAGACTTTCCTGCCTGGGCTGGCACGATCCTCAGATTTCCTCAGTAGCTAGGATTACAGACATGACCCACTGGTGCCTGGCTTGAAAGGAATTTTTGATGGTTTTTTTCTTTTGTCCCAATTAAATTCATCTTCCCCAATCTCTAAAAATGAGATCACCTAGAAAAATTACTGTATGCTATCTTTTTATGTCTGACTTTGAACTTGTGATCTGATCTTGGCTAGGAGCCTCCATGGCAAGAGGAAGGTAAGAGGAGTTTGGCCTCCTTTGTTTCAAGCCTATCCTGTCCTGGAGGTCAGGCCTGTTCCACTCATCACAGGTTTAATGACTTGACATTTGACACCACTGTAATAAATATACATGCTAACACTTCTCAAATTTTCCTTACAGGCCAACCACTGTACTAGTTGAATTATATGTCCATTTAATTCACATAATACTGCTAGGAAGTGTCTCTAGGTAAATGAGATAACTCCCATCTCCTTAAATTAAGAGGCATCTCTGTCATCATGTTTATTTCTGTCATGGAAGCCATTTTTCCTTACATCCCTCTTTGTAAAAGTTGGGATTCTCACAAGGACTCATTGCCAATGTGTATTTCTCATGCTTCTGTAAGTTCATGGATATTGCATAGCTTACTGATTTTGAGGTTCCTCTCAAAATCAGGTAACCATTCTGATAAAAGTTGTAATTCGCTGGGCACCAGTGGCTCAAGTCTGAATAGCTACTCAGGAGGCTGAGATCTGAGGATCACAGTTCAAAACCAGCCTGGGCAAGAAAGTCCATGAGACTCTTATCTACAATAAACTACCAGAAAACCAGAAGTGGCACTGTGGCTCAAGTGGTAGAGAGCTTGCCTTGAACTGAAGAGCTGAGGGACAGCTGAGGGACAGGTCCACAGATCAAGCCCTACAACTGACAAAAAAAATTGTAATTCTCCCTCCACCTGGGTAGATTTAAAACAAAAATCTGGAGTTATACATTGGAGACTCATGTCTGAAATCCTAGCTACACACAAGGCTGAGATCTGAGGATCACACTTTGAAGCCAGCCTGGGTAGAACTGTCCAGGAGACTCTTACCTCCAATTGAACACCCCTCCCCTCACCAAATAAAAGGCTGGAAGTGGAGTTGTGGCTCAAATAATAGAGTGCTAGGCCTTGCAGGATAGTCCTCAGGTCCTGAGTTCAAGCCCCAGTACTAGCATAAAAAAATAAATAAAATAAAATGAGGATCTGGTGTAGCAGCATAGAAGAAATGTAAGAAAATGGACCTCTCTTCCAAAGAGAAGCAATTTGGATGTTATTGGTGTGTAGTTTGCTATCATAGATCAAGAGTTATCTCCTAAGGCCACTGATACCATACAGAGGCTAAGGAAATCCACCCAAAGAGAGGTCCTGGTCTGAAGGGCATTTACTCTTTCCATACTTGCCCTTGAAATCAAGACCCTTCTCTTCCCACTGCTTTCCTAGTCTTCTTCATGGTGTTGAGGCACTCTTTCTGCAGTATATAGAGACTGTAGGGAGCCATTCACATATAGAAAGATCCCCTACCTAATCTACCTTGGAGAGTTGACTCTTAGGAAAGCCGGCTCACCCTAATTCCAGTTCTTGAGTGATTACCATTTCTACTTCTGGCATCCAAGTTGAAACTATTTTCTGTGTGTGTGTGTGTGTGTGTGTGTGTGTGTGTGTGTGTGTGTGTGTGTATGTATTGGGGCTTGAACTCAGGTCCTAGGTTTGGTTCCTTAGCTTTTTTGTTCAAGGTTAATGCTTTACTATTTGAACCACAGATTTTGCTGGTTAATTGGAGATTAGAATCTCACAGATTTTTCAGGCTGGGAAAGTGGCTCAGTGGTAGAACGCTTGCCTTGCATGCATTAGGCCCTGGGTTCGATTCCTCAGCACCACATAAGCAAAAAGAAAAAAGCCGGAAGTGGCGCTGTGGTTCAAGTGGTAGTGCTAGCCTTGAGCTGAAGAGCTGAGGGACAGCGACTAGGCCCAGAGTTCAGGCCCCACAACTGGACCAAAAAAAAAGGAATCTCACAGATTTTCTTGCCTAGGCTGGCTTTGAACCAGCCTCTTAAGTAGCTAGGATTACAGATGCATACCTCTGGCATCCAGATTCTTGAATGATTTTCTTTCCATCTCTGCTCCTGCCATTCAACTTGAAACAACTTTCTTTATAGCCATCTGTACAAGTCTGGATAACATTCCCCTATAAACTTCCCCACTCACTTTAGACTTTTACCCTAGCAAAAAAATTTTTTTCATAACTAATCAGCATCATTTTTTAGTTATTTAACTTTCAAGTAGGAATGCATTAAGGGTAAGACACCCTGGGTATTTTCTAAATTATTACCATCTGACTATTTCAACATTATTCCTGGTAGTGATAGACTGTGAGATCAAGAGAATATGAAGAAATGAGTGATTATTAAATCTAATGAATTAAGTCATCTGGAATGAGAATAAGGCAGGCAGTTTAGAGTAATTGTTAATCCCAAAGTACTCAGTTGCAAATGTTGATGAGAATTGTAGGTGTAAATTTGAGTGAAATTTCCATTATATATTAAAAAATGTTTTTTGTGTGTGGTACTGAGGTTTGAATTCAAGGCCTCCTCCTCCTTCTTCTTCCTTGGCAGTCCTGGGGCTTGAACTCAGGGCTTAGGCACTGTCCCTGACCTAATCTTTTGCTCAAAGCTAGCACTCTACCCATTTGAGCCACAGCGGCACTTCCAGTTTTCTGGTGGTTTGTTGGAGATAAGAGTCTCACAGACTTTGCTGCCTGGGCTGGCTTTGAACTGTGATCCTCAGATCTCAGCCTCCTGATTGGCTAGGATTCAGGCGTGAGACACCAGCACCTTGCTTAATGGCCCATTCTTGTGAGGCTGATACGCTATCACTGAACCACATCCCCACTTCTTTCTTTCTCCACCCCGTCCCCCTCTATGTCTTGTCAGGGGCTTGAACTCAAGGATATGGGAGCTGTTCCTGAGTTTTCTACTCAATGCTAGTGCTCTACCGCTTTGAGCCAGAGCTCCACTTCTATTTTTTTGGTGGTTAATCAGAGATAAGAGTCTCATGAACTTCCCTGCCTGGGTTAGCTGTAAATGGAGATCCTTAGATGTCAGTCTCCTGAGAAGGTAGAATTATAGGTGTGAGCCACCATCTGACTCATACCTCCAATTCTGACTTTTTACTGGTTAAATGGAGATAGGCTTTGAAACCCATGTTGGCTTCAAAGTTTTTTTTTTTTGGTGGTGTGGGGCCTGAACTCTGGGCCTGGGCGCTGTCCCTCAGCTCTTCAGCTCAAGGCTATCAGGCTAGTACTCTACCACTTGAGCCACAATGCCACTTCCAGCTTTTTCTGCTTATGTGGTGCTGGGGAATTGAATCCAGAGCCTCATGTATGCAAGGAAAGCACTCTACCACTGAACCACCTTCCCAGCCCCTGGCTTCAAACTTTAATCCTTACAAATCGTCTTCCTGAGTAGTTAAGATTGTAGGAAGGAGCTATCAGCTTCTGGCTTGATGGTCTAGTGAACTTCTCTGTTTGGGCTAGCCTCAAATCATGATCCTTTCTGTTCTCAGCTTCTCTAGTAGGTGAGTAATTGGTGCCTTGTAAATTGTTTCAGCTCTATTATCCAGTTGAAGTATAAAGCTGCATTTCTTATGCAAAGGAAAACTATATTAAAAATGGTTGAAAAGTTTGTAGTATTACATATAAAAGAATTAGTAAAAATTTCACATGGTTAAAAACAAGAAAATTAGTTGATAGATAATATTAATAATAGGAGAAACTGTGTTAGCTAGGTAACCTTAAGAAAAACTAATATATATATATATATATATATATATATATAT
>NW_012267337.1:1568012-1571615 GCF_000151885.1 Dipodomys ordii | reverse complement strand
GCTCTACCACTTGAGCCACAGCGCCACTTCTGGCTTTTTTCTTTTTGCTTATGTGGTGCTAAGGAATGGAACCCAGGGCCTCAGGCATGCAAGGCAAGTGCTCTACCACTGAGCCACCTTCCCAGCCCCTCCTTTAGCTTATTCACTCAAGACTGGTACTACCACTTGAGCCAAAACTCCACATCCAGATTTTGGGTTGTTAATTGGAGATAAGAGTCTCATAGATTTCCTGCCGAGTTGGCTTCAAACCTCAATAATCAGATTTCAACTTCCTGAGTAGCTAGGATTACTGGCATGAGACACTAGCACCATGATAAATAAGCTTTCTGAAATCTCAGTTTTTTCCAACCATGAAATGGACAGGTAATCCTGTCAAGTCTATTTCACCAGAGATCTCTGTGAAAGGCATGAAGTTCTATGTAAATAGAAGGTGACATTTCTATCTTCTGTTTTCCTTCCGGCCACCTCTCCCACAGAGGTCACCTTAACTCCATAGCAGATTGGGAAGGAGCCTGGTTTAGGAACAGAAAGAGCACTGTATAAATTGCATACAACTCTTCTTCATTTATTTCCTCCCCCTTGTTTTACTGCCATGATAAGACAGACGAGGGAGAGTTATTCAAAGGCTAAATCAAGGACCCTATGCCCTTGAATTTGCTCAGTACCTCTGGGGAATGTTTCTGGAAAAATGACCACCAAAAGATGAAAGACCATATTCCTTGGAGCTTAGTCTTCCAAAGTGTGGGCCTTAACTCCCCGTTAGTCTCTCTGAAGAGCTGGAAGCAGAAGAGCCCCAAGAAATGAAGGAAAAAAAAGGCATTCAGAGGAGGAGAAGGAGCAAGAAAGAGGCCTGGACAAGAGTAAAGAAACCTGGAAACCTAAAGGACTTGGTCCAAATGCACAGGAACTAGATGGAATTTCCCAGTATCCTTTTGCTGAGGAGGGTCACAGGCTACGATGAACTGTGCACTCAGATGCTTTTCTCTGTACCTGCAATTTGGATACTTCCCTGACACGAGTTCACAGCTTGTCAGGGACACAGGCTTTTGGCTCTGGTGACAATTCTCCCTGCCATTCTTGTAGGCTATATTGGGCATCTGGCAGGTGGTGGCCATGCTGGAGAAAGATTCATGCAGGAAGCTATTGAGATTTTTGCAGTGTTTGGTGTACTTGTTGATGTGTCTCATGGCTGAGTTGCATGTTTGAGGACTGAGCTGCACATGCTGAGTTTCAAACCACTGTGCTGAGGTCATGTGGATGGGCCTGGCACTGATTGGGACCTCAGCCACCCACAGCCCCAGCAGCAGGAAAAGCTGCAGAGGGTAGAATCCTTCTCTAGATGTTGTCATCACTCTTAGTGAGAGCAGTCAGGATGGGGGGTCTAGGTGGTAGGGGTGAGAAAGCAGGGAATTTAGTTGAAAAACTGCTTTTCTGTATTTGTTTTTTCCAACAAATCACTCATCTCCCTACCCTACTATCTTCTCCATTTTTTGTTTTGTGTCTCATCTCTCCCTCTCCCTGGGTGCTCACATGTGCTATGACTCCATTCCCTATCCTATGGCTCCAGTCCCATAACCTTTCATCCTTATTTCCTGTCATGCTGTCCCAGTTGCCTGTCACTCCCTCCCCCCCCCCAAGCTCTGAAAATTAAATTTAGGGCCTTAGGGCTTTTTATTGTTGTTATTGTTGTTTGTTTTTGTGCTGGTTCTGGGGTTTAAACTCAGGGCTTGGGTGACATCCCTGAGCTTTTTTTCTCAAGTCTAGCACTCTACCACTTGAGACACAGCTCCACTTCTGGCATTTTGGTGGTTAATTGGAGAGAAAAATCTCATGGGCTGTTCTGTTGGCTTCAAGCCAATCCTCAGATCTCAACTTCCTGAGTTGCTAGGATTACTGGTATGAGCCACTAATGACAGGTTTTGCTTATCACTATTCACTTTATCTCTCAGGATTATCCTCTGGGTCCCCAACTCCTCTGTGTTTCCATGTGCCTATGTCTAGGTCTCCATCTCTAATTCTACATTTTTTGGCTCTTTAATTCTTCTAGCCTCTCAACATAACTTGTCTTCTCTCCCTCTTTCTCCCTCTCCATGAGCCTTCCTGCCCTCTAATAAAGTACTTCCTTTGTCTTATTCTTTCTTTTTCTCTTCTTTTCTTTTTTTGTCAGTTGTAGGGCTTGAACTCTGGGCCTGAGCACTGTCCCTCAGCTCTTCAGCTCAAGGCAAGCGCTCTACAACTCGAGCCACAGCACCACTTCTGGTTTTCTAGTGGCTTTTTGGAGATAAGAGTCTCACGGACTTCCCTGCCCAGGCTGGCTTTGAACTCTGATCCTTAGATCTCAGCCTCCTGAGTAGCTAGGATTATAGGCATGAGCTACTTGCCCCAGGTTCTTTTTCTTTTTTTTTTTTAACTCTACTTCCATACCTTCACTTCTGGCTTTTTGGTAAGTAATTGCAGATAGGAGTTTTACAGAGTTTCCTGCTCGAGCTGGCTTTGACCTTGATCCTCAGATCTTAGCCTCCAGAGTAGCTATGATTAAGGACATGAGCCACTAGTGCCCAACTCCATTGTCAATATTCTCACTTAACAATTTGATCTCTTCCAGTTCTCTTCCTTTCTCCTGTTCTTTTACCTTTTTTTTTTTTCTAGCCATGGGGCTTGAACTCTGGGCCTGAGCGCTGTCCCTCAGCTCTTCAGCTCAAGGCTAGCACTCTGCCACTTGCACAGCACCACTTCTGGTTTTCTGAGTGATTTATTAGCGATAAGAATCTCACAGACTTTTCCTGCCTGGGCTGGCTTTGAACCATGACCCTTAGGTCTCAGCCTCCTGAGTAGCTAGGATTGCAGGCGTGAGCCACAGGTGCCCAGCTTACCTTTATATTTTGTCATAGACCTTACCTCCTTACTGGTCCTTGTGTTGTGGCTCTTGTCCAGGGGGCTGAGTATACATCAATCCTGGATTGTCAGGTCTCTGAGGGCTTTACTTTTGGCTTCTTCAGAGCTTGCCTGAGATGTGTTGCTTCTGTTTGGAGAGCAGTCCCTGTATCAGGAAATGAGTCAGGTCTATACCTCCTACCCGCACATTCCAAATAAGTGGATACATACAAAGTTAGTGAACTTGTGTAAACGTGTTCAGCAATGAGGAAGCTTGAGTTCTTGAATTCAAAGACTATACTGTCACATGGTTTTAATGACTCTTTAATAAAGCACCTGACCTAAGTGTCAACCCAATGAATTTCAGGGAGAATTGTTAATTATCTCCTCCTACATATATCTTCTGGCTTTTGATTTGAGCCAGAGCCAGTCACTCTAGTACTAAGGACTGCTTTTGGGGCTGGGAATGTGGCTTAGTGGTAGAATACTCACCTAGCATGCATGAAACCCTGGGTTCAATTCCTCATTACCACATAAGAAGAAAGGGCTGAAAGTGGCACTGTGGCTCAAGTGGTAGAATTCTAGCCTTGAGCAAAAAGAAGCTCAGGGACAGTGCCCAGGCCCTGAGTTCAAGCCCCAGGACTTGTTTTATTATTATTTTTTTTTGGGTCCGGTTGTGGGGCCTGAACTCTGGGCCTGGGCGCTGTCCCTCAGCTCTTCAGCTCAAGG
>NW_012267337.1:1563039-1566462 GCF_000151885.1 Dipodomys ordii | reverse complement strand
GCTCAAGGCGAGCGCTCTACCACTTCAGCTACAGCGCCACTTCCGGTTTTCTGGTGGTTTATTGGAGATAGGAGTCTCACGGTCTTTCCTGCCCCGGCTGGCTTTGAACCGCGATCCTCAGATCTCAGCCTCCTGAGTAGCTAGGATTACAGGCGTGAGCCACCAGCGCCCGGCCAGTACTGCAGTATTCTATAGCAGAGAGGCAAGGGTCTGTTTAAATGACCACCTGGCTCTTGTTCAGATTACAATTATAGAGAAATCTCATAAGTAATGAGGCTTGTGTTCTGGTCCAGAAGTTAGGCCTTCAAGTAGGGAAGGGGGAGTTTTGTTTCCCCCTTGAGGGCAGGTGGGCATTATTTCAGTAGATATGAGTGGGGATGAAGGATTTTTACGCAAAAAGAATAGTGCTAGAAGCCAGGTGCAGTCACTAAACCCTTTAATCCTAGCTACTTTGGAGGTGGAGATATAGTGATCTCAATTCAAGACCAAATGGGCAAAAAAAGATGATGAGTTTGCATCTTGACCAATGGCTGAGAACAGTGGTGAGCACCTGTTATTTCAACTAAGTGGAAAGCACAATGGCTGGATATAGTGGTGAGCTTGTTTTTCCAAGAAGCACAAATAGGAGGATTGTAGTCCAGGCAAGACCACCAAAAGGCCAGACTCTCAAAAAATAACTAAAGCAAAAAGGAAATGCCTGAGTGATTCAAGGGTTAGATTGACTGTGAGGCTCCAGTTTAATTCCAAGTACCACTCAAAACAAACAAAACAAAAGTAAGTGCTAGACATAGAAACTGCCACTAGATGGCAAAAGAGAATCAAGGACAAATTCACATAGGCCTCTGACTCTGCTAGTTGACCTCCAGAAGGCCTTGGCTGTGGGGACAGGCCACTTCCTTGTTAAGGAAACTTCTGGATAGAATATTATAGCCTGTAAGTGTAGAAGCACATATGCTTGGGGACAGAATCCATGATGTAAAGCAGTGTGTGGACCAGATGCATATTAGCGCTGGCCTGTCTAGTCATTGGGGTGGAGGCTGGTGTGGGAGACGGGGCAGGAGGTTATGAGTTCATTTGAATTCCTAGCTCAGGCTCCTTTACATTTCCATTCTCCTAGAGTAAGATGATTCCAAATCACTATTTGAAACTGCCTGCTGCATTAGTGTTTTCCTGTCATAATTATCGTAGTTTGCTCTTCAACTTCACTTTGCCAGGCTCCCCAGAAGGCTAAGCAGATGAAATAAATAAGGCCTTTCTTCAAAGGGAGAAGGAAATGAAGATTTCACTCTGCCTATGAAAACTGAAGTGGAAGCCAGCCAGGTACTGGTGGCGTATGCCTGTAATCCTAGCTACTCAGGAGGTTGAGATCTGAGGACTGAGGTCAGAAGGCAGCCTGAGCAAAGTACCTAGGCAAGAAAGTCTGTGAGACTCCTTTTTTTTTCTCTCTCTCTTTTTTGCCAATCCTGAAGCTTGAATTAGGGCCTGGGTACTGTCCCTGAGTTTCTTTTTGCTCAAAGCTAGCACTTGAGTCACAGTGCAACTTCCGGCTCTTTCTATTTATGTGGTACTGAGGAATTGAACCCAGGGCTTCATGAATGCAAGTCAAGCACTTTACCACTAAGCTACAGGCCCAGCCCTCCTTGAGACTCTTTATCTCCAATTCACTACTACCAAAAAGCCAGAAGTGGGAGCTGTGGCTCAAGTGGTAGAGCACCAGCCTTGAGTAAAAAAGCTAAGGGACAATGCCCAGGCTGCTGAGTTCAAACTCCAGTACTGACATAAAAGGAAGGAAGGAAGGACAGAAGGAAGGAAAGAAGGAAGGTAGGAAGGAAGGAAAAAGTAAAAGAAGGAAGGAAGGAAGAGTTAAAACCAAGATCACTACAATTCAGGCTAAAACCTTTGTTTTGCCTCAATTATATAAGTTTGATTTTATTTATTCACTTAAACTCTCCAACTTACAAAATTTGTTTCACTTTGCATTTGTGTTTAGTAAGTTTTTGCTAATTTACCTTCACTGCTTTGGTGGAATAAAGGGAGTAGAGTTAGGAATAACAAAAATAGCCAGGCATCAGGCCAATTCCTGTTCAGGGAGTCTGGCAAAGAAGCTTCTAAGAGAAGCTTAGCAAAGGAGAGCAGAAAACAAAATGGCTATAGAGGAGCAACCTCAACCCCACCTCCTCCTCTATTGCCATAATCACTGCTATTGGCCCAACCTGGGGCAGGGAGGTGCTGCTCTGTGTGTGTGTGTGTGTGTGTGTGTGTGTGTGTGTGTGTGTGTATTTAAGTTGGGGTGGATGTTGTGAAAACCACAGTGGTGCCAGGTTGGCCAGTGTTCTCCACAGGACAACAGCTGTTGCTTCCTTCAGCCTGGAATGGAAGGGAGGGAAAGGGAAGGGGAGGGGAGAAAGGCTGGACCTGGATTGGTGCCCATCCTTCAGAACCAAGCCTCTTTCTCTCTTCCAGAGTTCCACACAGCCTCTGGATACCAATGGAAAGTCCATGAGAGGATTTCCCTGCAAGCAGGAGCAGATCCACTCTCTTTTGTTCTAATTTTGTTGATCTTTAGAGAAAAAACCGGCAATGTGCTCACTTATATTTTGAGAAAGTGAAATACTCAGTATGTTGGGATCAGATGTGGGACTTGATTCAGGTCTTTGAATTCCCATGACCTTTCCTGGAATAGCTGGGGTTTGGAAGAGGCAGTCCTGAAAGAAGGTTGGAATCTTTGGCTTCCAAACCTTTAGACAAGATTGAACAGAAGAGAGATGGATCTGGCCTGCAGCTGAGGGCTGTTTACCAGGTCACTCAATTCATAAACCCTTGCCAGCTCAGAATCAAGTATAACTTCCTTAGTAAGACACTCAGGGCTGCCCCAGTCTGGGGAGGACGTTTCTAACTCAGTCTCAGACGTTTCTCCCACTTAAGGCTTCAACTACAGCCAGAAGATTTGCTCCCTTTTTTCAAGCATACTTTATGATCCTCTTTAGATCTACTTAACTCTTAACTGCTACATGAGAACTATCCTAAGACCCTAGAAAAATTTTCTCAACTCTCCCAATTCAGAGAGAAAGATCTCTCTCATCTTTATATTTACTGACTTCAAGAAGTCATTAAAAGCTGGGCGTCAGTGGCTCACAATTGTAATCCTAACTACTCAGGAGGCTGAGACCTGTGGATCATGGTTCAAAGCCAGCCCAGGCAGGAAAGTCCGTGAAACTCTTATCTACAATAAAAACCACCAGAGCCAGGCGCCGGTGGCTCATGCCTGTAATCCTAGCTACTCAGGAGGCTGAGATCTGAGAATCGCGGTTCAAAGCCAGCCCAGGCAGGAAAGACCGTGAGACTCCTATCTCCAATAAACCACCAGAAAACCGGAAGTGGCGCTGTAGCTCAAGTGGTAGAGTGCTTGCCTTGAGCTGAAGA
>NW_012267337.1:1558975-1561429 GCF_000151885.1 Dipodomys ordii | reverse complement strand
TGAGACTCCTATCTCCAATAAACCACCAGAAAACCGGAAGTGGCGCTGTAGCTGAAGTGGTAGAGCGCTCGCCTTGAGCTGAAGAGCTGAGGGACAGCGCCCAGGCCCAGAGTTCAAGCCCCACGACCAACAACAACAAAAAAAAGACTGCTTCCCTGGTCCATGTTGGCCTGCCCTAGGTGGGCGGGTGCTGCTGGCAGGTCCCTTCTGGAAAACCGAAAATGACTACATTTGGATCAGGGAAAATGACTACGTTTGGATCAGGGTCGTAGCCTGCTCCACTGTCTGCACATACAGACCAGGCACTGCCCCCAATATCAGTTGAGGACTGAATGAGTTGAATTTGGGAAACAGCACAAGTACATGGTTCCTTCACTATCTTTGGACACTTAAGTTGGAAAGTCTACGTTCTCCATTATGAAGAAAGAGGGATCACTTATGGCTCCTCTTTCTCAGCCTATTCCCAAGTGGGACCTCCAGAGTGAGCCATGGATTTCTGGTTCTCATAAATGGTTTGCATAGTTACACCACACCTTCACCCCACCATCCCTGGGCACTAGGCTTCCAGGAGACACAGGTGAATTCAGAACCACCTCCTCCCTACTCCCTACCAGGTAAGTCCCTGGATGAGTCATTTTTGCATCTTGATATTCTTAGGTGTCCCCATTAATCTCTGGGGGTCTATTCTAATGCTATATCCTTGCATGTTGTCAGATGTGCATGCCCATAAACATCCCTATTGCCTGTTTTCCTTAAAGGCTGGTATTATTGATTGTTAATAAAAAAAACAGAGATGAGACAATCAGAAAAAAAAAAGTTATGTCAAAGTAATCATTGAAGCTTCCTGGGGCTGAGGGCATTACAAGATTAGTAGAGCAGGGATGGGAGTGGGGCAGACCCTGCTGTCAGGCTTCTGTAGATGGTGAATGAGGCTTTGTAAATGTCAAAAGTGAGTTAGTATAGAACCCAAAGAACTTCATTGGTTCTCCATTTATTTATTACTTATGATCAAGAAGCACTTTTGTAAGCCGTGACCCAGTGACTCATGCCTGTAATCCTAAATAGTCAGGAGGCTGATATCTGAAGACTGCATTAAGTTTGAAGCCAGCCCTGGAAGAGAGTCCATGAGAATCTTATCTCCAATTAACCACCAAAACACTACAAGTGGCAGTGTGGCTCAAGTGGTGGAGAGCTAGTTTTGAGAAATAAAGCTAAGGGACAGAACCGAGGGCCTGAGTTCAAGCCCCAGTATTGAGACAAAACAAACAAACAAAAGCACTTTTATTCTTCAGTCTTATTAAGTAAGTAAGATACTATCTCAAATTACAGAAGATGACCCATCTTACACTGGGTCATTCATGATGACGTACTGAGTTCTGGTCTGCAAGGTGAGTTCAATTTCTGTAATCATATGAGCATAGGTGAGCAGGTAGAGGAATGAAGAGAGGTGATGAGTGGGTGTGGAATGGAGGAAGAGGAAGACTAAGAAGCATAACAAGCCTCCTTTTCTTCTCAGGACAGCTGCAGCCTTAAGAGTGTGACTGGAGGCTGGGACTCCAGCCTTTGCAGTTGACTTCCTCAAAGCAAAGAATGAGTCAGCCAGGCTTGGCCCCACCTTGATGAGCTCCCACTCAGTGTGGTCTCATTGAGAAGCCACCTGCCTGTGTGCGCTTTATCCTCATCCAGTTAGGCTTCGATGACACAGCCCTCTGAAAAGGACTTCCAAGCAGAGACTTTTGAAGTGGACTTCCGGACTAAGCTTTCATAGGAACTAGCTGAACAGAACTGAAGGGTCAGAAAGGAAGGCAAGGTTGGGGCACACAGAAGATATTGGGCAGGGATACAAAGTTGAGGATAGATATGGGCAGGAGTAAGAACATGGAAGACCTATGTCTCATGAGATGGAGTTCGGATTACAGCCTATAAGAAACACAAAGCTATTGCAGAGTGTTAGACAAAAGAAGGGGCTATGCTCTTACTTCAGCAGTTCCATTAAAGAGATATTTGATCTGGACACCAGTGGCTCATGCTTATGATCCTGAGATTCACAGTATCAAGGTTTGAAGTGAGCCTTGGCAGAAAAGTTCTTGAGTCTGTCTCCAAAATAACCAGCACAAAACAATCCTAGAGGTGTGGCTCAAGTGGTAGAGCATTGCATGAACTCAAACCTGAGTGTAACCACCACCACTACAACCAAAAAATGTATATATATATCTGAATTGAACCTTATAGGAATTGAGCAGTTTATAGTCTCCGGGAGAACTTGAACAGAGGAAGGAGAAAGAATAGGAATAGTTGTAAATAAGATTGGCAGATCAAGCCGGGCGCTGGTGGCTCACGCCTGTAATCCTAGCTACTTAGGAGGCTGAGATCTGAGGATCGCGGTTCAAAGCCAGCCGGGGCAGGAAAGACCGTGAGACTCCTATCTCCAATAAACCACCAGAAAACCGGAAG
>NW_012267337.1:1557952-1558390 GCF_000151885.1 Dipodomys ordii | reverse complement strand
CTAATACTTCATGGTGTAAAAATGCTATTCTCATGAGTAGATAAAGTAATGGAAGCATATGGTGATATAGTAAATTTGAATTTGATGGCACACATTGTGTAAGTTATAGAGAGCCAGGATTTTGTTTCTGAGCTTAACCACTATGTGGTCCTGACCACCAATAGATTGTTTATGAGGGAGGGAGTCTAGAACAATTCTCAGGATTTTTTGCACAGGTAACTGAGGACACTGACATAAACAATATAGAAAAAGATGAAAATTGTAAGGAGGATAGATTCCTCCTCATACTATTTTTCCTTAAAACTAGAGTTTTGGGCTCTAGTTTGTGTTATTAAAAAAGCAAGTCTAATAAAGGGGATCCAAATAGGGAAAGAAGAAATAAAACTCTCCCTCTTTGCAGATGACATGATCTTGTATTTAAAGAATCCCATAGACTCC
>NW_012267337.1:1516449-1551532 GCF_000151885.1 Dipodomys ordii | reverse complement strand
GCAATGCTTGGTAAGAAATGTACGCATTATCCTGCCCATGCAATTGTAACCCCTCTGTACAGTATGTTCACAAATAAAATAAAATAAAATTAAAAAAAAAAAGCAAGTCTATAGTTTGTCTTACTATGATCCCAAACTCCTTCTCACAGTAGGCCTTGGAGCACTCAGTAGTCTGCTTTAGATTCCCTCCTCTATTGGTGAGAGTTTTTCACCTACTGAGTTTCTCCTAAGAAGGAGCCCAGTTCTGGTGGCCAGTGGCTCATGCCTGAAATCCTAGTTATTCAGCTAGCTGAGATCTGAGGAGATACCAGTTCAAAGACAGGATAGGAAGACAAATTCAAAAGACAACTATCTCCAATTAACTAGCAAAAGCCAGAAGTGGAGATGTGGCTCAAGTGGTAGAGTGATAGCCTTGAATGAAAATGTCAAGAGAGAACATGAGGCCTTAGTTTACAGGACCAAAAAAAACATACAAAGAAAAGAAGGAGAGAGGGAAGGAAGGAAGAAAGAAAGAAAGAAGGAAAGAAAGAAAGAAAGAAAAAGTTGTGCAGTAGCACACAAGCACACAACTGTAATCCCAGCACTTAGGAGGAAGGATGATTGTGACTATATAATCAGACCCTCTCCTAAAAATAATGAAGTCTTCCTGGGTAATGGTGGCTCACACCTGTAATCCTAGCTACTCAGGAGGTTGAGATCTGAGGATCACAGTTTAAAACTAGACTAGGAAGGAAAGTCCATAAAACTCTTATTTCCAATTAAGCACCAAAAAAGCCAGAAGTGGAGCTGTGGCTCAAGTAGTAGAGTAGTAGCCCTGAGCAAAACAGTTTAGAAACAGACTCCAGGCCTTGAGTTCAAGCCCCAGGACCAGTACACATACATACACACACTCTCTCTCTGTCTCTCTCTGTCTCTCTGTGTCTCTGTCTCTGTTTCTGTCTCTCTCTCTCACAATGAAGTCCAAAATGATGACAACTCCCTGTGGGAAGATAAAGCTGAGAGGCTTATTAAAGTGAAGGACTAAGACTGGATGGCCAGAAAGCCATCTCTTGGGCTGTGATGAAGGAGACAGATATTTGATGAAAATGCAAATTAAGATCCTCACCCTTTCCTAGGATAACAAAATATCCAATGGCCACCCACAAGCAGAGATCATGACCAGGCTATGTGGTTCTTTCCCAATCTAGATCACATTGTCAGAACCAACCTGCCAAGCTTGAGAATTCATTTAGATTTATATAGATTGCTAGGAGTGCTATGACTCACAGGTCACAAAACAGGAAAGGATGTTACCATGAGAGAAGCTGGGTTAATGACAAAGACCGTGGGAAATCCTTGATTCTCGGTGTGGCAGGTTGGTGGGAGGCCTCCTTGGCTCCTGTGAGTGGGATGACAGTGGCAGACATTCCATTCTCTGAGGGTCATTTAAGGAACATTTGTTCTTTGGATACATGACAGTGCTTTTCTTCCTACCTGACTGCAAGAGCAGGATCAGTGGGCTGGGAACATCAAAGAAACATAAAAAAAAAAAGCCCAGGAACTTAGGCAGGAGACTTAGCCCAGGAACTTCTGGCAAGGAGATTGGAACTAAGTGTTCTGAAGAAGATACCAGAAGAGACCAGAGAGCAATGTCTTTTTCCTCCTACCCATCCAACTCCTCAGCCCAGAGGTTTCTCAGACTCAAAGGATGTTTCCCTCCTCCCAAACTGGTCTTCATCCAGAAACCTTTTAAGCTGCCTCTCACCTCCAGGTTGTCCTTGCCCTTGAAGAAGAAGCATCTCTTCCTTTACCCAGCTGTCTTCATCTCCTGTCCTTTTTCCCATGCTCTAAGAGAATTACCACCGAAGCCTGTTCTTTCTACCTCCTCTGCATTTACCAGAACAAGTGTCAAGGGCCAGGGTTAATCCAGAAGCATCCTTGTCCAAGGACCAGCTGGAGTGTTGCAACCCACCGACTGGGTAAGATTGAGACCTGGTTGTTGAACCAGGGGACCGGGGTGGGGGTGGGGGGTGGGGGTGGGGGTGGGGGTGTCTGTAGGTAGCTGATTAGCGGTGTGGCCTTGGGTAGGTGCCTTGTCTCTCAGCATCAGCTGACTATAGTAGTCAGCTCTTAGAGGGTAGAAAAGGTGCCTAGGAAGATTGGGGAATTCTGGAGGCTCTGGGAAGGAATGGATAGTCACTCTAATGTTGAGCTGTCTCCAACCACCTTAATTTTGACACAGGAGGAATGACACCAGCTGGGGTCCTGCTCCTTTTCCTCCAGCTTGTTCTAGGGCCAACTCTGGTCATGGACAACAGGCTACATACCGCCATCAAGAACTTCCGCAGCTTGCACTTGGACTATCCCAGAGTGGTGTATCCAAGGGGTTTCCGTGGCTACTGCAATGGTCTTATGGCCTATGTGAGGGGTAGAATGCAAGACTGGTTTTGTCCAAAGATCCATTATGTGGTCCATGCCCCCTGGGAAGCCATCCAGGAGGACTGCAAGCATAGTGAGAGCTTCTGTGAGAACTACAATGAATACTGCACACTCACCCAGAGCTCCTTCCCTATCACAATCTGTACCCTGGGCTCTAAACAGCCGCCCACCAGCTGCCGCTACAATAGCACCCTAACCAACCAAAGGCTCTACCTGCTCTGCTCCCGAAAGTATGATGGTGAACCCATAGGTGTCATTGGCCTCTACTAGGGAATTTTAATTCCCAAACCACCCCCACCTCCTACAGACCACTGCAGGTCTGCTTGTTCCCTTTCCCAAATTTTGCTTCCCACAAGTTTTCTTCCCTCCCTCCCTTCCTTTTTTCTCTCTCTCTTTCTTTCTTTCCTTTCTGTGTGTGCCAGTATTGGGCTTGAACTCAGGGCCTGGGGCCTGTTCCTTCGCTTTTTCTCTTAAGGCTATCACTCTATCAAGTTGAACCACATCTCCAACTTCCAGCTTTCTGGTGGTTATTAGAGATAAAAGTCTCATGGACATTCCTGCCTAGGCTGAGTCTTTTTTTTTTTTTTCTTCTTGAACTTGGAGCTTAAACTCAGGGCCTAGGTGCTGTCCCTGAACTTCTTTTTCTCAAGACTAGTACTCTACCACTTGAACCTCAGTGCCAGTTTCAACTTGTTCTGAGTAGTTTATTGGAGATATGAGTCTCACCGACTTTTCTACCTGGGCTAGCTTCGAGGTGCAGTTCTCAGATGTCAGCCTTCTGAGTAGCTAGGATTACAGGCATGTGCCATGGGTGCCTGTTTTTTTTTTTTTGTTGTTGTTGTTTGTTTTCTACCAATGTCCAAGGAAGACAAAGCTCCTCCCAAGAGACCAGGAGGCTAGGGAAATATTTAGAGCTTTGATAACTGCAATCAAACTTTTAGGCTTTTTCCAGCTTGTTTACCACCTTCTGACCACTCCTACCACCATCCTCCCTCTCCTAGCGACAGTAAAACCCACCCAAGAAGCTGACTATGCCCAGTTGGCAGTGCCTGTCCATTCCTGTGCCAGATCCTGACTCCTGGACAGAGGCCTAGGGCCCCAGCGCACACCATAGCAACAGGCACCCAGCTCCAGTGTCCTTGCTTCCCATCTCAGTCTTTCCATTTCCCCTGTAACCCTCTCCTTCCCATTACAATGAGTAACTCCAGATCTAGGAGACCCTTAGATATACTTTAACCTCACTACCCCACATCCCCTCAATTGCAAGCCTGCTCTTCTTTATGAAATCACAGATTTTTTTCTCTTCATATACTTCTCCTTTCCTCCTTTCTTCTACCATGGAGCCCAGAGTTTTCATCTATACTTCCAAACTGCCTTTCTTTTCTCAAAAAACCCCTCTGTTTTCCATCCTCTCTCTTTGGCCCACTGGAATTTCAAGTTACCTTCTCTCATCCATTCCTGTCTGGTTATTTTTTTCCCTTTCTTTCCAGTAGCTCCTCCCAACGTCACCCAGGTTTCAGGTTCTGCTGCTACGAAGGCAATGAAGCAGGCTCAGCCACAGCTCTAGTCATAGTTTTAAAACTACAACTGAGCCAGGTGAGGTGGCTCAAGTCTAATTCTAGTTATTTCTAGTAGAGATCGGGTGATTACTGTTCCAGACCAACCCCAGAAAAAAAATTCTCCAGACTCTATCTCAACAAATGGCTACATGTCGTGCTTTGTGCTTGTATCCCATCTGGGGTGAGTGTTGCGGGGAACCCATGGCTGGGTGAAGTGGCTAGTGCCTGTCATTCCCAGCAACACAAAGAAGTCTCACTAGAAAGATCACAGCCATGGCTCAGACAAAAAGTGAGACCCTGGGGCTGGGAAGGTGGCTCAGTGGTAGAGTGCTTGCCTTGCATGCATGTGGCCCTGGGTTCGATTCCTCAGCACCACATAATCAGAACAAAAAAAAAAGCTGGAACTAGCCCTGTGGCTCAAGTGGTAGAGCTCTAGCCTTGAGGTGAAGAGCTGAGGGACAGTGCCCAGGCCCAGAGTTCAGGCCCACAACTGGACCCCCCCCCAAAAAAAAGTGAGACCCTACTATGAAATATATCAATGCAAAAAGAGGCTGGAGGTGTGGCTCAAGTGTTAGGGTATCTACCTACCATTCAATCTCCTATACATGAGTTCAAATACTGGAGGAAACCAAGTGATAGATGCATATGAGCAGGGAGCCGGTGGCTCATGCCTATAATCCTAGCTACTCAGGGTGCTGAGATCTGAGGATCGTGGTTCAAAGCCAGCCTGGGCAGGAAAGTCCATGAGACTCTTATGTCCAATAAAGCACTAGAAAACCAGAAGTGGCGCTGTGGCTCAAGAGGTAGAATGCTCGCCTTGAGCTGAAGAATGCAGGGACAGCGCCCAAGCCCAGAGTTCAATCCCCATGACCAACCAAAAAAACAAAAAAGAAAGCCAACAGTAAATGAAAGTTTAGAAAAAAAAAAGATGCATAAGCTCTCTCTGTATTTTTTCAACTTCTTGTGAATCATGTCAAAATAAAAAAGGTTAAAACACGTCTGACTCAATTATGATTTAATTCCTCTTTCTGCTCTTGGAGTCCTGGTGGCCATCTCCCTCTGACCATCCTCCTAGGCTGTTCTGAGTGGTCAGAAAGGTCTGAATTGTATGGCTGCCATGATTGAGGTGTGTGTGGGGGAGACCCAGTTTTGGGCTGTGTTAAAAGTGGATTCACCCTTCCCCTGGCTCTACATGGTTTTATTACTCTCTGAACAAAACCTGACTTTCAACAGATGAGGAAAGTGGGAGACACAGGAAAGGGTCTATTCAGAGATACCTAGGTCACAGCATATGAAACAAGAAATTCGCTACTTCTTTTGGGGAGGAAGGAAGGAAGGGGTACCAAAGATATGTGAACACAGGGAGCAAATACTTTGCCTTTACATCTGGTTTATCTCTAAATATATTCTTTTGAAGCAGTCTCTAAACAGAGCAACTTATGGCTGGTAGGTATAAAGCTTTGCAGGATAGAAGGCTGAAAACTCTGACTCGGGATTTTTCTCCCCATTTCTACCAACAGGCTAATCTGTCCCTTGCTCTTATTAACCCAACCTCATTGGCTGATGCATACAGAGATGTATATTATTTCCTAGACTCCTTTGGATTAAAAATGAGGAGTTAGAGTCTGGCACCACTGGCTTATGCCTGTAATCCTAGCTACTCAGGAGGCTGAGATCTGAGGATCCTGGTTCAAAAATCAACTCAGGCAGAGAAATCTATGAGACTCTTATCTCCAATTAACCACCACTAGAAATATAGCAGTAGCACATAGAGCACCAGCCTTAAGTTAAAAAGCTAAGGGACAATGTCCAGGCCCTGAGTTTAAGTCCCAGTACTGGCACAAAAATAAGTAAATAAATAAATAAAATAAAGGTTAAGGGTCAGGGGACCAACAGGCTAAAGTGAAGCTTTTACTTGCTGCTCTTCTTGCCATCATTGGTGCCAGCACTCTTGTGGCCGGAGTTGCCAGTCTCCACATATCTTCAGTACCCTTGCCTTTGCCATTTTCATCTTTGTGGGTGCCACTGTTCTTCTCGGTATATGTCAAACTACATCCACTGATGTTGATTTCTGCAAGCCAGAGGATAAGTTTAAGCCTCCCAACAAGTGCTCAGAGCTCTTGTTCTGCTTCTGTTTCTTACTTACCATGCTGCTTCCTCAGGGCCAATGTAGCTGTGACCAGGAGTTCTGCTACCCACAAGGCAGTGAGAATGTGATATAGAGATGTGTGTGGTATGTGAGGAGGAAAGGCAGATGCTTATCTTTCCAGAGGAGTTATTCTGACCAGGTTTCTACCTGAGGACTTCAGCCCCTAACCCAGAATAAAAAGGTTGCTACTCTATAGAGGGAACAATAAGGAAGAAAATGGGTGAGAGGCAGGAGGTATGAGATTAAACTTTAAAGGAAGAGATGCACATATCTCCCCAGAACCACCAACTACTAGATGCCTGAATACTGGTTATTTGGAAATGAATCTGAATTGAATTAATAAAATAGTTATATTGTGGCCAATCATGGAATAGGCCTCTATGACTTCACAGCTTGGTATCCCCAAATTGCTATTGTGTACCTTGGTCATTACTTCCCCTTTCTGGGTCAGTTTCTGCTGTTTCCCAAGTTATAGAGTTGTCAGAGTTTGGATACTGGAGGATGAAAGCAGGGACTAAAGCAGAAGAGATATAGGAAGGAAGGCTCAAAGGCTATGAATAAAGACCATCACTCACTATTAACAGCAGTGGCTGGGTCCTTGTCCTGCATGGATGAACAGATGTCCTTCAGAGTTTCATCTGGACTCTTCTTGAACTACTTTTGGCCCAGCTCCTTTATTGTCTCTTAATTTTATGTGTGTGTGTGTGTGTGTGTGAATAAGACAAACACACACATGTGCACTCAAGCACACATGGGCACAGCCAGTCCTGGGACTTGAACTCAGGGCCTGGGTGCTGTTCCTTAGTTTTTCCACTCAAGGCTAGCATTCTACCACTTGAGCCACATCTTCACTTCTGGCTTCTGGTGGTTAGTTGAACATAAGAATCTCAAGGACGCCAGGCGCTGGTGGCTCATGCCTATAATCCTAGCTACTCAGGATGCTGAGATCTGAGGATCGCAATTCAAAGCCAGCCGGGGCAGGAAAGTCTGTGAAACTCTTATCTCCAATAAACACTCAGAAAACTGGAAGTGGTGCTGTAGCTCAAGTGGTAGACTACTAGCCTTGAGCTGAAGAGTTGAGGGACGCGCTCAGGCTCAGAGTTCAAGCCCCATAACCGACCAAAAAAAAAAAAATCTCAAGGACGTTCCTTCTGAGCTGGCTTTGAACTACAATAGTCAGATCTCAGTTTTTTTAAAAGCTGAGATTACAGACGCCAGCCACTGGTGCCTGGCTGATGTCACAAGGTTTGCACAGCTTGGAGAAGTCCTTATTATTTCAGTGTCATTGCTTAACAATTCATTGAAGATGGCAAATCAGTGGAATAATTGATGCCATGGTCAATTTGTGGTGGGGGAAGGTAATGAAGAGCCTCAAGAGTGAGAGAAGAGGGAAAGGGAGAACTGAGGAATAATGCCTTACTTCTATCCAGAGGTCCTCCTCCATCCTATCTACAGCAGCTACCAAGTTCCTTCTTCCTTACAATACAGAGACTAATATCCATGCTAAGTATTGAATAATCCCATTTCCTCATCATTTTGTGTATCTGAGAGTGTCTGGATAATGTATGATCCTTCCCAGTCTCTGTGTCCAAGTGTGTAAAGGTATGTGGGAGTAGCTGGCAGGGAAGATGTGGCAGTGATGATGTCACAGTGCTCATGTGATATCTCTTGTGGTTCCAGTTAGACCTTTGTCTTTAGGGTATAATCTTGCATGCTGAATTGAGTAAGTTGTCAACCTTTGTCAAATCCCTCATCATTTCAGCCCAATTTACCCATCCTCTGGGTCTTAGTCAAATTGTCTTATGCTTTCCTTAGAAAAAAGCTGAGGAGGGCCTAGAGAAGGTATTCTTAGCCCAGGAAAGCTGCCATAGGCAAGTGTAATAACAAAATTCACTTCTCATGGTTCTCAAGGTTTTAAGATGGTGGTACCAATCCATTTGGAGTCTGGTGAGGGCTACTTTCTGGTTTAGAGCTGGTGCCTTACTGTGTCTTCATATAGTTGGACAAAGGAGCAAAACCTTTTTCTGTGTCTGTCCCTATTCATAGGGTCTGGCACTCAGGAAATCTAATCATAACTTTCCAAAGGCCCTACTTCCTAATACTATCATTCTGATGAATTTTGATTTTAATATGTGAATTGTGAGAGTACACAAACATTCAGCCCACAACAGTCAAGGTTGACAACAACATCTGTGCTGGGCACCATGGCTAATGTCTATAATTCTAGTTACTTGAAAGGCTGATAACTGGGTATCAGTGTTTGAAGTCAACCCAGGTAAGAAAGTCTGTGAGACTCTTTTTTTTTTTTTTTGTCAGTTGTGGGGCTTGAACTCTGGGCCTGGGCGCTGTCCCTGGGCTCTTCAGCTCAAGGTGAGTGCTCTACCACTTGAGCCACAGCATCACTTCCAGTTTTCTGGTGGTTAATTGGAGATAAGAGTCTTACAGACTTTCCTGCCCAGGCTGGCTTTGAACCGCGATCCTCAGATCTCATCCTCCTGACTAGTTAGGATTACAGGCATGAGACATCAGCGCCCAGTGTCTGTAAGACTCTTATTTCCAATTAACTATCCAAGGGCCAGAAGTAGAGGTGTGGTTCAAGTGTTAGAATGCCAGCCTTGAGGAAAAGAGTAAAGGAACAGCACTCAGGCTAGAAGTTCAAGCCTCAGTACCAACATACACAAAACCGGGGCTGGGAACGTGGCTCAGTGGTAGAGTGCTTGCCTTGCATCATGAGGTCCTGGGTTCGATTCCTCAGTATCACATAAGCAAAAAGCTGGAAGTGGCACTGTGGCTCAAATGGTAGCCTTGAGCTGAAGAGCTGAGGACAGCACCTAGGCCCAGAGTTCAGGCCCCACGACTGGCAAAAAAATAAAAAATAAAAATAAAAAAATAAATAAATAAAATAAACAAAACCCTTTGCTTCAGTCTACCATTGCTCTCCTGTCTCATTTCCAGGCTCAGGTTGTAGTGACCAGTGTGAGAATCCCACTGACTTTGGCCACTAAACCTCAGTAAGAACTTTAAAGGATTCTAGTGTTGAACTCAAAAAGGAAAGAGAAGGCCAGACTGAGGTTTCAGAGTCTGAAAATCTTCCAGATAAGGTTTTCTTTTCTTTTTTTCTTCTCCTTTTCCTTCTCCTCCTCCTCCTTCTTCTTCTTCCTCTTTTTTTGTGGGTCCTGGGGCTTGAACTCTGGGCATGGGCACTGTCCCTGAGTTGTTGTTTTTTAATAAGTTTTTTTTAATTGTGAAAACATGGTACAGAGGGGTTACAATTACATGAGCAAGGTAATGAATACATTTCTATTTGAGCATGTTGCTTCCTCCTTTGTTTGACCCTGAGCTTTTATACTCAAGTCTAGTGTTCTACCACTTGAAGCACAGCTCCACTTCTGGCTTTTTGTGATTAATTAAAGATAAGGGTCTTACCAACTTTTCTGCCCTGGCTATCTTCGACTGTGATCCTCAGATCTCAGCCTCCTAAGTAGCTAGGATTACAGGTGTGATCCACTGACTTGGCATAGTTTTTATGAAGTGCAAAAAATGTTGTCAGGGTTTTCTCTATGGTTTTTGGCAAAAAGCGTTACAAGATAGATGAACTTTAGAGGTCTTAAAACCAAGCAAGCAGATTAGCCTCAGTCTGTCTAAGCTGGGTACTAGATATGTCATTACTAGCTGGGTAGCCATGAGCAAGTCATTCAGTTCCTTCAAGCTTCAGTTTTCTCATCTCTGTAGTAAAGACAATAATGTCTTTAAACCATTGGGGATTACATATGGGAAGAGCCTGTAGCTACTCTTCAATTCTTCCAAGTAGCTTGTGTATTTCTACATCTCACATGCCCTTCCTGCCTAGAAAGAATGCTTTTCTCTACAATTCAATACTTCTCATCTGTGTGGTTCACTCTGGAAACAAAATCTCTCTCTTTCTAAATTATAGTAAGACATGGCTCTTAGATTGGAGGCTACAATCTCCTGTGATGAACGTTTTTCAAGTATTACTAGAGATTTTGGAATCTTCAGGCACATAGAAGATTGAAAGTGAACTTAGTAAATTCTATCTATGTTTTGCCAATGTATGTTTTATTGTGTATATAGATAGTTTTGATCACCAGACACTGTTACATATATTTGAAAGTATATTTGAATTTTCAGTCTTTCTTTTTGTTTTTCTTCAGGGGATACAAAAACTACCATGTGTGAGTGGAATCTCTGATCTCTCACTGGAGAACAGTTGAAACTAGATTCAGGAATTATTCTCTTAATATTAATTCCCTCTTTTTCCTGTTTGTACCTTGTCTCTCTAGAGAAGGTTTGACCAAACTTCATACTTCTTCTAATTCCATCCACAAAATGTCTGGACATAGCAGGTGGGTGACCTGTTGCATAGTTGAAGGCATAGTTTGAAGCTGCTTTTGGCCCAGAAAATGGTAATTGTTCTTGTGGACAGTTACACCCAGGTCTGGCTTGGAGCTGTCCTGACAGAAAAGAACCCTGTTTTAAGGTAGAACCAATCTTACTTATGCCTGCAGTATGCTGAATGGGACCCCCTAGACTTGGGAAGCACACTGACCTCAGTGGAAATTTCCCATCTCCTGTCCTCCCCAAACCCCTGCTTAGTCCCTTATCAGGTTCCCCCTGAGTCATCCTGACCCAGAGACGAATTTAGATGCTGGAACCTTCAGGTCCTTCCCTCCCCCACTCCAAGTAAGGCAACTTGAGAACATCAGAGAAGGCTTTGGACAGAAATTCTCACTGTAGGTCCCCCAACCCCCCACCCCATGGGCACCCAAGTTTACTGGGGTTGCTGAAATTCTATTTCTTGCCTCTGGGCCTAATTTAAGCTACTTTCTTGTCAAAGAGAGTGTGCTTAAGCCCACATTCAGAGTGATGAGAGGGTTGGGTGGCACAGCTCTGGGGAAATAGAAGGGAGTGGGATTGGGAAGAAAGGAAAACTTAGGTGCTCCAGTTGGGGGATATAAGGAGTCTCTTATATTTGGGGTTGTTGAAGACTAGGTTTGAGACTAACCAGTTCTTCTGGCCTGGGGTCCCCTCCTCCCTCTTGGCCTCTCCTTTCCAATAGACCTGCCAAGTGGGGATGAAAGGGGCATTGATGTTCTTGGTTGGGAGGGGGGTTGTGGGTGGTAATGGGAGGGTAGTTCCCAGGCAGGGGGGGGGCAATTTGGGGGTCTTGTGGGGGCAGTCTGTGATGGTTTTGCAGTTGGCAGCTCAAGTTCCATTGGCTATTGTTCTCAGCTGGCCTGACGCCCAGCCCCCCATGGCAAGTCAGAAACCAGGCTGCAGGGGGATGGGGTGGGGGTGATCCTAGGAGGTGGAGAGCTAAAAAGTGGGGCAGGTGAAGAGAAGTTCAGGCTGGTTTTATTTCGCCTAAGACGACTTTGGATTTCCTTAGTCACATTAACTATCCCATTCCAGGAGGCCTTCTTCTAAGTAGCAGGGGGCTGCACCTAGTGTGTGTGCAAGTCTAGGGTGGCACACTCATCCATGCACGGTAGAATCACAGCAGTCCTGGAGAAACCATAGTTAGGGCGTAAGGACTCAGCCGGTCTGAGCTGGTCTCACCCTCCTTTTCTGGGCTGGGAGGGGTTAGTGCCGGAGCGCCACAGGGTCTCTTGGGTCTCAGCCCGGGACACAGCGTCCTTCCCAAAGCCCCTACTCCACCCCTACAGAGTTAACTCCGCCTCCTCGCCTGTTTACCGGGTGTCAGAACCCTTGAGGGTCCCAACCCCCTCTCGCTCCCCCTCCTTGGGGCCTTGACTCGGGAGTCCCCGTTGGCTATCCTCCCCCCCCTCAAGCGATCGCCCTCTATTTATAGCTGCCCCGAGCATTCCCCGCCCCGCGGCCCCCCTCTCCCCCCTCCCCCCCCCCGCCCAGTTTCCAACTTCTAGTGGAGCAGCCGGAGAGCAGGCGTCCGGACGCAGAAAACGAGAGGTACCAGGACCCTGCACGCCGCAGAGTAGGAATTCCTGAGTCCTCGGTCCACCCCTACCCCATTGCTACGCTTCTGGGTGCGGGCACACCTTCCTCTCTCGCTGAGACCCCGGCCTCCCGAGCAGCGGTCATCGCCCACCTCCTCTTCCTCAAGCTAGCTGTTCCCACGCCGGCGGAGTTTAATTCTTGGGGTGTTGGTACTTGGGCTTGGTCTCCCCACTACCCATCCCCTTACTGAGTGCGGGGGGGGGGGGAAGAAGGAACTAGAGTGAGACCGGCAGAGCCAGGCCGTAGAGAGGCGCAGTGTTGGGGTGGACGAGGGGATTTCTTGCGGGATTAAGGAGTCCCCATGCACACTCCATGTTCGCGGCTGGAGGGTGTTGTGGAGAGCGCCAGGAAGAGGCTGGAAGCGTCCAGCAGTTTGCTTTCCTAAGAGGCTACCCACCCCGGCCTCGGCCCCAACGCAGCTCCTCCCTGGGCGGTGCAGCCTGGGGCGGGGTGGAGGGGGGCAGTGTCGGGAGGTCCGGGACGGTGTTTGGAGCTGAGGCCCCGTGGGCGGGGCGGGGCGGACCTGTGGGGAGTTCGAGCTGGGGCGGGCCCGCGTCAAAGGCAAGTGAAGGTGGAAGCGACCGCGGAGGCCTCGGCAGGTAGGGGGAGGGGCGGGCGAGGGGCCGCGGGGCCTGGCGGGCCCGAATTCCAACCCTGGGAGCAGCCAGCTGGGTCCGGGACCCGCGAGGCGGGTGCGCTGGGCCGCTGTGCACAAAGGCAGACGCTCTGATCGTGCTGCTGGGCGCTCTTAGGGGGTGCTCACGGGACTGTGTCCACGAGCCAGGGCTCGGCGCCGGCCATGCGAAGAGTGTTAGGACCCCACGCGGACGGGCCGTGCAGGAACTTTTGGGGACGGGTTTTGGGTGCCGGGTCTGACCGCTTCCTGAAGTCCCACCCATCCCTTCCCGGCTTACACAGGCGCTCGCCCGCCGTCGGGGAGGCTGGGAGATTGTCGGAAGGCCCTACCTATCATCTCTCTTCACACGCGGGACCTACACAGACACTGGGTGGAGAGAAACGAAGGCGCGAAGCGTTTTGTTTACTTTTAAATACTGGAGGGAAGTTGTCAGACTCTGCTACTTTCGTTACAAATGAGAGCTGTCACAAACCTCTAGTCTCCTTCTAGTGTGAGGAAAGGAAATTGATAGTAAGCGACTGCTCCAAGGTGACACTGTTACTGGCAGAGCCAGGGGTAGAATCCAGAAGTTCTGACACACTCATTCGTCCATATTAGTACCTCCTTCTCGCCAGCCCCTATCCCAGCCTGGACTGACATCCTTTGTGTCCTTTCGAAGGTCTGTCCAGTTTGTATCGATTAAAGCCTAGGGAGGACATGGTTTCTGGACTCGGGGCTAGGGATTGGGGAGAGCTAGTGACCCCAGGAAGGTTAGTGACCCTGGGAGGCACCAGAAAGTGGATGCTTTCTGTCCCTAAAAGACCCAGGGTCAGTTTCCCATGTCATTAACCTTGTTACTGTGTTTTCTCAGATCGAGGATTGAGAACTCTGACCTCTTAATTCCACTGCATTCAGCCAATAGGAGCCCAGTAAGTGACCCCACCCCTAGGCTGCAAACTTCCTTGGCTGGGCTGCATTGTGAGGCAGCCTCTGTGGCCCCTCTAATTGAGAATGTGTGAACATTTACTTGCAGTTAGGGGTGGGGAGGAAAGGGTATTGAGACTTAGGAGGGGCGTATTTGTTGGGCTGGATATTTATATCCTTGTGTTGTTGTGTCCTTCCTCTCCCATGACCATTGCTTTGTGTGTGTGTGTGTGTGTGTGTGTGTGTGTGTGTGTGTGCGCGCGCTCACATGTACTGCAGCTTGAACTCAGGGCACTAGTGCTGTCCTTCAGTTTGTATGCTCAAGGCTGGAGCTAAAAGTCTCATAGACTTTCTTGCCTGGACTGACTTCAAATTACTACCCTGAGATTTCAGCCTCTTAAGTAGCTAGAATTACAGGTGTGAGCCACAGGCTTTGGACATTTTTAGCCCCCTCTTCCCTGAGTTGCTAAAGATTGGGTAATAGTCTATTATAAACTCTCACTACCTTATTCCTTGGTACCTTAAGAGTTCTCCGTCATTGAACCACAAGTTTCACATTGTGCCTAACTAACTGGGTGTGTAGGGTGTCCCCCTAAATATAGCTTAAGAAACCGGAGCCACACTGCTACTCCACCCTGGTAATTCTGTCCAGGCTAGGGGAAGAAGGGGTCTGGAGTGTGGATGTGGAGGGGGCAACAGCAGGATATGCAATCTGTAGGCATGTCCTGATTCCTCTTCTGCAATCCCTTTCCTTGGTCTGCCTGGAAATAATGGAGGTAGGAAAGATCCTCATGATGTCCCATAGTAGTCTTAAGCCCCTGGGACCCCCTGCACCCTCAGTTGTCTGAGCATTATCGGGGAAGCCAGGTGCTGCAGGAGGCAGCCTCTCAGGACTATTGTTTTCTCACCCTGCCAGGCTATCATGGCGGAGCTGCAGGAGGTACAGATCACAGAGGAGAAGCCACTGTTGCCAGGACAGACACTTGAGGCGGCCAAGGTTACTGGAGATCCCCTGATTTCCCTGGCTGAAACTCAGACCTCTGAATATCCCCCTTGCCGCCTGGCTTCCCAAGTTCATGGCTCTTATTCTAATGCACACACCAACTTTCTCCACTTCTGCCCATGTACTGCAAATGGAAGCCCAGATTTGTGTCTTGTCACTATACTAATCCTCATCCTCTCCTTTTTTTTTTTCTTTTGTCACTCTTTCTGTCTGTGGTCTCTCTTCCCCTTCTTCTCTGTGTCTTTATGTGACTCCGTCTGTGACACTTTGTGGTTGTGTGTATCTGTCTGTGTGTGTCTCTCCAGGAGGCTGAGTTAGCTGCCAGAATCCTCCTGGACCAGGGACAGGTAACACCGTGCCTGGGGACAGCCCCAGGGTGGGAAGAGGGATTTGTTTTCCCTCTGTACCAGAGGGCTGTTTTCCTCTCTTGATTTCCTTTCCTTTCTTGCTTTCTCCTCTTTTCTCCCTTTCTGAGTTCCTTAATGCACCCCAGACTTTGATTTTCTTCCACCTTCACACCCATCTTCCACTATCATATTTTCCCAAAGTTTTGCTGATACAATTTTTAATTATTTGTTCTCTTCTCCTTTCCTCTGCCTCATTCCCCTGACTTTCGTGTAGCCCTCCTTTTCCTCTCAACAGAACTCCACCCTGATGGTGATCTGCTTTCCTACAGACTCACTCTGTGGAGACACCTTATGGCTCTGTCACTTTTACTGTCTATGGCACCCCCAAACCTAAACGTCCAGCGATATTCACCTACCACGATGTGGGACTCAACTGTAAGACCTCCCTTTCGTGCTCCTCTTCTTTCTGGGAAGAGGCTAGGGGGAGGGTAAGAACCCAGGGTGAGGGAGGGTCAGTGTGGGCAGATGGGGAGCCCCAGGCATGTTGGGGGTAAAGCTGCTGTCTGGTCTGACTGTACTGTAGCATCAAACAAGATGGTAGGTTCTGATGTGGGATGCTTTTTTCCATCTGATTCTGTTGTTGAGGTGATGTGGGTTTTCTTTAGATAAATCTTGTTTCCAGCCACTGTTTCAGTTCGGGGATATGCAGGAAATCATCCAAAACTTCGTTCGGGTTCATGTAGATGCCCCTGGAATGGAAGAGGGGGCTCCTGTGTTCCCTTTGGGGTGAGAATCAGCTCCTTACTCTACCAGTCTGTGAGGCACTGGACAGGTAGGGGGAGAATGGATGAGTGGAGGAAAGAGAGAAGATAAGACAGGCATCATGGGGTGGGAGGTATTGGTACATGCTGGTATCTTTCTTAACATTCTTCTCTTTCCCAGATACCAGTATCCATCTCTGGACCAGCTTGCAGATATGATCCCTTGCATCCTGCAGTACTTAAAGTGAGAGGCCTTGTGACCCCTCCAAACCAGAGTTGTCTTTCTGACAGGAAGAATCCCTCATGTCATACAAGGAATCCCTTGCATTCACCATAGTTCCAGGGCTAATTTTGGTCCCTGACCTTTCCCATGCTCCCACCTTGACTATTAAGAGGAAGGGCCATGGGGTTGGACAATTGATTAGTCAGCTGAATAGCATCCCTGATTGGAGGAAAGGGGAAGGAGGAAGGCCATATGCTTGCCCTGCCTTAGGCTGAGGAGGGGCTTCTCTGATTTAGAAGCTAGGCTAGAAGAGAACGGGTGGCCTAATCCCTGAGGAACCAGATGGATCAGTCTCTTATCCTCCTACTCCCCACACCTCCACACACCTGTTGAACTTGTGTGTAAGACGGAATGGGAAAAAAGAAACCACACGAGGCAAAGGAGGTACTGACTCCTGGTTGTGTTCTTGGCTTGACTTTTCCTAAGCACAATGGCTCTCAGCAGTTGAGCTTACTTTTTTCTTGTCTCCACTTCCCCCATTTTCCCTGTTCACTTAAGTTGTCTCTGTTTTCACATTCTTCCTGTTCCTCTGGTGCGGGTAGGGATGTCCAGCCCTTAGGCAACATAAAGCCCATGAAATCTTTTGGTATATGACAGGACAGACATGTATTCTCATTGGCTTCTAGTTGGCTGCCTTCCACCACATGCCTGTATTGATAATTTTGTATGGCTCTCAAGTGATGTTATATATATCCAAATGGCCCTTGGCAGAAAAAAAGTTTCCCACTTCTGCTGGTGGAACCAGGAAGTGGAACAAGTTCAACTTGGTTCTGAAAGTTGAGAATGGACAATGGAAATTCATATAGGAAAAGAGTATCTGGTTGGTAGGCTGGCATCTACTAGTGTAGACATTACTGTTGTCATTTCAAGGGAATGGACTTCAGGGATCTGTGCTGACTACCAGTGCTATCTTTAGCTCCTTGATACTTTCCTTTCTACATCCCCCAAATGAAGACCCTTTGCTGTTATCCTTGTGCTTGTGGTCTTGGGAAGAAGGGTGAGACACTAGACTATCAGAAGTTTTGGATACCACAGCTCATGACATATACGTTTACCTTTTATAGTTTCTCTACAATAATTGGAGTTGGTGTTGGAGCAGGAGCCTACATCCTGTCACGATATGCTGTAAGAAGTAAAAACTCCCAGATGGGGGATGGCCCTGATTAATTTGTAGGAATTGTTATTAGTTATTACTATGTGTTTTGGGAGGAAATGGGCACAAGAGTTTGGTAGGTAGAACTCAGTGGAGAAGGGGACAAGGCCTTTCCCTGTTTCTTACCTCCTTCCTTTCTGCTGCCTTTCAGCTTTCCCACCCAGATTCAGTTGAAGGTCTTGTTCTCATCAACATTGATCCCAATGCCAAGGGCTGGATGGACTGGGCAGCCCACAAGGTTTGGAGAGCCTCTATTCTGAGACTTAGGGTGGAAATTCTTTTTTAGTATGGATCCAGTTAAGCCAGGGGTGGGGAATGTCTCTGTTTATGTCCAATTACTTTATAAGTGCAACTGAATTAACTCTAAATTTCAAGGAGGGGGTGATGAGGCAGGGAAGTAAAGATCGTAATATCCTGAACATGCTTACCTTACCTGCTCTTTCTGATAGTTAACCGGCCTCACCTCTTCCATTCCGGAGATGATCCTTGGACATCTTTTCAGCCAGGTAAGTGGTTCTGGAAAATGGAGAGGACAGAGAGGGCACCAGCAGGGACTTGACTCTTTGTGGCGACTTCCTTAGCTGGACATTGTCTGGGGAGGGAAGAAGGCTTGTCTCTTCTTATCCAGCAATTGTTGACTTCACATTCCAACCTGAATTTATCTCTTCTCTTCTTCAGGAAGAGATATCTGGAAATTCTGAGTTGATACAAAAGTATAGAAATACCATTACGCATGCACCTAACCTGGAGAACATTGAACTGTACTGGAACAGCTACAACAAGTGGGTGGGCTGTGTGTGTGCATGTGAGAGGGAGATAGAACCAGTAACTGTGTGTCGGGGGGCACAGAGGAGATTGGGGGAGCTGGGAAGTAGGTAAACTCCAGGGAGGGTAGGGTCTGGTATACAACTAGAGAAGTTTTAGGACCACAACGCAGGAGTGATTATGGGGTACGGTCCCCCTTCTTTTATTTCCCTTCTATTTTTGAACTCCCAGGAGTAAGATTTGTCCTTTTGAATAGATAAGCTCTGATCAGGGATCCAGGAGCATTGTGCCTGGGATCTGCCGCTATCATACCCTTTGGTTGCCACTTTTAATTCCAGTATTTGACCACAAAGAAAGAAGATAGCTTCGTAAAGGTGTGGGGAGTAGAGGATAGCTTATATGTGAATGGATATAGCATAACTGCCTAAAATTTCTACTTTTTGACTTCCTCTGTAGCCGCCGAGACCTGAACTTAGAGCGCGGTGGTGAGATCACTCT
Organism: Dipodomys ordii; assembly: GCF_000151885.1. Lineage (NCBI taxonomy): Eukaryota > Metazoa > Chordata > Mammalia > Rodentia > Heteromyidae > Dipodomys > Dipodomys ordii. The sequence continues at coordinate 1,533,062 of NW_012267337.1, read as the reverse complement.
CAAGTAAGACCTTAAGAAATGAGGCTTTGCCCTCACTTTGGATCTTACCTTAGTGTTTATATTCCTTAGGAAGAGAAGCTTTGCCCAGGAATTGCCCTGTCATTTCTTACTACATTCTATGGAGCAAATTACCCCATTTATCTTTCCCTTTTTTCACTCCTCTTTGTGGAATCAACAGGGGACAAGAAAGCTGGAGCCTTTCATGTTTTTTAGCTGCTGTGTGTGTGTGTGTGTGTGTGTGTGTGTGTGTATGTGTATGCGTGCACGTGCACATGCATTAGTATTAGGGCTTGATTGCAGCGCCTGAGAACTATCCCTTAGCTATTATGCTCAAAGTTGACCTTCTACCACTTGAACCACATCTCCACTTCTGGATTTTTGCTGGTTAAATGGAGATAAAAGGAATCATCTGCTGGGTTGGTTTTGAACTGTGATTCTCAGATCTCAGCCTCTTAGGTAGCTAGGATTATAGGCATGAGCCACTATCTCCTAGCTTCCGGATGCTGTTACAGGAAGAGGTGGGTGATACAGTGTCAGGATCACTTCCTTTTCTCCAATACTTTGCCTGTAGGTGTCCTGTGATGCTGGTGGTAGGAGATCAAGCACCCCATGAAGATGCAGTGGTTAGTAGGAAATTCTGGGTGGTAAGGAAGGGCTTGGATCTGAGGGTGGTGGTCAGAAGTATATTTTGTTAAGGAGAAAGTGATTTAGTGATTTAGGACAGTGATTTAGGACAGCTTTGTGGCATTATAAATTTGGTTCCTGGAAAAGAACTGGGTAGGGAGCTGATAGGGAATCAGGGTCTTGTGGGGGTGGGGTGCACATGGAGAGTAGTCTCATTCATTCACATCCTGTTTACTCCAGGTGGAATGCAACTCAAAACTGGACCCTACCCAGACCTCGTTCCTTAAGGTCAGTAACTCTACTCCCTGTCCAGCCTGCCTTCTGGCCCCTTGTCTAGAGCTATATTTCTTCTCTGAATTCAGCTTGTAAGCCATCAGGGCTTTCATGGAAATGAGTGGGAGGGGTAGGAGAATGAAGAAGAAAACAAACAGCATAGAATGAGGAAGCTGGAAAGGGAAATCTGTTTTCTACCTCTTGGTGGGGATCATTTCATTGACAAGTGTATCTTTTTTTCCTGGGTGGCTCTTCTGAGCAGATGGCTGACTCTGGAGGTCAGCCTCAGCTGACTCAGGTGAGTTTCCTTCTGACCATGGATGAGAAAGTGGGTAAGATATTGATTGGTAGCTTTGAACTCCTCTTCCCTTTGACACATCCTATTTCTTCTACCTTGGACTCCTGCTTGGCCTGTAACTTATGTCTTCCTAATATATCCACAGCCAGGCAAGCTGACTGAGGCCTTCAAGTACTTCCTGCAAGGCATGGGCTACAGTGAGTAGGGGATAGAGGCTATTGTGGGGCCAAAGGAGGAGTGGGAAGACATGAAACCTTTTTATTGTTGTTGTTTTTGGTGCCAGATCTGGGGCTTGAACTCAGGGCCTGAGTACTATCCCTTAGCTTTTTTGCTCTAGGCTAGTGTTCTACACTTGAGGTACAGTTCCATTTCCTGCTTTTTAGGGCTTAATGAAGAAAGCCTCATAAGCTTTCCAGTTTGGGCTAGCTTTGAACCTCGATCCTAAGAGCTCCATTTCTTGAGTGGTTATGATTACAAGTGTGAGCTGACACCATTTTATGTTAATTTCTGGACTCACCACTCTCTGCCAAGTCAAGCTCATTGGTTCCTTGGCCCTCCTTGGTCTTTACCCAAGCACCCTACTCCAGGTTGCCAGTCTCCTCTCAGACTCCTTACTTGTACTTCTGTCTTCACAGTGGCCTCATCTTGTATGACTCGTCTGTCCCGGTCTCGCACAGCCTCTCTGACCAGTGCAGCATCCATTGATGGCAACCGGTCCCGCTCACGTACCCTGTCCCAGAGTAGTGAGTCTGGGACTCTTCCTTCAGGGCCCCCAGAGCACACTATGGAGGTCTCCTGCTGAGGGACCTTTATTGCCCTGATGTGGGACCCAACCCTCACCTCCCACAGCACTAACCTGGGAGGTACATAAGGGCATTGGGCCAGAGTAAGCAGGGAAAGTAGGCAGGTCATGCAGGAAGATGATCTTGACATTTGAATGCTATCCTAACCTTGACCTTTAACCTGTGATTTCCCCAGTTCCTGGGAGAAATGTCCTAATATCTCTTAGGGACCCAGACCCCTAAATTATCTCCTCTCCCATTTTGGTGTTAAAGAGGAGAAGGCATGTATTCTCCCTGATACAGGTGTCCATAGATGAGGGATAAGAGGTTTTTGTAGTTGTCATGATGCCTCCATCAGCCTCTCTCTACTTATCCCATATTTGCAAGGTTAGGGCATTGGGGCTGGGGCTCCATTCACCAAAGCTGGTATAGCTTTCCATGATCTCTGTAGGCCTCTGAAGGAAATGGGCCTAAATGGATGAATATCAAGGGGAGGCTTGCTGGTGGGTCTGTGATCCTCATGATGTGACAAGAATATCCAGTATGCAAAAAGGAAATTGGAATGGGAGATGGTGGGTGATGATTGAGTATGGTAGAAGGATTGGAGCTGGAGCAATAGGAGGGGCCTGGGGCCATTTGGCTTCACTAACTTTGGTAGCTATGAGTGTGTGTCTAGAGTGGGATGGAGGAGGGAACCAAACTTGGGTCAGGCTCTTGGGACATGGTGTAAGGGTGGGAAGGGCTACTCTGGGGCTCTGACCAAACTGTATTATGTATGGAAGGTTGCCTTCTGTCTCCCACTTCTGCTGTGACAATAAACTAGAGAAATCTGAGCACCATTATGAATCTTGAGTATGCACTATACCCCTTTTGTGTCTTCTACCCAGCTCTCACATTCTCTTACCAAAGTGGCACAAACTGAATGATCGATGGCTTATGTAGTATAAAACTTAACAAAATGTCACCACACAGAAACTGGCTTTTTTGTTGTTGTTGTTAGTTGTGGTGCATGAACTCTGGTGCTGGGTGCTGTCCCTGAGCACTTCAGCTCAAGGTGAGCGCTCTACCATTTGATCCACAGCGCCACTTCCGGTTTTCTGGTAGTTTATTTGAGAGGAGAGTCTCGTGGAATTTCCTGCCTGGGCTGGCTTTGAACCATGATCCTCAGATCTCAGCCTCCTGAGTAGCTAGAATTACAGGTGTGAGCCACCGGTGCCTGGCAGAAACTGGCTTTTGTTCCAGTAAAACAGCATTGTTCTTTCTGTTAATAGTATTGTGTGCACACGTATGTGCTGGTACTGGGGCTCAAACTTAGGGACTCATGCTCCTGCTTTTCATTCAAGGTTGACACCCTGTATATGGGCCATAGCCCCACTTCCAGCTTTTTGCTGGTTAATTATAGATAAGATATCTGCTCAGGATGTCTTGAACCTTAATTCTCAGACCTTAGCTCCTAAGTAGCTAGGATTACAGATGTGCACACTGACTACCAATAGTACCCCTTCTTTTTTGTGTGCAGTCCTGGGGCTTGAACTCAGGGCTTGGGTGCTGTTCCTGAGCTTCTTTGCTCAAAGCTAGTGCTCTACCACTTGAGCCACAGCTCTGCTTCCAGTTTTTATGTAGTTTATTGGAGATAAAGAGTCTCAGTCTTGGAAGTGGTGCTGTAGCTCAAGTGGTAGAGCACTAACCTTGAGCTGAAGAGCTGAGGGACAGTACTTAGGGCCAGAGTTCAAGCCCCATGACCGACCCCCCCCCCCAAAAAAAAGGTCTCAGTCTTTCCTGCTTGGGCTAGGTTTGAACCATGATCTTCAGATTTCAGCCTCCTGAAAAGCTAGGATTACAGGCATGAGTTTGGGAAAGAAGAGCTACTTAGTCCTAAGAAGACTTCCTTATCTGCTCCAGATTATTGAGAAAAGCCATAGAATTTAAGTGGTGCCACCAATATCATCTTTGAGAAAGAAGTATAGAAAGCTGACTGAAACTTTACTCAATATCTCCTGATTCATTTTCCTAGGGCTTACCTAGCTCTGTTTTAGATGGGTGGTTCATTTTAATTAGTGGACCAAGTCTCATAAAGTTGTTATCAGGTTTGGAAGACTGTCAGAAGGGTCACAGCAAAAATAGTTTTCCTCTTGAGAATTCTTCTTTCACAGAGTCCCAGGGATCTGAGAGCTAGCTAAATCATGTTCTCCAAGAAACTTTTTTATTTTTTACCCTTGGTTTTTATTTTTTTACCCCTGAGGTTTGAACTCAGGGTCTGGGCACTATCCTAGACACTTTGTGGTCAAGACTAGCACTCTACTACTTGAGCCACAGTGCCACTTCCAGTTTTGTTTTTTGGTTTTTTTTTTTTTTTGGGGGGGGGTCTAGTCATGGGCCTGAACTCTGGGCCTGGGCACTATCCCTCAGCTCTTCAGCTCAAGGCTAGCACTCTACCACTTGAGCCACAATGCCACTTCCAGCTTTTTTCTTTTTGCTTACATGGTGCTGAGGAATCAAACCGGGCCTCAAGCATGCAAGGCAAGTGCTCTACCACTGAGCCACCTTCCCAGCCCATCACTTCCAGCTTTTTTGATGGGGACTTTTCTGCTCAGGCTGGCTTTGAACCTTAATCCTCAGATCTCAGCCTCCTGAGTAACCAGGATTACAGGCATGAGCCACTGGTACCTGGCTTTCTAATAAGCTTTTTAACAAATATGAAGAACAGTCAGCAAGTGGAATTCAGGTATCTTGTGGCTGTTGCCAGCTGTTTCTTGGTTCTTGAGGCACAAGAAGTAAAAATGAGAAGGCAGTTTACAGCAATAGGATATTACATGGTCATTATTTTGCTTCCTTAAAAGAAAAAATTAGCCTGGTGCCTGTGGCTTACATCTGAAATCTTAGCTTTTCAGGAAATTGAGATCTGAACATTGTGGTTCAAAGCCAACCTAGGAACCAACCACCAAAAAGCTAGAAGTTGGAGCTGTGGCTCAAACAGTAGAATGCTAACCTTGAGTGAAATAGTTCAGGAATAGTGCCAGGCCTTGAGTTTAAGCCCCAGAACCAACAAAAAATCAATGACACAGTTTCCTTAATGCAGCTCAGCTGCAGACAAGGCAGCTGACACTTAGTCCTGGTGATGAAACTGAGAAACAGGACATGTTCATGGCACTTTTGGGGATGGGTTGTTCAAGACTTCCTGTAGCACTGAGTTGCCCTTTTTCCCCTATCAGTAGTTTTTTTTTTTTTTAATCTCCAGTGTTGGAACTCAGGGCCTTCACTTGCTCAACGATACTCTACTATTTAAGCCATGCTTTCCTGGCTTTTTGCTGGTTATTTTGGAAATGGAGTCTTAATATTTTTCTCCCTGGGCTGGCGTTGAACCATGATTCTTTTTTTTTTTTTTTTGGTCCGGTCGTGGGGCCTGAACTCTGGGCCTGGACACTGCCCCTCAGCTCAAGGCTAGCGCTCTACCACTTGAGCCACAGCGCCACTTCTGGCTTTTTTCTTTTTGCTTATATGGTGCTGAGGAATCGAACCCAGGGCCTTATGCATGCAAGGCAAGCGCTCTACCACTGAGCCACCTTCCCAGCCCCTGAACCATGATTCTTTGTATCTTAGCCTCTTGACCAGCTATGATTACAAGTGTGAGTCACCAGGGTGTGGCCTGAATCTATTTTAAATGTGGTAGGTGAGAGTCAGGAGGAGGACATGAGCTTTGGTTCATCAGCAATGTTATGGAACTGGCTGTTAAATTCACATTATGTAACTGTGTGCAAAGCAGGCAGCAAAAAGTGCTGAATGTCATGCTAAAGAAGAGAAAAGACATAGCTGGAGTCATTGGAGTCATTTGGCTCCCAGGAAAACACATGGAAAAAAGGAAAAGAATTGAAGCCAGTTTAAGACTTTACTGGTAGAAGCAGAGCTTGTACATTATAGAAGGGGAGCAAGGTCTTTACATTCATGTGTATTGTTTGTGATGTAGATGCATGTATGAAACCGGTGGCAATTGCCTTGTCTTTCCTACAGATGTCTGCACTAGCAGATGGTTAGGTAGAAGGAAGCTAGTAGGTAGGGTAGGGAGAGGAGGCTTTTACTGTCCTTGACTGACCTACTTTGTTGGTCTTAGATATCTGGTGCAGCCCATGGAGACACAGCACCTCCCTGTGGTTGGCATGTTTCTTAATAATTTCACTCAATTCCTGGAGGCCCTGTGCAACAGCCCTGTTGTTTTTTGTAATTCTGCCCATTAGCTTTATATGCAAGTTCTGCAAGATATAGCCTATAGCTTATGTCCATTCTGAAGATTAGAGGTCAGAGGTCAGGGGTAGGGTGTAATGACTCAAACTTATACTCTCCCTCTACCATTACACCCTCATACCCTAACCCCTCCCTCCCCACTTCAGGTTTAGGACTCTTGCTTATCTTTTCCTTCATTCCCAGAAGAAGTGCTTCACAAACTGTAGGGACTAAAGCTCAAGATAGCAAACAGAACATTCAATGGCAATGAGAATAAAACAGGACACTGTTAAAAGGGCTTAAAGTTTCAGCTTGAGAATTTTGGATTTCACAGTGTGTGCCAGCATTGGGGCTTAAGCTCAGGATTTCTTGTTTTTGCTTCCCTTTTTTTTGATTTAGGCTGTCACTTTGCAACTTGAGCCACATCTCCACTTCTGGCTTTTTTGCTAGTTAATTGGAGATGAGTCTCCCAGATTATCTGGTTGGGTCCTCAGATCCCAGCCTCCTAAGAAGCTAGGATGACAGGCATGAGTTATGGGTGACTGTCAAGAGTCTGGTCTGATTAGAATCCAGGAGTGTGGTGAACTATATGGTGCCCAGGACAATGCAATTTATTCCTACTCTCTCTTCATTCTCACCAGAATTGCCTCCAAATTGGAGGTAAAAGTATGATGCACATTGTATAGGACATTTGACAAATCTAAAGACAGAAACTCAGAGCACAATTCTGCAGACATTCCCACAGTCTGGCGCCTAGGTGTAATCCCTGCCATATACCTTTTTCTCACTTTTCCTCATGGCAAGAGATAGCCCTTGGGGGAATGTGAGGATGTATGGGTGGTTGGTGCACATGCACATACCAACCCACTCAAGTTCTGGATGCTGTGCTTTACCAGCTTGGAGCCAGGAAAGAGGAACTACTTCCTGCAGTGAGGAAGGAGGCCAGAAGTCCCAAACTCTTTCAGGGCAGGCCCAGTGCCTCACAAATTACTCCAGTACTTTGTTGTTGTTGGATGTTCTTATCCTGATATGACTGACCTCTTACCCTGCTCCAGAATATTTGTAAAATGTGGTTTTTCTTGTAATTTCCATCTCACTTCATAACATCTTACAACTGTGATATCCAAATAAACCTCTCAGCTTTAAAGCAGAGGGAGGAATTGCTGGGCGCTGTAATCCTAGCTACTTAGGAGGCTGAGGTCTGAGGATCATGGTTCAAAGCTAGCCCAGGCAGGAAAGTCCGTGAGACTCTTACCTCCAATAAACCTCTAGAAAACCAGAAGTGGCACTGTGGCTTAAGCAGTAGAGTGCTCACCTTGAGCTGAAGAGGGCAGGGACAGTGCCCAAGCCGAGTTCAAGCCCCACGACTGACAAAAAAAAAAAAAGCAGAGGGATGATTAGCAGAGTTCCAGAGGGCTACCTCACAAAACAATTTATTGGTGGCAGAAATGGAAACCTGACTTTTAAAGGATGTTCTGTTTACTTAGGGAGTGGAGAATGAAGGGTAGAGAAGGGTGAACAGGTTTGAGAAGACGTGAACATTGTCCACATAAATTCTCTTTTGATTATTCTACTAGCTTCCTCTTAACTCTTTTTCTATTCCACAAGTCTTCCTTTTGAACCCAGGGCCTGGATGCTGTCCCTAAGCTTTTGCTCAAGGCTAGCTCAAGGCTAGCACTCTACCACTTGAACCACAGCTCTACTTCTGGCTTTTTTCATGGTTAATTGGGGATGAGTCTTATAGACTTCCCGCCAAGGCTGGCTTTGAATGACGATTCTCAGATCTCAGCCTCCCGAGTAGTTAGATTACAGGCATGAGCCACTGGCACCTAGCTATAGCTCCTCTTCCTCCTCCTGTCTTGCTATAAAGCCCAGACTAGCCTGGACTCCTAATCTTCTCATCTTCCTGCTTCAGCCTCCTGAGTGCTGGAATTATAGGTGTATGCTACAGTATCTGGCTATTTTTATTTTTTAACTCTTTCTAGTTAGTTATCTCTTCCACCCCCCACCCCCCAAACACTGGGGCTTGAACTCAGGGCCTACGTATTGTCCTTAGCTTTTTCATTCAAGGCTGGGCTCTACCACTTTTTGCTGGTTATTTGAAGATAAGTGAAAGAGGATCCCACACATCCATCCCAGGGGACTACACAGAGGCAGGGAGGCAGGCACAGGAGAAAGATTATTATAAGGTTTATTAGAGGAGCTATATTTCCCCTAAGAGGGAGCACATGGCCTCCACCACCATCCAGGTAGCAGGAGGGTCTGAGGGATAGGAAGTGAGATAGATGGGAGTTTAGGTGGGTCTGGGAGAGAGGGAGGGGCCAGCTGAATGGAGGAAATTCCAGGAATGGGAGGGGGGCCTAGATTTGGGTGCAGCTGAGGATCAAAGGTGAGCATAATACTAACAAAGAGTCTCATGGGCTTTCTTGTCTACACTGGCTTTGAATCACAATCTTCAGATCTCAGCCTCCTGAGTACCTAGGATTGCAGTTGCCCAGCCTCACAACTTTATCTCTTTAGAGCTGGATGAATCAAAGCTTCTTCCTGTCATCTAGTCCTATATGCCAGCTCTTTCCTCAGGGTTCTTATATCTGTTCTTATCCTTCCTTTTCTTATTATCTTCATCTTTTTCTCTCCTAAGTCCTTCTCCCACCCCTTGCTAGAAACTCTCATCTTTTAGAAATGACAAAAAGAAATTGTTTTCCTTTCCCTGGTGTGGATATTCTTCCAGTGTTCTGTGTATGGAACTGCTTTTTAGCTTTAATCCAGATCTAGGTCTACTTAACAAGTTACAGATGCTTCTGGTTCTGGATGGTAAGAATTTCAGGGAAAGGAAAGAGCACTGATGACTTATTGCAGAGAAGATGAAAGGGAATACAAGGACCCTGGGATGGAAGAAGATAGGAAAAAACTACATGACTCATCTGAGCTTGACATATCCCAACCTCTGCCTCAGTTGCCTCAATGCTGATAGCATCAACTAGAAACCTGGGAAGAGACACAACAGGCACATGTACTCCATGTCTTCTTTCTTACAGTCATACACATCCTCCATACCAGAAATCACACTCTAGCTTCCATATAATTAATTGTATTCTTTTCAATTCATCCCTGCCAGATTCCTGTCAAGGTAACTTAAGTTGGACATAGCAGAGAATCAGTAGGATGTAGCACATCTTCTGTTTATTACTCTAGGTCTCCATATTATATGCTGTGTTCCATGAGGTTAGCCTGTCTGCCATATAAAGCAGATATTTCTGTGCTTTGGTTTCTGTTTGGATTTACCAGTAAGATATGGGAAGCAGATAAAAGATAAGAAGGAAAGAGGTTATTCTCTGTGCCCCTTCTTGTAGGTTGGTGCACTTGCAGGTTGGTAGCATCCCTCCACTAGTGCCAACCTCTGATTTGATGGCTCCTCTAGTTTCTGGTAACTGCTCTCCTCTCTTCAGCCTAGGTAAAAGTCTAATTATAATCACTTAAGGTATTGCATCTTGCTTTGTTCAAATGCCGCCTACACTTTACTAAATACTCCCTTTATCAAACCTGCCTTTTAATTACCCAGTGTACCACTGTATGTGCTTTGTTCTGGGATCCTAACATATGAATGGAAGATAGGAGGGGAGATAAAGGTAAGAAGGAGGAGAGAATTCTGAACTTTTTGCCGAATGATAAACAGGGATTTGAAGCCCAGCTGCCAGCTAACCAAGTTATTTAATTATGCTGAATGCTAGTTTGCCTAGACTTACTAGAGTACGGGTAAGACTTAGCTGTTGGGTGGTAGTAGGGGTGGTAGTAGGGGGTGGGGTAGTGAAGGTGAGATAATGTTTATGAAAGCACAGTGTCTGGCACGTAGCTGGTGTTTAATTAGAAACACGCTGGGCACTGTTCTGAGTGTATTACATGTTCCTGAATTTCATACTGAAGAGAAACAATAAAATGGTGGTTTAAGGAAGGTCTTTTTCCCCCCACAAGACTCTCTCTTCTCTTTCTAACCATCTATCTACTATATGTCTATTTTTGTCTGAGGCTTGCCTTCTCACCATTCCCTGTGTGTATAAACTGGGTTTGTATTTTCTACTTGGTAGGAAAGGAAACAAGATATAAAGAAGCCAAGCAGGAGAAATAGGTAAGGAGACAGGGAAATGGTATTCTTTTTAATAAACATAAAAGGGCAAGATTCAGGCTGGTATGTGGCTTAATGGTAGTGCTTGCCTAGCATGCATAAAGCCCTGGGTTTGATTCCTCAGTACCAAATAAACAGAAAAAGCCATAAGTGGCGCTGTGGGTCAAGTGGTAGAGTACTAGCCTTGAACAAAAGAAGCTCAGGGACAGTGTCCAGGCCTTGAGGACTGGCAAAAAAAAAAAAAAAAGGCAAGACTGAACACAGAAGCAAGCAACAAAGTTAAACGTTTCTCCATTTCAATGCTAAATTACAGAGCAGGGGGTGGGAGGAGGTGGGGAGGAGGCTGGTGGTGCTATCTATGTAAATCTGTCCTCTCTTTTGAAACCTGGCAACTCTGGGCAGATGCAAGTAAAGACAAAAGATAAAAAGCTAATCTGAGAAAAGGAAATTTAATTAACTGCTAGCCCATAATGCCTATGTTTGGGTAGTCCCCAAAACATCTTGATATTTTAGAATAAGTAGAACCTATCTTGTCTACCCAGAACCATTGCCTAAGTATTGGGGGCTGCTTAGAAACCTATTAGGTCCACCCAGGGAGAAAAATGGACCGTTTCCTAGCTGTCCTTGCCCCACCCAGGTAACTGGCCCACCTGTGGGCAATAGGAGATGCCTCCAGGTCATGGCTGAGATCCCGAGTCTCCTACCACGCCCTTTGCTGTGGCCACCCACACCTCCTTCCTGCTCTCTTCCTGTGTAGTCAGTCTCCATCATTAGTTTCCCCTTTCCTTTCCCTTCCCCTGCATCCCCTGTACCCTCCATCTGGTACAGCCCCCGCATACCTTTATCTTGTGCAGGCCAACAGTATGCTCTCCCCCCAATAAACTCTTCTGCCTGACAGTCTCTTTCCGGTGAACCTTACATTATGTTGGTGAACCTTACAAGAACCATGTGTATTACCCCAATTTAAGATTATGGCTTCCATTTGGATTGTTTGTAACTCCTGTTCCTAACATGGGGAGCAGGAAGAGACAGGACAGGCTAATGCATTTATTTAACCTTGCTATACTAAACTATTTTAGTATAAAGAAACCTTAACCTTGTTATACTAAAATACCTAAAATAAACTTTTGCTAAAACTTTCACCTAGTGCAGCTCTCTGAACATTATTTTTCACCTGTGGCTCTCAAGGACCTATGGTTCTGTGAGGAAATTGGGGAGATGAAGGAATCCTTCATCCATGTTCCATTGACAGATTCAGGAGACCTTGACCATGTTCAGGCTATTCGGATTTCCACATTTAAAATATAAAAAGACAAATTGGTAAGGGTGTGTCTGCTCGTTCCCAGTTCTTCACCTGTGTGCCAGGAGGGGAAGGGGGCTGTAAGGGTTACCCAAACTGAAAGGCAACTGGTAGGGCAGGAAGAAGGAAAGCCACGGATGTGGCTTCTCTGCTCTCAAAACATAACTGTTTTTTAATCCTTCAGCATGAGACAGCCAGAAAGAGACAGAGGTTCAAAGAACAATAGTGTTCCTCAAGACACAGAGGGCTCAATGTGAAAATAGGAACTTGATGAAAATAGACTCCATTTTGTCTGATGAGAGTCTGCTGGGTACATTGTGGATGGCTGACAGCTGGTACTGGGAGTGGGGTGAGACAGTTAATGTAGGAAAAATATGACTTCTGTATTTTTGTGCTGGTACTTGGGCTTGAACTCAGGGCCTGTTCACTGTCCCTTATTTTTTGTGTAAGGTTGACATTCTTCCACTTGAGCCACAGCTCCACCTCCAGTTTTTTGGTAATTACTGGAGATAAGAGTCTCACAGATTTTTCTGCCTGGGCTGACTTTGAACCAAGATAACTCAAGATATCAGCCTCCTGTATAGCTAGGATTACAGTCATGATCCACGCACCACAGTTATGGTGCCTGGTTGATTTCCCCTGCTTTCTGCTTTGAAATCTGTTTCACCCTAAATGCTGGGAGTGCTGGCTGAACTACTATGGGTAAGGGGGAAGAGGCTTTTAAAAATTGCAACAATGCACCAGGTACCAGTGTCTTATGCCTGTAACCTTAGCTACTCAGGAGGCTGAGATCTGAGGATTGGGATTTGAAGCCAGCCTGGGCAAGAGTAAACTACTAAAAAGCTGGAATTGGAGCTGTGGCCCAAATGGTATAGCACTAACCTTGAACAAAAAAAGTCCAGGGACAACACCTAGGCCCTGAGTTTAAGCCCCAGGATTGGTACGTGGGTATACACTTAGACACACACACACACACACACACACACACACTCAACAACTTGTCATTGGCTATAGAACTCCAATTCCAAGAGAAAACATTGTATTCAACTTTCTACTCCTCTACTTCCCCTACAGGGCAGCTTCTAGGCAGTTGGGAGAAATGAAATACAATATAGCTGAAGGGAAAGGGTCAAAAGGGCATTTTATTCACACATAGCAGCATAAACAGGAGAAAAGTCAAATCTGAAATGATGGCATTTTTTTCAGTTCTCCACATAAACATAGAATCTAAATATTCCATACTCAGTTCTGAGTGACAAATGGCTTCTTAGGTAGATAAAAGGTAGGGTCCAGTCCCTGGGGAGTGAAACCGCTTGTGAATGTTCTTTAGTCTCACAAGAAAGAAAAAGTCTGAGGGCCAAAGCCACAGAGAGTTGTCTCTTGGTGGTAGGGAGGAGTCCTCTTAGATAGCTCTATCACAGCAAGCAGGACTCTTTCAGGCCCATAAGGCAATAATGGCCATGAAGGTGAAACCAGCAGCCACACAGCACCACTTAGTCAGAGGGGCACCAGGACCAGCTAGCTCCCGGGGTAGAATTTCTAGGAAGGTGACATACAGGAATGTGCCAGCTGCCACACCCTCTAATACAGCTTGGGCTAAGCCCTGACCTCCTTCAGAATCCCCAGTAGCCACACTCATCCCTAAAGCTAGGCCTAAGGGGGACATGAGAGCTAATGACAGTATGGAAAATGCAGCCCACTGTGATCCAGTGCCTAACTTCACCAGCCGAAGTCCTACACCAAACACTACAAGACCTTTATGAGCCAGGACAGCAACACAGAGTTGTATGGTAGCTGCTATTGTTGTCTGTAGCCCCACAGCTAGACCTTCAAACACTGAGTGAAAGGAGAGTGAGAGCAAGAGGACAAGGGCTCGAAGGGGACCCCGTGGGGGTGAGGGTAGAGGTGAATGGCTGTGGAATCCAAAAACAGAAGATCCACTCCATTCCTCCTCCTGCAGTGTTGATCCTTCAGCAGCCCCAGGACAGCACTGGAATGCAAGTGACTCCAAAAGGAAGACCAAGAAAAAGCCAAGGGAGATGATAAGCTCTCCATAGGGATACTCCACCTAGGAACAGAAAGGGGGCTGTGAGCTGGTAGGCAAGGAAGACAGTATATAGATGGATATAGGATTGGTAAGTTAAAGGTAGGAAAATGAAGACTGGAATAGAGGTGCTAAGCAACACAGTATCCATAGAGTTTGAAATATAGGAAAACAAGCCTGGCCCCCATGGTGAGATCTGAGTATCACAGTTTGAAGGCAGCCGAGTCAAGAAAACCTGACTCTTATTTCCAATTAACCACCAAAAAGGTGGAAGTGGCACTGTGACTCAAGTGGTAAAGTGCCAGCCTTGAGCAGTTAAAGCTAAGTGACAATGTCCAGGTCCTGAGTTCAAACCCCAGTCAGTATTGTCACACACACATATGTATATATAATATATATGCATATATATTATCAGTTAAAAGAATATAAGAAAAGAAAGAAAAGCAAAACCTTTTCTAGGACTTCACAAAGAAAATGGATTGGACTGGCTCCTCCTTTGCTCTATAGTATCTGAGCTGAGAAGGGCATCTTGGTATTTTTCACATATTCCTCTAAGAAAACATCTGAGTATGAAAGGAATCTCTGGTTCTCCTCACCTCCCAAGGACTGGTGTGAGATACTCACATGAGTGGAATCAGCAGTATCAGAAGAATTTCCTTTACTTTCTGTACTGTTCTAGGAAGAAACAAACAGAAATTAGGTGGGAGGTGGCATAGCTCACCTTCCTGCTCTGACCTTTCAGCAGTACTGTTTTCCTTAAAGTCCAATCTGACCTGTTTTCATCATTCTCCATAACCCCAAGAACTGTTATCCACTCTGTCATCTTACCCTTGTCTTTGGTCCCAACATTTTCTTCCTTTCCATTCCTAGGTTCTGTTGATCACTCTGGCTTCGTAGCCCTGAAGCTCAGCTCTGCTATTGCTGCTGCTCACCTGTCCTATAAACTTCTGGATCTCTGATTCAATTCCCTCCAGGGCTTCAGTGGTCATATGCATAAACCCAGCTCCCAGGAAAACACCAGCAGAGATGCAGCCCAGAAGGCTGAGGACCTGGTGGCGACGACCTTATAAAAAAGCAGAAGTTACAATCCAATTGGCAGTAAGGAGACAAACAAAGGTGACTAAAGGGTAAACAAGGCTGTATTCAAGTATCTTGAGCTTGAGAATGCTGAGAATTAGAGCCAGGAATCAGGACAGTGTGAGACTAAGGTTAAAGGGAAAAAGATGGAGTAGGGCTGTACCTGTAGCTGCATCAATCCGGAACCATTTGAAGCAGATAGGAATAAGGCCACAGCCCAGGGTAAGAAACAGAAGGACAAACAGGCAACCAATTTTTGTTCCTATTAGTGCCTCCATCTGTTGGGTACAGGACAAGTAGAAGCCTCACAACGACAAGTGAGCAGGAGTGGTATCTTGGGTAGTCAAGAGTGTCTTCACTCTCCTGAGTTTCAGGAGACTCTTGGTGTCTTCGTGTCCCGTGTCCTGGTTGCCTCTGCTATAGCACAGCTCTGCTGCATAACTCACTAGAGCCCTGCCTAGCTATGTGCCCTCCCCTACCTGGAGGCCCCTCCCATGCCTCACGCCTTCTTGAGCTTCCAAACCAGAAACTCCAGACTCCCTGCCAGGCACTGCTCAGTGTTCCTTTTCTTCACTGCTATGACTAATCCAAGAGCTCTTGAGAGTTGTGGCTTATGCCTGGGGTTGACCTAACCCTAAATAGGACAATTTCTGCTAACTACTTCTCTGTTATTTTGCATTGAGGACAACCTGGTCCTGCCTCATGATATATGATCTAAGCTTCCAGGCTCTCTCCATCCCTTCAAGGTTGCTTCTGATATCTGAACCCAAGCTTTTCAGAGGAGATTTGGGGCCACCTGGGGGTAGAGGTGAGGCTGAGTGGTGCTGCAGCTGCCACTTGTGGGAACTAGCGGATGAGGGAACTCCCCTTTCCTGTAACTCCAGAAAAATAGCTCCAGGCATGGAAAACTCAGTGAGGAATGGAGATTTCTAGCATTGCAATATTGAAACCGACACAATTAGATTTCTATAACTAAGCCCCCATTACAAATCTTTTTTTCTTCTAAGAGACATGAATCATAACAAAAAAAGAGTTGATTCATTCTTTTTTCCTAAACACACACACACAAAACTAAAATAAAGAAGGTAGAATACATTCTTTCCTTTGATCAAGGTGACCTTTGGTCTCCTTGCCATTCCTATAATTATTAGTTAATAGTTTTATTATGTCACAAAAAATAATGGTTTCCATGTTAACAGTTGTGCTTGCTAGGATAAGGTAGATTTAAGGTTCATCCCTTTCCTTCTCAGAGGGTACTCTCTTTCTCACTCTTATATCTTGATTAAACTCTATAAGTGGTTTTCAGAGTTGGCTGTGCATGGTGTTCGAATCTGACTGGATTCTGCTGGCATTTCCTAATGGGAACTGTAGAAGGAAAATCAGTTGTTGGTGATACTAGGAATTGGACCCAGGGGCTAAGTGATTGTTCTACCATTTACTTGAGCCAAACGCTTAGCCTGGGATTTCTTGCATTTTAAGATAAATCTGCTCTTCCATCAACCAGTAAGAAATGAACCAAACAAAAGTATCTTGCCTGGAGCTGAGTGCTGGTGGCTCACATCTATAATCCTAGCTACTCAGGAGGCTGAGATCTGAGGATGGTAGTTCTGAGCCAGCTGGGGCAGCAAAGTCCATGAGATTCTTATCTCTACTACACTACTGAAAGAGCCAGAAGTGGAGCTGTGGCTCAAGTGGAACAGTGCTAGCCTGAGCAAAAGAAGCTTAAGGACAACTCCCAAGCCTTGAGTTCAAGCCCCAGTACTGTCCTCCCCCACCAAGAACTCTAACAACAACAGATGCTGGAGGGGATGTGGACAGAAAGGAACCTTACTTCATTGTTGGTGGGAATGTAAACTTGTTCAACCACTTTGGAA
>NW_012267337.1:1509559-1515799 GCF_000151885.1 Dipodomys ordii | reverse complement strand
GCGGGGAGGGGGGGGAAAGGGGGGGAAGGAGAAGTATTGGGATTGGGAGGGAGGGGGGAGGCTGGGAAGGGATGTGAAGGGTAAACAAAAGGAGGAGGCTGCAATGCTTGGTAAGAAATATACGCATTATCCTGCCCATGTAATTGTAACCCCTCTGTACAGTATCTTCACAAATAAAAAAAGAAAAAAAAGTGTATCCTGCTTGGATATGCAAATGTGGAGATGGAATATTTGAACATGATGGGAGCCAAAACCTCAGAATAGCAGAGGGACCCTGAAAACAGAAGGACACACACACACACACACACTGAAAACAGAAGGACACACACACACACACAATCTCAGCACTGGGGAGGCTGAAACAGGATCCTGAGGTCAAGGATAATCTGGACTACCTAGTGAGACAATATTTCAAAAATTAAATAGGCATGGTGGCCAAATCTATAATTCTAGGTACTCAGGAGGTTGCAGTTAGGAGGATCATGTGAGACCAACCTGGGCAATCAGTTAACAAGGCCCCACTGAAAAAGAAGACTGGAGGTATGGCTCAAGTGGTATAGTGCCTGCTAGCAAGGGCAAGGTCTTGAATTCAAACCCCAATGCCACTGTGGTATGTATGTTGAACAAACAAAAAGCAAGAAAATGAAAACAAAACATACATAAAATATATGTAGGGAGAGAAGAGGGAAAAGCTGCTGGTTCCCCTGTTTAGGTGGCCCATAACATCCTTAAGACCTGTTGAACTAGTTTTCAGTAAGCTGGGGGTGGCTTTCCCCACTGTTCTCCGGTGTCTTCTCAGGAAGTTCTGGTCTCTGGAAGAAGCAGCAGTAGTCTTACATGAAAGTGAGCTCCAGGGCTCTGTGGGAAGGTTAACACTGACAATCTCAGGATTCTCCCCAACTGCAGCCTATACTTTTTAAAGAATTGTAAAATCCATTTTTATTCTTAAACAATTTATTACAATCATTAAAACTTCATACAAATGCAGACACACAAGGATACTGGCTCTCCCCTCCTAGATATCAGGTAGCTTTAGCTTTGGCAGGAGTGATAGAAGAAATACTTTGTGACACATTCTTGTCAACTCTCAGGGGGATCATCAGTAGGGGATGGGGGAAACTCAGCTGGAACAATCACAGGTAAAAGATCTCCCCAGGAGCTGACACGGGCACAGCGATACAAATCCTTGCCATGTCGGCGGGCTGTGATGATAGCATGCTCCATGTGCCCATCGGGACAGCACAGGTGACAATGCACATGGCGAGGCCGTTTAAAGAGAGGCTGAGTCAAACGAGGCCAGCGATTAATTTCCTCTGGAGACCCCCTGGCAAGGATCACCATGGAGAATGTTTCCTCTTTTGGCTTCTTGTTCTAAGAGAAAAATATGGAGACTACATAGAAGGAAAAGATACAGGGGAAAACAGTTTTCTCTCCTACATTCCTTTGCATATTCTATATATTGTATATATGCAAGTTCTCCGATCTGCTGGTTATACTATACACTTGTCAACTCTTCCCACCTCTGACCCGTTTTCTTCTGGCTTTCCCAGGTGATTTCTCCCCATTGCAAAATTCTTAGGATACACACCCAGCTGAAGGGGATGGGATGATAAGCCTGGGAGAAGCTACAGGCCAGGGGCGGAGAAGCTGTCAACTGAGGACAAGGAAGTTCATGGGGACACTGTGAACACAAATGAAGACATGAGATAAGACAAAGAACCATCAATCATAAAACTTAAAAATAAGAGAGCTAAGAGAGACTAGGGAGAAAGGAGAACAGGAGCAGAAGTAGGAGTAGGAAGAACTATGAGAATTACTAGGAAGAAAAGTAGATAAGGACACAAAGTAGCAGAGAGTAGCATAGTTTTATTCTCTCTTTTCCTGGTCATACCTGAGTTCAGATCTATGTGCCTGAACAGGAGGAAGCAATACTTACCGGAGCAAATACAAAACTAGGTCGTGGGTCCAAAGAAGACTTCTCTTTTCCCTGAAATAAAAAAAATAAAGCTGGGCATAGGGCACGGGGGGGGGTGTCTACTCTCTCTTTCATTCTCTTTTGCCAGTCCTGGGGCTTAAACTCTGCGGCCTTGGCACTGTCCCTGAACCTCTTTGTGCTCAAGGCTAGTGCTCTACCACTTGAGCCACAGTGCCATATCTGGCTTTTTTTCTGAGTAGTTTATTGGAGTTAAGAGTCTCCTGGACTTTTCTGCCCTGGCTGGTTTCAAACCACGATCCTCTGATCTCAGCCTCCTGAGTAGGTAAGATTCAAGCATAAGCCACTGGCACCCAGCTTTTTCTTTTTTTTGTGTGATGATCCTGGGGCCTGAACTCAGGGCCTGGGAGCTGTCCCTGAATTTTTTTTCTTCTAGTCTTGAGGCATGAACTCAGGTCCTGGGTACTGTCCTTAAGCCTCTTTGTGCTCAAGGTTAGTGTTTTACCACTGGAGCCACTTATCAACTTCTGGATTTTTCTGAGTAGTTTTTTTGGAGATAAAGAGTCACACAGACTTTCCTGTTCAGGTTGGCTTTGATCCTCAGATCTCAGTCTCCTGAGTAGTTGGGATTACACCTGGCTTTTTTTTTTTTTTTTTTTGCTCAAGACTAGTACAGCTATCACTTGAGCCACAGTCTACTTCCAGTTTTTTGGTGTTTAACTGGTGATAAGAGTTTCATGAATTTCCCTGCTCAGGCTGACTGTGAACCTTGATCCTCAGATCTCAGCCTCCAAAGTAGCTAGGATTACAAGGCAAAGACTGGCACCTGGTATATGGGATCTATTTTTATTAATTCAATCTTGGCCCTTGGTAAATTGAAGACTCCTTTAACATTGAATTCTAATAATGATGAACTATGTCCTTTGAGTTAAGCTGGTTACATCTCTAATACTCTAAACAAAGAACTTTCTCTTTGTAGCAGTAACTTGGCACATAGTACAGTGCTCTCCTTTGTCAACAGCCTCTCAAAAAAGAAATCTCACTCCAGGGCAATTAAATTTATAATAGCATATTGGCTTCTACTTTTATCCAGAGATAGTGTTCTTGGGTGAGCAGTGTTCTATATTGAGGTCAGTAGTTTTTCTTGTTTGTGGTGGGACTTGAACTCTGGGCCTGGGTGCTGACCCTGAGCTCTTTTTGCTCAAGGCTAACACTCTATCACTTTGACTCACAGTTATCATTTTGATTCACAGCTCCACTTCTAGTTTCTGAATGGTTAACTGGAGATAACAGTCCAATGGGGACTTTTCTGCCCAGGCTGACTTTGAAACGTGATTATTAGATCTCAGCCTCCTAAGTGGCTAGAATTATAGGCATAAACCACTGGCGCCAGCCAGTAAACTAATTTTTTTGTTGCTGTTGTTGGTTGTGGGACTTGAACTCTGGGCTTGGGCGCTATCCCTGAGCTCTTCAACTAAGGGAAAGCTCTACCTCTTGAGCCACAGTGCCACTTCCAGTTTTCTAGTGATTTATTGGAGTCATGGACTTTTCTGCCTGGGCTGGCTTTGAACGGAGATCTTCAGATCTCAGTCACCTGAGTCACTAAGATTACAGGCATGAGCCACTGATGCCCGGCAGTAAACTAGTTTTTAAAGGGCTAGAAAGTATGCAAAATATATCTGTTTCAATAACTTAACTCTGTAGTTTGTAGTAAACTAGTCAATGACCACAGAAACATGAATATACATAACATATACAAAAACAGGTGGTAGGCTAGATTTGATCTGTAAACTATTTCCCAGTATCATCACCTTGTGTGTCTAGTTCCTGAATCACTACTGCAAATGTGTGATACAGTTTCTTTAGTTTTAAAGACAATAACAGTTATCAACAATTAAAAAAACAAGGGGGAAGGCAGAAGGAAGGACAAGAAAACTTACCTTAAGGACCAGATCCCGGGCATCCATGAGAAGGCGGTGCCCAACTTTTGTTCCATTCTCTACCAATACCTGTTCACAAATGTTGAAAATAAGCAGAAGTTTTGAATTACAAGCTATCATCAAAGTCATCAGCTAAGAAAATCCAGATAAGAGTTCTGAAAGGAAAACAGAGACTAAAGATATACATAGAGATCCATGAAGGAGAAAAATTTTCATAAATGCAGACAATGAGGAAAGGCACAGAAACTACAAAGCTTCTTGAAGGGATTTCAACTCACCAGAAAACGGTTTGTCTTACGCCACAAGGTTTGAACCACTTCAGTGCGATCAGCCTTGCTGGGTAGTTCACTTAGGGCAAAGGCTGATACTACTATATCAAATTGTACCTGAGGACCAAGACAAGAAATATGTCAGATCCAGCATCTCCCTATTCTGAGACTACAATAGACTCCCAACTTTCCACCCAGTTTCTCTTATTGCTTTCTTTAATCTCTTAACATTAAATGCTGGATTACAAAGATGAGGCCACATTTCTCCATCTGTACATTCCACACTTAGAATACTCTAAATAGTGCTACTTGCCTTGGGTGATACAGGTAGAAATTGTCTGAAATAGACACCTGAAATATGAGGCTCCCCTGATTCTGAACCACCTGTGGAAGAAAGAGATGTGATAATTAAAAGTATAAATGAAGCTTATGAACACTAGGAAAACTGAAGAGATATCTGGACAAGACACATGATCCTTAATATAAAATTAAAACAAAACACTAGATATCAAAGAGCTTTAATACTGTAAATAAATTATAAAGGGATAATATCAGTTTCCCTAATCTGTTGATCTTACTCAGTCTATCCACAGTCTACCAAAGGCTTCTAGTACCCTCTGTTTAAGGTTCTTCTTATGTTTCAGTCATAACTCTACTTCCCAATAAAATGCTCTTTCTCATATTCTGTTGCTTTATCTCCCTCAACTTTGGAAGAGTCTTACCTTATTGCTTGGTCTCACCTTTTAGTAGCTTTTCTGCTAAGTTCAACATAGCAGCTGAACTGTCCACACACATATATTCATGTAGGCTCTGGCCCCAAGTGCTGTGAGCTGCCCTGTGATGACAAAAACAACCCACAAGTTCTCATGACAACAGTCATCCCTAGATTACTCCTCTTCCCAACTCCACACCTGAGGAAAGAGTGTTTTGTTAAAGTTACAAAAACTAGCAATGTTAATTCATTCATAATTTTTGAGAAACTAATAGACTTAAAATTCTATTTAAGGGAAAAACTTTTGATTGATATGTAAAAACTATTATTGATACTAATTTCCTAAATATTATTTGACATTTAAGTTCTTTTTTTTTATTGTGAAAATACTGTACAGAGGGGTTACAATTACATGGGCAAGATAATGAGTATATTTCTTATCAAGCATTGTAGCTTCCTCCTTTGTTTCCCCTTCCCATCCTCCCCCTGCCCCCTACCCAATCCTCCCCGCTCTCCCCCCCTCGTGCCCCACCAAAGTTGTAAAGTTTGTTTTCAACATAATCGTTTTTGACATAACGACTTGTACATCTCATTGTTGCAATGGGTCCACCTGTATCCCCACAAATTATACCGACATCAAATACAGTGAAAGCAGGGGTTATACTGTGTGGGAGGGACATACAAAGCAACAAAGAAATAATCTTATGTGTTAGAAACAATCGCATGAAAGAAAAAAATCATTTGAATACATATCTTAGGGTTCATTTCCTAACATCACATTATCTGACCTTTTCTGTTTGACTCAGACATATACTAGATATTGCAAATAAGGGAAACCATGGGTCCTATGTTTCTTTAGGCCTGGCTTACTTCACTTAATATAATTTTTTCCAAGTCTTTCCATTTCCTACCTAACAAATGGGGCAATGTCATTCTTCCTGATGGAGGCATAGAATTCCATTGTGTATATATACCACATTTTCTTGATCTATTTATCTACTGAGGGGCATCTGGGTTGGTTCCATATCTTAGCTATGGTAAATAGTGCTGCAATAAACATAGTCATGCTGGTAGCTTTAGTGTGGTCTTGTTTGTGAACATTTGGATAAATGCCCAAAAGTGGGATTGCTGAGTCATAGGGGAGCTCTAGGTGGAGTTTTTTGAGGAACCTCCATTCTACTTTCCAAAGTAGTTGAACAAGTTTACACTCCCATCAACAATGAAGTAAGGTTCCCTTCTGTCCACATCCCCTCCAGCATCTGTTGTTGTTAGAGTTCTTGATTTTTGCCATTCTAACTGGAGTGAGGTGGTATCTCAACGTTGTTTTGATTTGCATTTCTTTTATGGCTAGGCAGGTTGCGCATTTCTTCATGCGTCTATTGGCCA
>NW_012267337.1:1505670-1509214 GCF_000151885.1 Dipodomys ordii | reverse complement strand
ATTCTGGTGCAGGGTGATATATAAGGATCTAGCTTTAGTTTTCTACAAGTAGTTAACCAATTTTGCCAGCACCATGTACTGAAGAGGCTGTCTTTTGTCCATTCTATTTTTTTAGCTCCCTTATCGAAGATTAGATGGCTATAGGTCTGTAGGTTCATTTCTGGGTTTTCAATTCTATTCCATTGTTGACATTTAAATTCTGACCCCAATCCTTGCCTACTCTGAGGGAAGAAACACTGTAGGTCCAACTTTCCTATTCTACCTCTGGTTTTCTTGATACTGAAATGATAGAAAGATGAATTTGACAAAAATATGCTGAGGAAAATTACTCACCAGGTAACAGAACCGGTACCAGATCCAAAGTCCATCAAAGTTTGTGGTTTGAACTCTGGAATTCGAGAATGGATCTGAAGAAACATGTAACAGCCCACAGAAGACAGAGACAGAAATTTGCTAAGTATGAATTAGGGGGATGATAACAGAGAAGAGATATGAATGAATTTTGAGATTCAATATTTTTCATGTAGGAAGGTTCTAAAACGGTGATTCTAAGCCTTTTTTGGGGGGTCATAGAATCCTTTTAGAAGAAAAGGGAACCTTTTAAAACAATATATATACCACATGAATTCTTATCAAGGAGACTAATGGATAAGAGAGGTGTGGCTCAGTTAGTAGGGTACTAGCCTTGAGCGGACAAAGCTAAGGGACAGTGCCCAGGCCCTGAATTCAACACACATAGTACACACATGCTCAGGAAGAAGTTTGAGACTTTTACCTCATGGAATGCCCTGGAGACTGCTGCAAAGCCACCGTCCAGTCTTGCTGCCATATATATTAGGCTCAGTTCTTCATTGTAGCTGCCATGAAAATCACACCTGCTGACTAACAATCTTAATCTCATAGTTACTTTCTAAGCTTACAGAGAACAATACTTTTGGAAAGTGCTCTTTCAACTCAGCCCTCTCACTCTCCAACATAAAAGGGTCTAGGTTCTAGCTTTCTAGAATACCAAACTAATATATTCCCAACTCTCTGTCTCAAATTCAATGTTTCTTTTCTTTTTGTCTTATATTCAGTTACACACAGGGAAGTTATATTGTTACAGCTCTACCGGTTTATATTGTATTACAACCAATCTCACCCCCTCTTATCATTCTCCCTACCTCCTAAATTCAATGTTTCTTTTTCACTTTTTCTAGCTTACCTTACCTTATATTTTGCCAGTGGTAGGTAGTTTTGCGCAGGACATGTAGTACTGCTTCACGAAGTTTCTCCTCTGTCTGAAATGAGTCTGGGGTGAGAACAAGGACTGGAAGTGAGAACCTAGGGAGAAGAGGGATTGGTTCCAATAACTGAAGGTATTGCTTATACAATCTCCCCCATTGCTACCTAAGGAAAGTTTCATAGATCAAGAGAGAAGCCAGATCTAAAGAAAAACTTTTGGTGACAGTACTATAATAGGCTGGGTGCTGGAGGCCCATGTCTGTAATCATGGTAGAGAATGGGAGGACTGTAGTTTCTGGCTACCCTGGGCAAAATAGTTTATGAGATTCCCATCTCAACAGGAAAAGTGGGGGGTGGTAGCACATGCCTGTCATCAAGGTTGCAGTGGGAAGTGTAAAATAGGATTGAAGTCTAGGCTGACCTGGGCAAAAAGTAAGGCCCGGTCTCAAAAATAATCAGGGCAAAAAAGATTGGAACTCAAGCAGTAGAGCATCTGCCTAGCAAGCAAAAAAGGCTCAAGTTCAAACACAAACACCATTACCACAAGAAAAACGAAACAAAAAAACAACCACCACAACTAGAGTATATCAGTATCTCGCTTCTAACAGTAGTTTAACTTAATCAACCCTGTCCCACAAGTTTTATATTAAAGTTGTAAGATTGAAAATAACTATTTTGTAGATTTCCTCACTTCCCTGAAACTAAGAATTTGACTTAAGATGTTACCATGGGGAAGAAAGAGCTTGAAAATCTGTCTGATGATTGTGTTGGGCTCTATGCTGTTTGGCAATAATCTACTGAAAGCCTACTCTGAGGCAGGTACTAGGAGTGGGGCAGGGTATACAAATGAATTTAAAAAAAAGTAGTCTATCACATGGAGGAACTTCCAGTTGTGAAAATAAATAGATAAATTACACTCATTTTTCTATCCTTAAGAGAACAGGAAAACTCAGAACTGGACAGGGATCCATCCAGGAACTTTTATTTCATCTAATAAAAACACATAAGGTCCTAGTTTAGAAGCCTTCCTGGAAAAACAAAAACAAAAACTAAGAAGATAAAACATGATTGTCAAATAACAAACTGCAGAGTCCACTCAGGAGACTGAAATTACTCCTTGTTCTTTGTTTCCTACGGATATTTGGATCTGGCCTTTTCCTTAGTTGTTCTTAAATCCTACCTGAATTTTCCAGGAATTTTTTCTCAAGATCCATAGCTCTTTTTTGTAACTCCTCTGGTTCTACAGGCAACTGTCGGCTCCAGAGATAATTAGTCAGTGCTTGCACCCGCTTCTCCATATTAGGCATTGGGTTCTCTACGGGCCAAAGATAAAAAGCTGAATAACCGCGTAAGGACCTTGTTTTGTTTCCTTTCTGAACTCGCTGGCTCGCAGTAACTCACCAAGCAGCTGCAGCTGCGCGGCGTTAGCCAGTGTCTGTGGCAGCCGCAGGTGCGGAAGGCGCAGGATGCCAGGATGTTTACGATGGGGCTTCTTCCCCAGAAAATCAGACTTGTTATCTATCTGGGTCACTCCAGGTGCCAGGACGGCGAGAGCCTGAGGCCGGGAAAGAAATGCTGATTGCAAGGCAAAAAGGAAAGTTGCAAGAGCTTGTTAACAGAAAGGGGACTGTCCCATAACAGAAGTATGCATTTACCCGGGATTGGGGAGCTAGTCGAAGGGTACGGCACCACCTGCCCGATAACAGGAACCTTAGGTCCCGAGCGGCCGCCATGGCTTCCGACTCAAACAGGAAGCGGAAGTGGAAGTACCAGTGACTCTGAACCTAACATCGCGGGAACCATTCTCCGCGGAACTTTCCGGATGGTAGCCAATGAGAAAAGCGAGTATGTGCTAGTAGCCAATAAGCAACCAATATGTAGATATTAGTGAAGCGGAAATGGTATGTGGGCGGGACTTGCTAGGATGTCATGACGTTATCCATAGGCGTGGACAGGGCCTTTCGCGGGTTGGGGCTAGTCTCCGGACCGGATTGGCGTCTAGTGCTAAGGATGACATGAGGTAAACCGTGTCACTTTTTTTAGGCGACTAAAAGTAATAAAAGTTAATTATTAAGTAGTCACTAGTTTCATAAACATTGAACCTAGTTAATAAGCTCATTTATTTGTTAGTTTCTCTTCAAGATAAACTGATCTTTTCATGTATGTGCCACACACTGTACCAAATTTTTTTTAATTTAATTTAATTTTGTGAACATACTGTACAGGGGGTTACAATTACATTGGCAGGATAATGCATACATTTCTTACCAAGCATTGCAGCCTCCTCCTTTGTTTACCCTTCACATCCCTTCCCAGCCTC
>NW_012267337.1:1494437-1503740 GCF_000151885.1 Dipodomys ordii | reverse complement strand
AGAAGTGGCGCTGTGGCTCAAGTGGTAGAGCGCTAGCCTTCAGCTGAAGAGCTGAGGGACAGCGCCCAGGCCCAGAGTTCAGGCCCCGCGACCGGATCCAAAAAAAAAAAAAAAAAAATAAAAAGTTGTATCTTGTATCAAAATTAACCCCAGGAAATGGAAACGAGGTTTTTTTTTCATTGTTTTTGTTTTCTTTTTGTCTTTTGTGTTTTGTTTATCTGTATTTAGGAGGGTAAGAGGTGGCACAGAAATGGAGGGACAAAGGGTGAACAAATACAGAAGTGGACCCACTAGACACTTGGTTGAAAATGAACTATACAAGCCGGGCGTTGATGGCTCACACTTGTAATACTAGCTACTCAGGAGGCTGAGATTTGAGGATTATGGTTCAAAGCCAGCCCTGGTGGCAAAGTCTCTGACACTCTTATCTTCAATAAACCACCAGAAAATTGGAAGTAGTGCTGTGGCTCCAGTGGTAGAGTGCTAGCCTTGAGCTGAAGAGCTGAGGAATAGCGTCCAGGCCCAGAGTTCAAGCCCCTTGACTGACAAAAAAGAAAAGAAAATGAATTATATAACTCATGGATGGGGACAGGAGGGAAAAACTGGGAGAGAGTGAGGGAAGGAGTGACATTGTCAAAAAGAAATGTACTCATTACCTGACTTATAAAGCTGTAACCCCTCTGTATATCACCTTTACAACAACAATACAAAATTACAGAAATAACTGGAAAAATAAGTCATTTCAATCACGTTTAAAAAATATTTCTGACAGAAATATGTATGTTTAAATACATAATATATTATAGACGTTCATGTGTAATATATCTAAATATGCATGTAATTTTTGCTCATACTATTAAAGATACTGCTTGTTTAAAAAAAAAAAAGCTGGGTGCCAGTGGCTCACACCTGTAATCCTAGCTACTTAGGAGGCTGAGATCTGAGGATCACTGTTTAAAACCAGCTTGGGCAGGAAAGTCTGTGAGACTCTTATCTCCAATAAACCTCTCAAAACTGGAAGTGGCGTAGTGGCTCAAGTGGTAGGGCGCTTGCCTTGAGCTGAAGACCTGAGAGACAGTGTTCAGGCCCAGAGTTCAAACCCCGTGACTGACAAACAAAAAAGCTGGACTTTGGTGTTTAACAGCCAGCAGCTTATGTGAGTTTACCCATTCATTATTAGTATCACAAGTGTGATGCTACCTGGTTATTTACCAGGTAACCAGGTGATTTACCTGGTTATTTCCAGGTAAATATATGTACTTACTTTTTGTCTAATTAAACCTTAATTGAACTCTCCTTTTATGCATTTATGTCAGAGAGGTGATTACTATCCTTACATGCATAGGGAGAGTCTTTGATAGAAATGGACAGTTTAGTAGTAGCTTAACCCATATGTACTGTGTTAGAATTTGTGTTAGTAGTTTAGGCACTAGCTCTGTGTGCAAAGGACGTAATGCCATTTGTCCCATTCTACTTTGACTTCAAGGAGCATTAAGCCCACCAATTAGGCAACTACCATTAAATTAATGATACTTTCTATGCAGATTTAAGTATTATCTTAGTCTTTTAGCTAAGGAATTTTTCTGGAAGCTATTCAGTTCCTTAAAAACAAAACAGGTATGAACATTACACATATAAAATATAAAAATAAATATAAAATAGAATATATAAATATATAAACATAAATACATAAATATGTATATATAAAATATATACATAAATATATAATATAATATATATAATATAAAATATAAAATAAAGATATAAAATGGATATAAACATTACACATTTAAAGGTTTTATAGGGTAGTGGATGATGGATGATCTTTAATGTTTATTTTATTTTATTTTTTAATTTAATTTAATTTTATTTGTGAACATACTGTACAGAGGGGTTACAATTGCATGGGCAGGATAATGCGTACATTTCTTACCAAGCATTGCATCCTCCTCCTTTGTTTTATTTGTTTTATTTTATTATTTTTTGCCAGTCATGGGGTCTGAACTCTGGGCCTGGTCACTGTCCCTCAGCTTTTCAGCTCAAGGCTAGCAGGCTAGCACAGCACCACTTCTGGCTTTTTTTCTGCTTTTGTGGTGCTAAGGAATTGAACCCAGGGCCTCATGCATGCAAGGCAAGCACTCTACCACTGAGCCACCTTCCCAGCCCTTAATGTTTATTTTATTTTATTTTTTGTCGGTTGTGGGGCTTGAACTCTGGGCCTGGGCGCTGTCCCTCAGCTCTTCAGCTCAAGGCCAGCGCTCTACCACTTGAGCTACAGCGCCACTTCCGGTTTTCTGGTGGTTTATTGGAGATAGGAGTCTCACGGTCTCTCCTGCCCGGGCTAGCTTTGAACTGAGATCCTCAGATCTCAGCCTCCTGAGTAGCTAGGATTACAGGCGTGAGCCACCAGCGCCAGCTCCTAATGTTTATTTTAAAATAAAGATTTTGACATTAAAATTCTTTCACTTTAAGTTCTTGACTTTTTAAAGGTTTTGACTTAAAAGTGAGTGCTTGGGTTGGGAATGTGGCTTGGTGGTAGAGTGCTTGCCTAGCTATACCTGAAGCCCTGGGTTCAATTCCTCACTACCACATAAACAGAAAAATCTGGAAGTGGTACTGTTGCTCAAGTGGTAGAGTGCTACTTTAAGCAATAGTAGCTCAAGGACAGTACCCAGGCCCTGAGTTCAAGCCCTAGGACTGGCAAAAAACAAAACAAAACAAACAAAGTAAGTGCTCAAGTTTACGCTACTGTTTTTGGAAATTGAAGGGACATATTCATATTTAAGTTTTTACTCTGAATTAATGTCATTTCCAAAACAGACACAAAATAGAATAGTTGGGGCCAGGTATGACTGTGTACTTGAGAGAATAAAGAACAGGAGGATCTGATTGTAGCTGAATATCCATCCCTCTTATTTTTCCTGTCAAACTGCCAGTAGAGATGTGGCTTCCTTTATTTAAAACCTGGCTTAGCCCCAAATTTGTGTACCTTGTGCGCGTGCGCGCACGTGTGTGTGTGTGTGTGTGTGTGTGTGTGTGTTGGTCCTGGGGCTTGACTTCAGACCTGGGTGCTGTCGGTGAGCTTCTTTTGCTCAAGGCTAGCTCTCTACAACTTGAGCCATAGCTCCACTTCTGGCTTTTTGGCAGTTAATTAGAGATAAGCGTCTCACATACTTTCCTGCCTGGGCTGGCTTTGAAACTCAATTCTTACATCTCAGCTGCCACAGTAGCTAGGTTGCAAGCATGAGCCAGTGGTGCTTAGCTTGTGCTGTTAGATTTTTTTTTTACATTTTAGAAATTTTATTATATATATGTATATATATGTATATACATGTGTATATGTATATACATATATACATATGTATATACATATATGCATGTATATGTATATACATATACATGTATATATACATATATATGTGTATATATATGTATATATAAAAAACTAGAAAATAGTCGTATTTGAAAAGGACATGTGTACAAAATATATGAAGATACTTTTCAATTCAATAATAAAACTCAATTGAAAAATGAGCAAATGATTTGAAGACACTGAAGGAGTAATACAAATGACCAATATGAACATGAAAAACTGCCTATGCCAGGCACTGGTGGCTCACACCTGTCATCCTAGCTACTCAGGAGGCTGTGATCTGAGGATTGTGGTTCAAAGCCAGCCTGCATGAGACTTATTTCCAATAAAGCACCAGAATATGAAGTAATGCTGTGGGCTCAAGAGGTAGAGTGCTAGTCTTGAGCTGAAAAGCCAAGTGACAGTGCCCAGGGCCTAGAGTTCAAGCCCCATGACTGACAAAACAACAACAACAACCCTGCCTAAACTTAATAATTAGGGAAATACAAATCAAAACTACAATGAGATGCTTCCTCATACACATTAGAATGACCATAATTACATATGAACATATAATACTATGTTGACAAGTATGTGAAGAGACTGGACACTTTATACTTTGCTGGTGGCAATGTAAAATGATACACATTAGGTAAGATTTTGACAGTTTCTTAAAAAGCTAAACAATTTATTGTATAACCTGGCTATTCTCAGAATGCACCAAGAAAAATAAAGCATATATCTACAAAACAGCTTTATACAAGTGTGCATAGCAGCATTATTTGTACTGGCCAAAAGGTGAAACCAATCTAAATGTCCACCAGCTGGTGAATAGATAAAGAAAATGCATTGATTTTATGAAATGGAATACTATTTAGTAATAAAAAGGAATTAAGAATCAATATACACCACAAAAGGATGAACCTCAAAAACATTATTACTAGGTGAATAAAATCAGACCAAAAAATACTACCTACTTTGTGTTATTCCATTTATATGGGATGCAGAAAAGGAAAATTCATGAAGACAAATATGATTAAGATTGGTGATGACAAGAGGCATGAAGAAACAACTTAGGGTGATAGGCATGCTATACAATTGGGTTATGGTCTTCAATGGACAATCTCCAGAAATTTGCCAAGACTCAATGAATTGTAAATTACCTTGTGTGGATTTGCTAGTTTGTAAATTATAGCTAAAAAAAAAAAACCTTTAAAACTAGGTGAGAAATGTGATCTTACTAAAAACCTGATAAAGGTAAACCAAGTGCACAGTGAAGAATATCAGCAATAGAGTCAGAGCTTTTCAGAAGGCTTTTTTTTTTTTTTTTGGTCGGTCGTAGGGATTGAACTCTGGGCTTGGACGCTGTCCCTGCGCTCTTCAGCTCAAGGTGAGTGCTCTACTGCTTGAGCCACAGTGCCACTTCCGGTTTTCTAGTGATTTATTGGAGATAAGAGTCTCACGGACTTTCCTGCCCAGGCTGGCTTTGAACCTCGATCCTCAGATCTCAGCCTCCTGAGTAGCTAAGATTACAGGCGTGAGCCACAGGCACTCGGCTTTCAGAAGGCTTCTTTAATTAAGAAAACATCATTTGGTATACATACATTTCACTCAAAAAATAACAGAAAACATAAATGGGAAGGAAGAAACAAAATAGTTACTCTTCAAAAAGTTGTTTCAAATATTTACTTTCCAAAGACTAAAAGTAACAAGGTAGGAATTTTGATCCCTTACATTTATGTTTACAGTTAACACAGCTATTTCTAACACTAGTGATGCCAATGTTACCGATTTCTAATACTAGTGATTCACTCTTGTAATGCTAGTTGCTCAGGAAGCTGAGACCTGGAGACTCACTGTACAAAGCCAGCTGGGGCAGAAAAGTCTGTGAGGCTCCATGGCCAGTTCACCAGCAAAGACACAGCCTGGAGGCCTGATTCAAGTGGTAAGAGTGAGAACTGAAGGCCCTGAGTTAAAGTCCCGGTACTGGCACATAAAAGCTAAATATATAAAACCATTAGAATGGAAGATAAAGAAATTAAGAAAATTCTGTCTGGCTTTTTCTATTTTGTTCTGGCACTTACATTTTACTTTATGACTTGCCAATGTTTCTAAATTACCTTTCTTAGGTATAGACTGTCAGGAAAATACTACAAGTAAAGGGAGCATCCAGAGTCCCATAGAGTCCATACTCCTATTGCAGAAGTGCATTTCTCCTCACGGTATACAAACGTGCAAAAAACAGATTTATTTTCTAAGGAAAGGGCATTTCACTTTCAAGGAATGCTATAAACATTCCTGCTACCCTCCTTCGATCACTGATTCAATCCTCAAGCTGGAATGCAAGAAGTAATACAAAATTTAGATGCACGGTCCTTTCTGTGGTGTAGTGGTTCTTGCTGCGTTTGCTAAGAAGAACGCTGTCATGGCCATGCTGGTTTCAGAAAGAAGAAAATCTGCCAGAGGATACGGTTGGATTCCTTATGCTTGATGAAGAACAGGAAGGGATGGTTTCAGTGGATGTGTTAATGGGCAGGGCTGAGGCAATGAAGTCTACACCTGTGGCCACTGCAGTCCGAGCACACCAGCACCAGCACCAGCTTGGACCTGTGCAGTAGCTTCCATTTACTGAAGGCATGCATTCCCAGCACATTCAACACCAGCTCCAGGTTATAAGCATGCATCATTGCGAGGTGGGACAGGCAGAGGCCCATGGTCCTCTCTATAACTTGGGCCAAAGCTCCACTTGTGGCTTTTTGGTGATTAATTGGAAATAAGAGTCTCATGAACTTTCTTGCCTGGACTGGCTTGGAAGCACGATCCTCAAATCTCAGCCTCTGGAGTAGCTAGGATTACAGGCATGAGCCACTAGCACCTAGCTGAACACAAGTCCTTAAACAGTGAATGTATTTTATCAGCATATGCTGACAAAGTGGCCACTCTTTATTTCCATGCTTAGAAAGGCTGAGTGGGCCAGTTGTGGTGGTACATACCTGTAATCCCAGCACTAGGAAGGCTAGGAAAGGAAGATAAACACCTTGCACAAAGTATGTAAGACCTTGTCTTAAAAAAATAGTTTTTAGAATAGACTAGGTAGTGAATCTGGGTGTAATCAATCTGACCAGGTTACTCCCCTCAGCTCCCCCAGAGAGAAGTTCATTTCATAGCTAATGTATAAATTATACCTATTACTTTTGACCAGGATTGTTATTTCCAGTAGTAACTCTACATTTAAAAAGATATAGCCAGATGCCAATGACTCATGCCTATAATCTTAGCTACTTAGGAGGCTGAGATCTGAGGATCACAGTTTGAAGCCAGCCAGGCAGGAAAGTCTATGAGACTTTCATCTCCAATTAATTACCAAAAACTGGAAATGGAGCTATGGCTCAAGTGATAGAGTACTAGCCTTGAGCAAAAAAATCTTCAGAGACAGTGTCCAGGCCTCCAGAACAAGCAAATAAAATAAAATACGCCTGGACTACACAAGAAGACCCTGTCTCATAAAATAATCAAGCCAGTGGCTCACACCTGTAATCCTAGCTACTCAGAAGGCTGAGATCTGAGGATCGCAGTTCAAAGCCAGCCTGGACAGGAAAGCCTTGAGCTGAAGAACACAGGGACAGCGCCCAAGCCCAGAGTTCAAGTCCCATGATGGACCAAAAAAAGAAAAAAAAATCAAGCAAAAAAGTAACAAAATCTATGTAGAAAGGAATTGTTTCTTACCACCTTCAGTGTGAGCACTGTGGTGCCACCTATCATGACCTATGATCTATCATGATGATTATTACATTTTTCTTGACTAGTCTTTATTTGTCTTTGTCTTTTTTTTTTTGGGTCTGGTTGTGGATCCTGAACTCTGGGCCTGGGCGTTGTCCCTCAGCTCTTCAACTCAAGGCTAGAGCTTCTACTACTTGAGCCACAGAGCCACTTCCGGCTTTTTTCTTTTTGCTTATGTGGTGCTGAGGAATCAAACCCAGGACCTCAGGCATGCAAGGCAAGCGCTCTACCACTGAGCCACCTTCCCAGCCCTTTGTCTTTTTTCTTAAGTGAAAATAATACTTTTATTTAATTCCCCAATTATAATTCAAAATACACAGTTCTCCAATATCCAACACCCAGATGCTCTATTTCTTTCTTTCTTTTTTTCAATTTGTCTTTGTCTTAATAGCAAGTTTTCATAGAGCAGATTTTTTTTTACAGGTAATGGGCTTGAACTCAAAGAAGGGGTGCTATTCTTTAGTTTTTTTTTTCTGTTCAAGTCTGGTGCTCTACCACTTGAGTCATAACTTCACTTCCAGCTTTTTGGTAGTTAATTTGGAAGTAAGAATCTCCCAGATTTTCCTGTTCTTGATCCTCAGGTCACAGCTCCCTGAGTAACTATGATGACAGATGTGAGCAACTAGCACCCAACTGAGTGATCCTTTTCACATAAATGAAATCACATGGCTAGTTTGTCTATCGCACTGGGTAATATCTATAAACCCTAGAGTGATTGCTAAAGCACTTTGTTCTTACCAACCATCCCCTTTTCTCTGAGTCCTTACGGCACTAAGGTGAGTGGCCTTCGGGACAAACCCTGCAAGCCTGCTGCATTTAGGCCTTTTGTACTTGCTGTTCTCTCAGGAGTGACAGTGCTTCCCCTTTGACATCTTCATGACAACCATCCTATTTCCTTTCATTCTGAGTCGAGTTATTAGAGACTTCTTCCCTGACTAACCCCCAACTTACTTTACATTCCTTCCCTTAATTACCCTGTGCTGCTGTTCTCAGGAACTCATATCAGTTGGATCCATTAGAGATCTAGCTGTAATATAGTTTTTTTGGCAATGGTGCTGGTTTCTCCTCTTAGTGTAACTTCCATAATGGCTATGCACATTTTTTTCCCTGGTTAGTTCTTTGCTCTGTCTTCAGCATTTACAAAGCTTCCTGGCACACTGTAGTCATTTGAGCAGTGTCTTCCATGAGAATGAGCAAGGCCTTCGCATAGCATTGGGTAGGGAAAATGGACCTGAAATACTTCTAATATTCAATTCGATTCATTTGTCTGTTTTAGCAAGTGTTGGCTCATCCTGTTTTTTTTTAATTTTTATTTTATTGTAAAGATGCTGTACAGAGCATCCTATTTTATAATGTGGATGTAAACTTACATACTCAGGTACACACAAAATCATTGAAATTTGCTTCTAGAAATTAATATAATTTGTATATCCTCTGTAGAGCTTGTCTCATTCCTTTTTGCTGTTCTACCTCCATGGTAAAGGTGTGCAAACTTTAGGTTGTAGGTATGATGCAGCAGCTCTTGTTACTTGCCCACAGAGGTATACCTGTTGTAAGTTCATGCCACTCTTGTGATTGAAGGTCTTTTGTTGATTAAGGCACCAGAAAAAATTACCTTTCAGACAACTTTTGCTTTCCATCCTGAAATCCACTTTAAGTAAAGAAATAGTTTGCTACTTGATTGATAGAGATGAAAGAAAGGAGTGAGGAGGAAAGCAGAAAAAAACAATCATAATAGCTGAAAGGTTATCTTGCTACTTTATATTAAACTTGAAATTGCTTGCTAAGTATCTTTCTTCTTCCTTACACTGTAAGCCTTTGGGATCAGGGTTATTGCTCTGTTGTAGGTAGAACTATCTTGAATAGTTGGGCTCAGAGTGTAAGCAAAGGCCTTCATATTATGTGTGTGAACACTGAAGAGTTATGTTAGGCCAACAACTTGTTAGGTTTGTCCTATCCTTTTATCTTGACAGGTATTCATAATGACAAAAACTATGTTCTGAGTTATGTTTTTTTTTATTTTTTTTTTATTTTGGGGTCCGGTTGTGGGGCCTGAACTCTGGGCCTGGGCGCTGTCTCTCAGCTCTTCAGCTCAAGGCTAGCGCTCTACCACTTGAGCCACAGCGCCACTTCTGGCTTTTTTCTTTTTGCTTATGTGGTGCTGAGGAATC
>NW_012267337.1:1485879-1492657 GCF_000151885.1 Dipodomys ordii | reverse complement strand
GGCTTTTTTCTTTTTGCTTATGTGGTGCTGAGGAATTGAACCCAGGGCCTCAGGCATGCAAGGCAAGTGCTCTACCACTGAGCCAACTTCCCAGCCCCCACAGACAGATTATTTTTTAAAGAATGTTCTTCTAAGAAAATACAGACAAACTTCAGTTGGTTTTGTGTGGATGTGAGAAGTGCAGCTTCTACTTGAGCAAAGAAGGCTGTGTGCAGATTTAGATAGGAAGAACTCTGATTCTTCAGAGATCAAGAGATAATAACTCTGGCCCCAAACTGAGTGTTACAGTACATATGAACTTCAAAATGGAACTGATGCCAACTTCAAAGCCTTGAATAGTAGGTGACTTTGTGTCAATCTAAATCGTATCAACAGAGATAGTATCTATAGTTTTTCCCTAAATCTGGTCTGTGTTGTGAAAAGGCATTGTTGCCATGGCAAAATAATATGTGTTCTTTAAATAACTGTCTATAAATGAAATAGGGAGGACCATTCAGGAAGGATAGGGAGGGAAGAGGGTTTAAAGCCACCTGTTTTGGAGAAAAAGGCCTGGACCTTCAGTGCTGCAGAAGCAACATCACCAACTAGCAGCAAGGCTATCTAAGGTGTCTTTGAATTATGTTCTGGCCATACAATTTGTTTCCTATGCCTGCTTTCCTCTTCACATAAATGTTTAAGGAAGAAAAAATTCGAGAATGGACCTGGAACGGTATAGTCTATGCTGAAAATTGTCAGTCAACTCCTATCAAAAGGGAGTTGTAATGTGGAGATGTTGCTAACCACAACCTGAGGCAGTGCGATGGGATGCTGGGCTGAAGAAAAATAGAAAACACTGAGACACAGACAGAGATAAGAATGGGGAGACTAGGGCTGGGAATGTGGCTCAGTGGTAGAATGCTTGCCTTGCATGCATGAGGGCCTGGGTTTGATTCCTTAGTACCACATAAACAGGAAAAGCCAGAAGTGGTACTGTGGCTCAAGTGGTAGAGCACTAGCCTTGAGCTGAAGAGCTGAGGGACAGTGCCTAGGCCCAGAGTTCAGGCCCCACGACTGGCAAAAAAATGGGGAGACTAGGGGTCTCTAAGCTCTCTTGTACCTGGGCCCCAAGTTCCCCCAAGCAGGCATATTTATTTGAGTCCAAACAAGGAAGGTTACCATGCATACATGAAAAAAGCATCTATATTAATATTACAATCAGAGCTAAAAGAGAATGAGAGAGAGACACTGGTTCACTTATTTGTTTGAGACTGGAGACTGCAGCCCATGGAAAGTTCAGACACAGATGTTTACTTATCTAACCTAAGGTCTTTTTGTCCAGCACAGCTGCCAGCCTAAGGAAGCAGGGGAGTAGCAATCCAGTCTCTTACCCCTCTCCAGAGCTGTCTGTTCGGTTAGTCAGCTCCCAGCATTCCGAATGCTGCCAAGATGGCATTCCAACATGTCAAACCTTTTTCAGGTTTCACAGCTCAGCTTCAGAGTTCCTTACATGGAGAGTCTTAACTTAGTCTTGTAAACTGCCATTCTATAGAACATTGAAATAGATTGACATCCATTAGGGGGGAAAAACCCTCCAAGTGGAAGTTTGAGTTTTTGGCTTCTTGCTTAGAGAAGCAAGAAATTAAGCCATAGTCTTGACAAGTTGTTTAAAAATGATTACTAGGATATAGAGTATTCACAATAGAGGGTTACAATTAGTGAAATAAACATTTGGGAAGCAGTTTAACTTTGCTAGTCAAGAAATCTGTTATCCAGGTGAGGTGGCGCAAGCCTATAATAGTAGCTACTTGGGAGGCATCAACCTGGGCACGACAGTTTTCGAGACTCTATCTCCAGTAATGGTATACACTTGTTACCCTAGTAACCTGGACAAGTACAAATAAGTGAATTAGAGTCCAGGCTGGCCTGGGTATAAAGCGAGAACTTATTTCAAAAAATAGGCAACACAAAAAGGGCTGGCAGATTGGCTCAAATTGTTGAGCACTTGCCTAGCAATTGTGTGTTCAAACAATGCTACTGTCAACAACAACACAATGAAACAGGTGGCTCATACTTGTAATTCTAGCTATTCAGAAGGCTGAGATCTGAGAACTGCATTTGAAGCCAGACCTGGCAGGAAAGTTTGTGAGACTCTTCTCTCCATTAATCACAAAAAGCTAAAAGTGGGTCTGTGGCTAAAGTTATAGAGTGCTATTCTTGAACACAAAAGCTCAGGGGTATCACCCAGACTCAGTTCAAGCCCTAGGACTGTCATGCATGTGCATGTGTATGTGTGTACACATGCGCACACATGAACATGTGCACACACACGTGCGCGCACACACACAAACCCAGCAGGATTGCAATGACATTAGCATTGTAGCAGATGGAATTATAAATATATGCAATGGGTTTTTGGGGGCACAATTTGTAGTAAATCTAGAGCCAATGGGATGTCCATGCTTTCTGGTCATTATCTTTAATTGTAGACACACTTATAGAATCCCTTCTCTACAACAGAGAACAACACATTCTATAGCTGAGACCAACATGGTTTTTGTACATTGGCAACTTTTTGTCAAGAAACAGACCTCAGGAAAAGTAATTATGATAGAAAGTGAGCAGACAAGATGAAGGCCTAATTTCAGGTCTGGGGAGTAAGCAGCAGAGATAATACCAAATGCATCTGGAATGAAAAGTGGTAGTTTCTCTGGAAGATTAAATGGGAAAGGATGCTCCAAGTAAAGCCGAACTGGAAGTTGTCCATGGCTCATTAAGGCTAGAAGTGAGGTCTAATGGATTTAATGAAGTTGACATTCTCCCGACTAGAATGGCTTTTTTTTTTTTTTGGTTGGTCATAGGGCCTGAACTCTGGGCCTGGGTGCTATTCCTCAGCTCTTTAGTTGAAGGCTAGCACTGTACCACTTAAGCGTCAGCCCCACTTCCAGCTTTTTCTGCTTATGTGGTGCTGAGGAATTGAATCCAGAGCCTCATGCATGCAAAGCAAGCACTCTATCACTGAGCCACCTTCCCAGCCCCTCGAATGACATTTTTGACCCTAGCTAGAACCCCACAACTGATAGTCAACTTGTGGATTCTCTAATTACTTGTGAGTCTGTATAGGAAAAAAAATCCACAAAAACTGAATACAAGTTCTCAAAGACTCATAGTCAGGTGCTGGTGGCTCTCGCCTGCAATCATGACTACTCAGGAGGCTGAGATCTGAGAATCATGATTTGAAGCCAGCATGGGCAGACAAATCCAAGAGATTCTTACTTCCAAATAAGTAGCAAAAAACAAAAACTGGAGGTGTGGCTTATGTAGTAGAGTGCCAGCTGTGAGTAGAGGATGTGGGGAGTAAAAGAGAATTAAGAGCTTTGGACAGCTGGGAATCTCCAGAATGCTGCAACCCAGCTGTACCTTTACTCTCTTTATGCTGCTCAGAGGATATCTGATAAGAATGAGATGAACATATTGCCTAACTGCATTCTCTTGGGGATCTCCAGAATCTCAGACCAGGATTTGAAGTTCACCCATGATCTACCTGTTAAAGAATGGCTGGATAAGATAGAAGAATCTTATTATATTCAACAGAGATTTCAGAAAGCTCAACACACACACACACACACACACACACACACACACACACACACCACACACAGAAATGTTATGTATGCGGTAACAAAAATCTACTCTTTGAGCCCTGAGAACAGCAGAGAAAAACACATGAGCTATCAACAGTTTATCTCAAAGCAGATCAACTTTCAAAACACAAGGATCATCATTCTTCTGCAGCTAATAGTCCCTAAACCGATTCTACTTGTGGCCTTGGGATAGTTATACTCCTACCCAGAACACAGACAATCTATTGGACATTTACTTTGCACCAGGAGCCCAACTACCTTAGAGGAATAGAGATAGAGATGAAGGAAAGGAGAGGTGAATATATGCATAATTTTCACTTTTCTGATTAAGATCAAGAGTTCTCTAGATGTTTGTCAAAGGTCAGATCATTTTTCCCCCATTTCCTGGAGTTCATTTTGATAAATATTTTATATGATCAGAGGCACATAGTCATTGTGCTTTTGTGTTCCTTCCCTACGAGTGTGCTTCATTATTTTGACAGCTACAATTTTCATTTGTTTTTCATGCTATAAAATTAATATTACCAGGGGCACTCTAAACAGACTGGGAAAGGGGTAGTGTGGAGTAGTTGTGGTTGACTGTTTTATATGTATCATATAGCTCATATAAAAGTTCATAAAGTGTAAACTCAAGTATTAATGAAGTACACAAAATACAAAAGATGTGTGACACTGTATATATAGTATATACTTTGATTATTTTCCATGGTTCATGGCTCAGAATTTCCTTTCCAACTCAGCCCACAGAAG
Organism: Dipodomys ordii; assembly: GCF_000151885.1. NCBI lineage: Eukaryota > Metazoa > Chordata > Mammalia > Rodentia > Heteromyidae > Dipodomys > Dipodomys ordii. The sequence goes on along the minus strand of NW_012267337.1, from coordinate 1,488,287 downwards.
CTAGATTTTCTCTTTCCAGAGCAGATCATAGAAACTTGACTTTCTCCTGCATTTTTTTTTCTTAGCGCCATGAAGACAGTCTCCGACTGCTTTGTTTGATAATAGATATTAAGACTTTTCATTTTAGAAGAAATCCTACCACATTCCTTTCCTGGGAGAAAGGAATGCTACACACACAAAAAAACACAGACAGGGCTATTTAGGTGTCCCCCATGCTCCCCTGTTCAGTCTGTTAGCATTAGGTCATAAATTTTCATCCATTCATGACTATATGATTGACTATACTTCAAACTTGCCTGTATAGTGAAGTATCATGAAAAACTATGACAAGACAGAATTCAGAGCTTCTGGAGAGGTGACATGACTCGATGCACCTACTTCATACTTCATGCTGTGTATTTTTTGGTTGTATTTTTTGTTGTTCCTTACAACAATCAGCAAATGTGTTTCTATGTGTTAACCATGCAAAGTAATTAGGCCTGAGGAGGGCATTATGGAAACTCCACTGTGTTCATAGAAGCCAGGTAAAATAACCTGGAGCTTGTAAAGGGTATCAGAAGTGAGGGGGTTCAGCCTTGGGGACTGAGCTCTCAACCATGGTCTCTGCAGCTACCTTTAAGTAAAGTGTCAGGACTCAAGTGAGTTGGATGACAGCTTTGTGTTTATACTCTTTGTGTTTGTTTATATTTTGTGTTTATACTCTGTGTTTGTTTCAGAAATAATGATTGTGCGCTGGGAATGTGGCTTAGCAGTAGAGTGCTTGCCTAGCATGCAAGAAACCCTGGGTTTGATTCCTCAGTACCACATAAACAGACAAAGCTGGTAGTGGTGCTCTGGCTCAAGTGGTAGAGTGCTAGCCTTGAGCACAGAGAGGCTCAAGGATGGTGCCCAGGCCCTGAGTTCAAGATCCAGGACCGGCAAGAGAGAGAGAGAGAGAGAGAGAGAGAGAGAGAGAGAGAGAGAGAGAGAGGGAGAGAGAAGAAATACTGATTGTGTGAGAGTGGGAAAGAGCCCTACCTACTGTGAATATATTAGTTGGTAGTCGGGCTTGAACTCTGGGTCTGGGTGCTGTCCCTGAGCTCTTCAGCTCAAGGCTAATGCTCTACTACTTTGAGTCATAGCACCTCTTCCACTTTCCTGGTGATTAATTGGAGATGAGAGTCTCATGGACTTTCCTGCCTGGGTGGCTCTTGTTTTTGTTTTTTTGATACTTGGGATTGAACCTAAGGGCCTATAAAAAATGCTCCACTACTTGAATTATACACTCAGATCTTTTGTTTGCATGTTGTTTTAGAGATAGTTTTTCTAATTTTTTCTGGTCTGGCTTTAAAGTTGAGATCTTCCTGCTCAGCCTTCTGAGTTACTGAGGACAGGGGCCACCACCATACCTGTTTTCTTTTTTCAAATCAATAAATATTCAGTTTCTTTACAACCTCTCATTTTATATATTCCAAGTATAAATGTAAATGTTTACTTCTTGGTGTATGTATAAATATGTGTGTATGTACATATGTGTGTGTTTATCTGTACTGTTGTGTGGGTGGTTTCCATCATAGGTTAACAACATCTTATCTTCCAGATGTGCAGGTGTGTCACTGGCCACGAGAAAACAAGGGTTTCCTTGTGTATGATTTTTCACAATGTGGTAACTCTTAATACATAGTTTCACTCTCCATGGTTTCAATTATCCTGGGTGCATTTTGTTTTGAAAATCTTAAGTGGGAAATTCCATTAGTGACTTTATATGAATTACATGTGTGAAGTTGTTGAGCACACTTTTTTTTTTTTTGGTCATGGGCTTGAATTCAGGGCCTGGACATTTTTCCTGACCTTTTATGCTCAAGGCTAGCACTCTATCACTTGAGCCACAGCTCCACTTTCTGGGTTATTTTGGTAGTTAATTGAAGATAAGAGTCTCACGTGGACTTTTCTGCTTGGACTGTCTGTGAACTGCAGTCCTCAGATCTCAGCCTCCTGAGTAGCTAGGTTTACAGGGATAAGTCACCAGCACCTGGCTTAACACCTGGGCAATGTGATTAATCTTGCTCTGTCCCACTCATCTCTCCTGATCCTATGAGGATATATATCATCTCTCTGTCCAGTGTGTCTACACAGTATACATTATCTGCCTCCTCTTTATTAGCCCATTGGCTCTCATGGTATTACAGTGTTTGAATTCAAGTAACTTTTATTTTACTTAATTGTGGCTTCAAAGTTTAAAAGCAGTTATATTGCCAGACTGCATATGTCAAAGAGAAACTAGATGTACCTTTTTTTAAAAGATGGAAGTTCTTGACCTAATAAGGAGAAAAATTGTATACCAAAAGTGCTAAAACCTATAGTAAAAACAAATATTCTACTGTAAAGTGTTAAGAAGGGGAAGTTCACTGTAAATTGTTTTTTTTTTT
>NW_012267337.1:1478265-1485316 GCF_000151885.1 Dipodomys ordii | reverse complement strand
GCTTTTTTCTTTTTTCTTATGTGGTGCTGAGGAATCGAACCCAGGGCCTCAGGCATGCAAGACAAGCGCTCTACCACTGAGCCACCTTCCCAGCCCCGAGTTCATTTCTTATCAAGCATTGAGATCAGCATTATTGTATCAACATTCTTAAGTCCAAATACTTGAGAGAGTGAAGGTAAAAGTAATATTTATCTGTATTATATAAACTTAGATCCAAGTAAGAACAACAGTTTGTTTCCACTCATGTAAAGAAAAATTTTGAGCAAAGTGTACTTTCTCATTTTCAAATGACCTTTATAGTGTAAGCACTTTCCTTCTTCTCTCCCTTCTTTCCTCCCTCCCTCCTTTCCTTCTTTGTGTGTGTGTGTGTGTGTGTGTGTGTGTGTGTGTGTGCGCGCCAATACTCAGGCTTGTCTTTTAGCTTTTCTAACCTTTGCCTTTTCTAAGCAGCCAGATCTCCAATCATCACATGAATAAGACATTTTCTTGAAGGCAAGACAGAAAAGGCAATTTTGGAACCAATCCAACAATTTCTTACTCATCCCTTCTTGTTGCATTTATTATTTCCTCACAGCACTAAACTTGTTAGCTTGGTGTTTCACACCTTATGAAATAATTCCTCCTCCTTCTCCTCCTCCACCTCTTCTTCCTCCTCCTCCTCCTTCCTTCTTTTCTTTGTCAGTTGTGGAGCTTGAACTCAGGGCCTAGGTACTGTCCCCGAGCTTCTTTGTGCTCAAGGCTAGCACGCTACCATTTGAGCCACAGTGCAATTTCCAGATTTTGAGTGGTTTATTGGAGGTAAAAGTCTCATGGGGACTTTCCTGCCCAGGCTGGCTTGGGACTATAATCCTCAGATCTCAGCCTTCTGAGTAGCTAACATTACAGATGTGTCACTGGTGCCCAACAATAAAGTTCTTCTTACTCAAACAACTTGTTTAAAATTCAATTGTATCATAGTTTACTTTTTAACATGCTTAAAAAATTATGTCTTCAGTGCTTGGAGTAGAACCCAGGACCATGTGCATGCTGGGTGAGCACTCTTCCCCTGACCTGCTTTTCCTAGTTCCCCTCCCTTTCATTCCCTTACAAGGGCTTAAATTCAGGGCCTGGGTACTTTCCTTTAGCATTTTCACTCAGGATGGTACTGTACCAATTGAGCCACAGTTCCTTTTTTTTTTTTTTCCCAGTTCTTGGTCGTTAATTGAAGATAAGACTCTTAAAGACTTTCTTACCCAAGTTGACTTCAAACTGCTATCCTTAGATCCAAGATTCTGTGTAGGTAGGATTATAGGCCTCAGCCATAGGCACCCAGTCCTGGTCTCACTTTGAAATCCTCCTATGTCTTCCTCCTGGGTGTTAGGATTACAGGTCTGCTTCAAGTGACCACCTACTTATAAGTGTTTGATGTCAGTGAAGTGGTAAAGAGAATCCAGATCCCTCTTGTTAGATTAAGTCCTGCACAGCAAAAAAGCCAACAGAACAGATAACCCAGGATGTAAGAAAACACTTGCAAATGTTCATTTCACAAGAGATTATGGTGTATTTCAAAATAACTGCCAGAAAGGACTTTGAAGGAACCAACATGATAAGTATTTGAAGTGACAGAGTAGTTTTTAATCTGGATTTCATCATTGCATATCTTATACATGTAACAAAAATCACACTGCATCTTACAAATTTGTACAACTATTTTGTCAGTTAAAAGTAAGAAATCAGATGCTGGAGGAGATGTGGACAGAAGGGAACATTACTGCATTGTTGGTGAGAGTGTAAACTTGTTCAACCACTTTGGAAAGTGGTATGGAGGTTCCTAAAAATACTCCACATAGAGCTCCCCTACGCCCCAGCAATCCAACTTTTGGGCATTTACACAAATAATCACACCCAAGACCATACTAAAGTTACAAGCACAACTATTTTTTTTCTTTTTAATATTTTTATGTTATCTTATTTTCTTTATTGTGAAAATACTGTACAGAGGGGTTACAATTACAAGGTGAAGATAATGAGTACATTTCTTATCAAGCATTGTAGCCTCCTCCTTGGTTTCCCCTTCTCATCCCCCCATCTTCCCCCCCACCCAATCCTATCTGCCCACCCCCCATACCAAAGTTGTAAAGTTCATTTTCGAAATAACGACTTGTACTTCTCATTGCTGCAGTGGGTCCACCTGTATCCCTTCCCCTCCACAAATTATACAGACATCAAATACAGTAAAAGCAGGGGTTATACTGTGGGAAGCACAACTATGTTTATTGCAGCATTATTTATATGGAACCAACCCAGATGCCCCTCAGTAGGTGAATGGATCAAGAAAACGTGGTATATATACACAATGGAATTCTATGGTTCCATCAGAAAGAATGACATTACCCCATTTGTTAGAAAATGGAAAGACTTGGAAAAAGTTATATTAAGTGAAGTAAGCCAAGCCCAAAGAAACATAGGTCCCATGGTTTCCCTTATTTGTAATAACTAGTATATGTCTGAGTCAAACAGAAAAGGTCAGATAAGTTGATGTTAGGGAAATGAACCCCAAGTAAGTATTCAAAAGTTTTTTTTCATGCAATTGTTTCTAACCTATTTATAAGATGATTTCTTTGTTGCTTTGTATGTCTCTCCCCCACGGTTTAGACCCTGCTTTCACTGTATTTAATGTTGGTATAATTTGTGGAGGGGAAGGGAAAAAACAAATCATTTAAGTAGGGATACAGGTGGACCCATTGCACCAATGAGATGTACAAGTCGTTAAGTCAAAAAAAGAACTTTACAACTTTAGCCATGGGGGAAGGAGTGGGGAGGGTGGGGAGGTGGCAGTTGGAGGCGGGTGGGAGATGGGAAGGGAATGAGAAGGGGAAATAAAGGAGGAGGCAACAATGCTTGATAAGAAATGTACTCATTATCTTGCCCTTGTAATTGTAACTCCTCTGTACGGTATTTTCACCAAAAAAAAAAAAAAAGCCCTAGAAAAAAGTAAGAAATGACCAAACAACTTGAAACATTGAGGCCTTACAAGAAACCCCTGGGGAACTCAGGTCAGCACTGAGTGTGCAGAGGGCTCCAAGGAGCCTGAGCACAACACTCTGCTCACTTGGTCTTTGTTAGAGACAGAACTCTGGACACCAAGATTGCTGGCCTAAGGCAACAAAAGAGAAAAGCCTCTGCTCCTATCACAAACAGCCTTCCATCCTCACATCCCTCTAAGCCCCACAGTCTCAGGCAATGTCTCCAGAACAGATAGTGACTAAAGAGAGTAGTAGGGCAGTAAACTCAGACACACAGAATCTAGATGCTTCTGCAAAGATGTTTATTGCATAGGTCACAGAGGGCAGGAGGTCAGCTGCGAAGTAAGAGGTTGGGGACTTGTTCTAGGAGGAGAGAATCAGATGTGGTCGAGGAGTTGGATCTTCAGTCTGACCATATTGCTGGAGGTGAGCCATGGCAGGAAATGCTGGTACAGGAGCTAAAACGTCTTATCCAGATGAACTGGAACCATCGGAAATGGGACAGTGTCCTGTGGAGATTTTGGGTTACAAGCAACTGTGTAGTACTTTGTTGCTTGTGTCTGATGATAGTTGCAGTTTGGATAAACTGCTCGAGGTCCTATGAGGTCACAGACTGTTATATCCACCTGGTGTGGACTGTCATGACAGTTATTTTGTGTAGAGCTACTACATTGAATGTTTGGGGAGCCACAAACATTAACAACGTTAACATAAGTTGTATGAAGAAAAGTATTTTTGTTTTTACAAAACCTAGTTAGACTGTTAATCACTTGCATGGAAGGATTACATTGGGGGTGGGACATATTTACATGCTGGGTGTCAAACCACATAGTAGGGGTGAAACCAGGTGGCCGCAGCTCAGAAGAGGGCAGCATTCCCATGAGCCCCACCACCAACAGCAGGAGACCAGCTCCAGAAATGAGCAGCCTTGGACCCATGTTTCCTGTGAGAAAGAAGAGAAGTAGGTGCCTCTGCATCTCGGTTCAGGTGTGACAGGCGTTTTTATTTCAGCTTCCATGCTCTCTGCTGTCCTGTGAGGTCCTATATGAATTCTCTTTCCAGTCCCCCCAAAGTGCAATGACACCAGGCACTCACTGTAGCTCAGCCCTTCCTCAAGTGCTGCCCCACTGCTGCCCCCCCCCCCCCGGCCAAGCTCTAAGACTCCATGTCCTACCTGTTGCTGTGTGCTAGTTCCTGTGAGAATGCAGCAGCTGGTTGTCTGGGTGATCAGGGCCCCTAGTTCCTCCAACTTGGTTCCGTAGATATAGAGGCCCTGTGGGTGGAGTAGGCAGGGCCAAGTGGGTTCTGGCTGTGGAACATGCAAAAACTACAGGTCCGCACATAGAGCTCTTGTGCAAGCAGCCTACTTCTTTTTTCACTTGGCTCCCAACCAGGATAGTGCTGCCTGCTTCTCTGCTCTGAAGAAGTGACTCTCAAGTGATTGTGTGCAGTGGGGAGGATGAGGGGTGGGCTTGGGCTCTGTGGATGAGGACCCTCCCTACACTGCCTGCTGCATCACTATAGCTCTCCTAACTGCTTCCTCAGGCCACTGGAAGACCAAGTCCATAAAGGCAGACCTGGTGTCAGAACAAGCAGAGAGCCCATTTTGCAGCAGTTTCCACTCCTGTGTCATCTGAAATCCTGTGCTGTTGGTGGGTGCACCGAGTCTCCATCACAGCAGTGAAGAGGAGACCAGTGGTCTCCATGTTTGTCTTCTTCCCTCCTGACTTTATTCTGTCTCCTCACTCAGTGATATCACTTGCCAGATGTTTATAATCATCACACATGCTACAGTGACCTGAAAAATTACTCAGTCCTTATCTGTCTGTCTTGTACTGATACGTATTTACACCTGAGCTCAGAGAGAACCCCAAAGGATTGTTCTGAGTTTTCCTAGTGTATGTTTGCTGTGTGCAATTCCAGCTGCCTTCACTGGCTTCCAGGAGTAGTTAAAATGGTCTGCTTTTTCCCTGAGGACCCTCATGAGAGACCTCCTTAAGTATAAAGCCTGAGAAAGTATTGATGGCACATTCAGTCCATGACAAATATCGAGGGAGTTCAAGCAGTCTATCACTGTGCACCTAGGATGATCGCCTAAAAGTTAAGGAGATTTTGCCCTTTTGCTTTCTTTTAGGCTAGAGGTAGCTAAGAGGTGGCCGGGGAAAGCTTTCTGCCCTAGAGCTGTCTGAGGAGGAATGGAAGTATTAAAACAATGCTGTGGCTAAACTTTTGTCTCCAGGCTAGAACAATCAGTCAGTGCAGGTGACCAGAACAGTTCTTACTCCTGGAAAGCCTCCTCACTCTTTGGTGCTAATCTTTTTGCATGGCCAAATGCAAGGATAACTCTGCAGGGTAGGTCATGACATAAACATTACGTGTAGATACTTCAAATACTTTGTACTCACAGACATGCTATACAATTATTTTATTCCTATAAGCATAGTTGCAAGCCCAGTTTACACACCCAGTCAAAGCCGAGCCCCCATGCACCACACAGAGGTAATTCTGCCAGAGATTTTATGGATGAAGGAGTGTCAAGAGAGGGTCTGTCAAGATTCTACAATTAGTGAGTCACAGACCTGAGTGACATCTCATTGCTTCTTGTCTTCACAATTCTCTTGTGAGCTCCAGCAGTAGGAGCACCTTGACTTTTGCCACTGTAATCCCAGAGCCTCACTCTGAGCTTAGGTTATCATAGGTGCTCAAGCAGGGCTGCAGTGACCCTGCTTAGGAGACTCAGTGTGTACTCTTTGACCCTGTTGAGTTACTGGGAATCAGATGATGTTGCCTTTTGCCTTTTTATTCTTGGCTTTATGCCTTTACCAACACCCCTCTCTTTCTTTCTCTTTTGATGTTTTAAGGATGGACCCAGTGCCTTGGACATGCTAGGCACATACTCTAATACTAAACTACCTCTCAGTCCTTGTCTCAGTAATGGATCTCAGGGTGACTTTGAAGTTGATGTTCTTCTGCCTCTTCCTTCTCAGCTCTAGGATTATAGGTGTGCACTAACACTCCCACTTTCTTTTTCTGTTATAGTTTTCATTCCCTTTCATTTCTTCCTTCCATTTATTTTTCCTATACCACACAATATACCTTCTAATGTATATTTTGTGATTTTTTTCTTCCTGAATAATATTAAGAGGAACAGAGATGGGGATAATGTTCAAAGCTGGACTGCCTACTTGGAATAGATAACACCCTTTATTCAGTCTGTAGTGCATTTGTGAATGCACTCAGGTATACACGCACACGAGTGAACACACACACACACAGACACACACACACAGACCCCAAATGAGGCTTGGCCTCTTGGCCTAAGACAGGGAAAGGTACAGTTAGATCTGTGTCATGATAAGCTGAGTCTCAACCCAGAGGAAACCCATGGATTTCCACAGGGCTTTATCACCCTCTGCTGCAACCTTGAGCCTTAGAATTTCTTGCTGTGCAAATTCTGCAGCTTAAAGTTTGTCACATTCCCCGTGAGCTTTTCCCTCTCCTCCAACTGCACTGGATTTACTTTCTCTCTATTTCAATATTGACCTATAATACCTCTACTCCAAGCCAACTAATGTGATCAGAAAAAGCAGAGGTCTTTCTGTAAAATCCACCAAACAATGATCCACACAGAATGGATTTGTTCACATTTGAGCTATTTTCTACACAACTGTCATTTACCTTCCCAAATGCTTACATTTCATTATGGAACAGGAAATTTTATCTTTATTTGTAAGCATGCATTTGTGGGCTGAGCATTGCATTCGTGAACTGGGTTAGTCACACTGAATATTGAGACATGTGTCATCCAGTCTTGGCCCCCAAGAAACTTCTGGTGATTGGAAACCTCAGTATGGAACAGAAGCAATCATACTTGTAAGTGCCTGGTGTTTTTTGTGCATAGACATGCAGGAGTTACTTCAGTTGATGGGTGAAGAAGGGTCCAGAGGGAAACTCCATCTGAACATGACGGTATAGGATATGCAAGAGGCAGGAGTTTGCTGGGCCATTAGGTAAGGAACAAACATTTCTAATATATATATATATAT
>NW_012267337.1:1473921-1476430 GCF_000151885.1 Dipodomys ordii | reverse complement strand
GAGGAGGAGGAGGAGGAGGAGGAGGAGGAGGAGGAAAGCTGTTGGTGGTCGCAGTTTCCAAATGAAGATTTGAATTTCCAGTTTGTCTTATGTTTTTTGTTTTCTTTTGTTTATGTAGTACTGAGGCCTCATGCATGCAAGTACTCTATCACTAAGCCACATTCCAAGCCCATCCAGTTTGTCTTAATATAGCTAGAAATGTGTCCACATTGTCCATCATTAGCTTAATGTGGTATCAACTATAGCTAAACTAGCTGCCTCCTCTTTTTTTCTTTTTCCTTCTCCTGCCTCCCTCTCTCCTCCTTCCTTCCTTCCTTCCTTCCTTTCTTTCTTTCTTCCTTCCTTCCTTCCTTTTCATATCAGTATAGGACTTGAACTCTGTGCCTTTCATTCATACTTGGCTTTTTTGCTCAACACTGACACTCCATCACTCTATCACTGGAGCCACATCTCCACTTCTGGCTTTTTGCTGAATTAACTACAGATCAAAGTCTCTTTGGATTTGTCTGTTCTGGCTCGATTCAAATTGTGATTCTTAGATCTCTGCCTCTAGAATAGTTAGTGTTATAGCATGAGCCACACCTCCTGGCTAGCCTCTTTTTCTTTCTTCCTTTCTTTTTTTTTTTTTTGATCAGTTATGGGGCTTGAACTCTGGGCTCTCCAGCTCAAGGCCAGCACTCTACCACTTGAGCCACAGTGCCACTTCCAGTTTTCTGTGTAGTTTATTGGAGATAGGAGTCTTAATAGCCTTTCATGCCCAGGCTGGCTTTGAACCATGATCCTCAGATCTCAGCCCCTTGAGTAGCTAGGATTACTGGCAGGAGCCACCAAATCTGGCTAGACTCCTTTTCATTTTTTCTTTCTTTTCTTTTGATTGGTTGAGGGGCTTGAACTCTGGGCCTGGGCACTGTCCCTCTGCTCTCCAGCTCAAGGCTAGTGCTCTACCACTTGAGTCACAGTGCCACTTCCAGTTTTCTAAGTGGTTTATTGGAGCTAGGAATCTTAAACTTTTTTGTGCCCAGGCTGGCTTTGAACCTATATCCTCAGTTCTCAGCCTCCTGAGTAGCTAGGATTACAGGCAGGAGCCACCATGCCTGGCTAGACTCCTTTTCTTAAGCCACTTCTTAAGTAGTAGCTGTCTCATTAGCTCTTTTTGTCTCTCTTTTTCTCACTCACTCTCTTGGCTGTACTGTGATTTGAGCACAGGGCTTTGTGCTTGCTAGGCAGATATGCTGCCATTTCAGTTCTGCCCTGTCTGCTTTTTATACGAGACTTCAATCCTCCTACTTCTATCACCCCAGTAACTTGGATTAGGGATAAGCACCACCATGCTTCATTGTTGGTTGAGATGGGTAATGGGTATCTATGTTTTCTGCCTGAGATGTCTTGGACTTGGAATTGCCCTTACCTCTAACTACTAAATAGCTGGCTCTGTAACCATGTATCAGCTTTTCCATCCCTTAGCATTCTTCCCCCACCTCCAGTACTTGAACTTTGGTTCACACCATTTCTCTAGGTAGTATGAAGGTGTAGGTCTAACTGTTGATCATATTCTAGTCCTGATTTTTCCCTGATAGGGAAAAATCCTGATAGGGTCTTACTTCCTGTCCTGGCACATGGCTGGACACAATCTTCCTATGAGAAGCTTTTCTACAGCTAAGACAACAGTTGAGGCCACAGCCTCTAGCTTTTTTTTTTTTAATAAGGGGGCTCTTGAGCTTCTTTTCTGTTCTAGCTGGCCTGGAATGGCAGATCTGGTCTCTCAGTCTCCCAAGTAGTAGGATTACAAGTGTGAGTGACCAACCTCTGTCTCTTAAGACAAAAGCTCAGGGCTCTCCACAAACTCCAATCCTTCACATGAACTCTCATTCTATCGGTTTGCTCAGTAATGGCAGTGCCAACATCCTGCTAATTTTGTGTTCAAGACCATAAGACTTGTTTTGTTATCCTGAGGCCTAAGCCAGACTATATCTGTGTGTCCTCAACCTTTTTTTTTTTTGCCAGTCCTGGAGCTTGAACTCAGGGTCTGGGCACTCTCCTTGAGCCTCTCTGTGCTCAAGGGTAGCACTCTACCACTTGAGCCACAGCACCACTTCTGGCTTTTTCTGTTTATATGGTGTTGAGGAATCCAACCCAGGGCTTCATGCATGTGAGGCAAGCAACTCTACCACTAAGCCACATTCCCAGCCCCTTCACCATTCTTTAAACTGTGTTCAAACAATTATGGTCAGGCATCTCCATGCAGATTTTCTTGATTGTCTCTCTATAGGTCCCTCTGTGTGTATTCAGCTCCTCACTATGGTTTTCAGATTCGATCCTAATGACCTAACTGCCAGAAAGCACTGAAAAATCTCCATTTGGTTTTGTTGTTTTTTTTTTTGGGTCTGGTCGTGGGGCCTGAACTCTGGGTCTGGGTGCTGTCTCTCAGCTCTTCAGCTCAAGGCTAGCACTCTACCACTTGAGCCACAGCGCCACTTCTGGCTTTTTTCTTTTTGCTTATGTGGTGCTG
>NW_012267337.1:1440325-1473871 GCF_000151885.1 Dipodomys ordii | reverse complement strand
GGCTTTTTTCTTTTTGCTTATGTGGTGCTGAGGAATGGAACCCAGGGCCTCAGGCATGCAAGGCAAGCGCTCTACCACTGAGCCAACTTCCCAGCCCATGAAAAATCTCCATTTGGAAACGTTGCCACCAACTTGAAATAGCAGCTAAGGGCTCTGTTTGAAAAAGGAATGAATACAGACACATGTAAAGGAAAGTAGTCTGGGTACTCAGGGTGATTTTGTTTTTTAGTTCAAAAGCTTATGACATGTAGGCTTGTTCTAGCATTTTATTAGCATAGCACCACCTCAGTGTCTTGACTAATGTCATTATACTATTATTTGTAATTGGGGGATTATGTAAGAGAGCTGTCCCAGGAAGGCCTTCTGCATGGAGGTAAAACTGCCTTTTGAGGAGTTTGTCCACACCTCCATGTCTAGGACTTTAAGTTTCTTCAGCTGTGGGCACTGTGTAGCATGGTCTGAAGAGAGCATCCATCAGGACTTTATACCCAGCTTCCTTCATGCAATATTGTGTCTGAGAAAGACAGTGCACACAGCTGCATGTACCATGGGAAGATTCTGACCATAACACAATGCTGGTTAACTTACTTCCAGAGAATGGAGGAACACAACTAAGCTTATCTCAGAAGGGATTATGGCTGGATGCTGGTGGCTCATACTGTATACCTATCCACTTAGGAGGCTGAGATCTGAGAACTGCAGTTCAAAGACAGCCTAAGCAGGAAAGTCTGTGAGCCCTTATCTCCAGTTAACCACCAAAAAGCAGGAAGTGGAGCTGTGGCTCAAGTTGTAGAGGGTCAGAGCTTTGAACATAAAAGCTAAAGGAGGGTACTCAGGTCCTAAGTGCAAACCCAGAAGTCTGGAGTCTTTGGTAAGTACGGGATCTACTGTTGTGCCTCTGGGGACATGTGAAGAAAACTGAGACCAGCCAGCACAACACACAACCTTGCTGTCTGTGACAGAATCCAGATGGAGAGAGGAGCAGTAAGGTGTGATCTGGGCTCCTGCTGGAAGACGGAAGCTGGTGGCGCATGAGCCACAAAGAATGACATTGCCGCATTTGTTAGGACATGGAAAGACTTGGAAAAAATTATATTAAATAAGCCAGGCCCAAAGAAACATGGGTCCCATGGTTTCCCTTATTTGCAATAAGTAGTGTATGTCTGAGACAAGCAGAAAGGTCAAATAAGTTGATGTTAGGTGAAATGAACCCCAGGATAAGTATTGAAATGTTTTTTTCTTTCATGCAATTGTTTCTTACATATTTATAAGATGATTTCTTTGTTGCCTTGTATATCCCTCCCCCATGGTATAACCCCTGCTTTCACCGTATTTGATGTTGGTATAATTTGTGGAGGGGAAGGGCAAAAACAAACCGTTTAAATAGGGATACAGGTGGACCCATTGCACCAATGAGATATACAAGTCGTTATGTCGAAAAATGAACTTTATGACTTTGGCAGTGTGGGGGGGGGCAGGGGTGGGATGGGGAGATGGGAAGGGATGGGAAGGGGAAACAAAGGAGGCGGCAACAATCCTCGATAAGAAATGTACTCATTACCTTGTCCATAATTGTAACCCTTCTGTACGGTATTTTCACACACACACACAAAGACTAACCATAGGAATGCAGGAAACAATATAGTTTTTAGGAAACAATATATTTTTTTAAACTGTTTTTGACCCTACAGCTGCTCTTTCCAGGAACTACCTGTTCATTTTTCTTTAACTGGGGTTGTGTTTCTCAACCCTTTGTCTATCTGGCAGTCATTAGGGGTATAATTGCAGTTTTGATGGTGAGTTTTCTGAGAACTTTTCTAAAAACTGTTTTTTCTGACAACTGTTTGTCCTTTAAGTGGCTAACTTGTGTTCTTCCTTAACACCGGCTGGCACCAGGTCCAGTTATTCCTCCTTCCCTGTAAAGGTTTGTAATTGGGAACTTTTTTGGCCCATGGCCAATATGTGTTCTCCTATGTCATTCATCTTAACTGACCTTGTCACCTTGTCAGCTTTTTGTCTGATCTTTCCAAAAGTCAAAGCCATCCTGTTCCTACAGGCAACCAGAGACATCACTTACACTGCTCTGTCTTGCCCAGAACACTAAAAGATCTCCTCTTCAGGGATTCCTTGATGCCCCCAGTCCAGCAGGAAGTTGCCAAAAGAGCCCAAGACACCCGTTGGCTCTGGTACCTTTAACTATTTCTGCCACCCCTTCCTCATATTACTTTGATCCAAAAGCAGGAAAAGTATTATACTCCCCTCCTCCAGGATGCCTGGAATCATGCTATGTCTCCAATCTGAGACAAAAAAGGCAATTTCAGGTCTTTGATAGCCCCTTCTGGAAATCAATCCCTCCATAGCATATTCCTCTCTTGGGGTACTAACAACAATTTCTGCCTTTTATTAATTGTATCTTACATTTTAGATAACTATTGCCATGGAAAAAGGAGGACCTTTACCAACCAAACTGTCAAGCGGATGCTTCTTGGCTGGTACCTGGCCAAGCAACAAAGCAAAGACCCCCTGACTACTTCACCCCTTTACAGTAGAAGTAGCTCCAGAAGAAATGACCTCTGCCCATACCCCTCGGCCTGGTACCCCCTATTTTTATTAAACAACAGAATGGGAAATGTAAGCAATATGCCCACCTTTGGTCCTCAGCTCCACCCAAAAACCTGAGCTTCTCCCTGCCTTGGAGTTCCCACCATACAGGTGGTCCCTCCCTTTCTCCACTCATACCCACCTGAACTCCCATCTACCTCACTTCTTATCTCCCAGACCCTCCTGCTACCTGGATGGGGACAGTGACCATGTGCTCCCTCTTGGGGGAAATATGGCTCCTCTAATAAACCTTATAATAATCTTTCTCCTGTGCCTGCCTGCCTCTGTGTGGTCTCTTGGGATGGATGTGTAGGATCCTCCTTCAGACACAAAGTTATGTACAGCAAAGTTAAATGTCAGCAAGCTGACAGGCTGCCCCTGTTGGGTAGACTGCAGCAGCCTGTCTGTGTGTAGGGAAGTGTCTTATAAGACCAGGGACCTCAAGGTGGGGAATATTCTGCAGTTGCAGTTGGACACAGAAGACAGCAGGTAGCCAGGGTGGGTCAGGCCTGGGTGGACAACATTCCACCAGTGCAGCTGGAAGCTAGAGATGCATGTAGTTTTGGGACTGGGGTGGGGGTTAACAATTGTGGCCAGACCTGGTCTAGCTACCTGATTTCAGGGAAAGGATTGAGGACATAAAATAGAGGCTTCCAAGCCAAAATGGAGGAGGACATGCTAACACTTCCACTTAGCCACTCCCTGGTCAGTGCTGACCTAGGACAGGTCAGGGGTAAAACTGAACTGAGCAAGAAGCTACAGAGGAGGGAGCTAAGTCAGACATTCCATCTTCAGGTTGCCTTATCACTTCACATTGGGTTTCAGAAGTGACTCTCCCTTTCTCTCTCTCACTGGTCTCAAACACTGAAAGAATTTGGGTAGATGCATTTAATAACTGTTTCTGAGCTTGGCACTAGTGGCTCACAGCTATAATCCTAGCTACTCAGGAGGCTGAGATCTGAGGTTCAAAGCCAGCCAGGGAAGGAAAGCACATGAGAAACACTTACCTCCAATGAACTTCCAAAAAGTCAGAAGTGGAGCTGTGGTTCAAATGGTAGCATGCTGTGAAGGAGGCTAAGTAACTTCTTGCAGCCACCCTGGTGGCTCTTGCTGGGTGGAGGGAGTTCTTTATCCAGTGCTAAAATGCCTAGAGGTGAGAGAGGCCATCCATTGAATTGTAGATGCCTAGCTCAAGGTGAGCTAGGAGAACTCTGCTTCAGAGAAATGCAAATATCATAGCCTTAGGAAAGCTTTGCATAGAGGCTGCTCTGATTCTGCCTTAATTACCTCCTTAAATGGCTTGAAGCACCTGCCTCTGAATAGCCTTTAAATTTATCCCTATCTGGAAGATTGAGTTGTTTCTTGCCTAGATGGAAAAGTTCTGCTGTACCGAGTTTGTATCTGAGTATGTTTATATAAGGCCTGCTTTTGTTAAGGCTCCGTCTCTGTCACTAGCATAGTTCAGGGCTGCTGATCTTTGAGACAGGAGTGCACTGTGCAGTCTCCAGCCTTTTAATAAAGACACTGGATTTGACTTTTCAGAATATGGCTTCTCTGTTTTCTCACCATACAACACTAGCCTTGAGGAACAAACAAAAACACAAAAAGTTCCAGGACAGCATGCAAGACATGATTTCAAGCCCCAGGACCAGCACAAACAAGTACTAATTCTTAGTCTTGTGTCAGAAAGTACATCTGAGGTATGGCACAGTGCTAAAGTACTAGCCAAGCAAGTTCCAAGGTCCTGAGTTCAAACACCAGAACAACCAAAACAGAGGAACTATAATTTCCTCAGGCCACCATTAAATGCAATGGTGTTGCTGCACCTAATGGTAGGAATTGAGACCCCCCACCCCCACCCCACCCCACCCCACCACAGGGATGATCCTCCTCACTCAGCTGCTCTAGGCACAGTTGATCACTTCTTCCTCCTGGATGACACAGTCCTGGGATTGACTTCTTTTAAAGCACTGTGAGATCAGTCTTGTACTTGCATTCAGACAGTCAATGCATCACGGAATACCATCACAGATTTTGGGAATAAAGAATGCTGTGTGAACTTGAGGATACATCCTGTAACCTAGACAAAGTAAGGAGCAACTGCTGGCATGCATAGCCTGTGGTTCCTTATGTGCCCTCCAGGGGGCAGTGCTGTCTACCCCAGAAAACTTTTACCGTTAAAGCGTATCTGCTCAGCTTTTCCTTCTTGCAGCTGGCAGAGTTCTTTTCATTTAGATAAGAATAAGGGGGGGGGGGGCGAGGAGGGGGGAACCCTCCAGGCTCATTGCAACAGTTTTGTGTTTGTGTCCAGCAAACTTTCAACACACCTCCCTTTTCCAAGCTCTTGCTTTCTATAGCCACTTGCCAGCTGGCCAGATCTCCCTTCAAGAACACAACATCTTGACTGCTCAGTCATGCTTCTTGTGCTCCTTTCAGCACTAGGGATGCATTTCCCGCCCCCCCCCCCAATGAGTACATTTCCTGTTGTCTCCAACCCTCAGGGTCTAATTATGTATGCTTAAGTTCCATTGTCAAGTTTGTGATGATTTAAAGACCTGTCTGATTTTTCTAGGAGATGCTACAGCCCAGTTGGTGATCCAGCCTGATGTTCACATCACTGTCTCAGAAGGAAATTTTCTGGAGCTGAGGTGCAAACCATTTCTATGGTGCTGCAGTTTTCCTCTTCTGGTACATCCAGTATCCCAGTCAGGGCCTGCAGCTTCTTCTCAAGTATAGTTTAGGAGACCCTCTGGTTCAAGGCCTCAAAGGCTTTGAGGCTGAATTTAAGAGGAGTGACTCTTCCTTCCACCTGAGGAAATACTCTGTGTATGTGAGTGACTCACCTGAATACTTTTGTGCCTTGAGTGTCACAGTGCCTGGGACTGCAAGAGCAGCTGAACAAAAACCAGCCACATAGAGGACATTCCAGAAGCTCAAGTTTCTCTGTGATGTTTTGAACACTTGCTTTGTAATGGGCAATGAGGAAAGGAGGACTGAACAGAAACCATGCCCCTTTACAGGATTCTGCAGTTCTTGCTGCAATATCCCAAGTCTGGTGAACCTTCTTAGACAATTTAATTTGCACACACTCCATACACCATAGTCTATGTTGAAAAACACTTAATGTAAATTGTGTAATCATAATGCTTTGCTACAATGATTCTTGTTGAGTGAAGATACTCAACAACTTATAGGTCATTGTTCTTACAAGGTTTGAAGCTATAAGTCATGTAAATTGTGAATCAAATGCTATAAACAATGATTATTTGAATATGAGAAGTCTTGGTAGACAACACTAGAATATTCACCAATTTGTTATTTAATATAAAATTTGTTATTTAATAACATTATTTATCATACATATATTTGTAAGTTCATTATATCTACATACATAAATATGTATATTTCCAGTCATCTGAATGTTGTGAAAATAATTAGACATAACTTTGGTGGAATATCAAAGGTAAGAGAATGCTTGTATTTGGGAAACAGACTAGAACATGAATTTAAAAAGTAGAATGTTAGAAGTTGAAATTTTTTTATGTATAGTTATGACTCTAATTGCTTTTCTGTGATTGATTTAATATAATGGAATACTGAAAATAGATCCGATGTTAGTTTTCTAATGGTGCCATAGTAAACTATGGCTGGGTGAATAAACTTAGCAGAAGTGTACTTTCTCACTACTAAGGAACCTGGAAACCATGGTCAAGGAGTCAACAGGATTCATGTCTCCTGAAGCTGCACTTTGACTTACAGATGGCTGCATTATCAATATTATCAATCGGTTCCACATGTTCTTTCTGAGAATATACATGACTGTGCCCATTTAAGACTGGATGTATTTAATAAGAACCCATTAATTGCCCTTTTATGCCCTATATTCAAATACAGTCACTTTCTCAGATTCTTTTTTTTTTTGGGTCCGGTCATTGGGCCTGAACTCTGGGCCTGGGCGCTGTCCCTCAGCTCTTCAGCTCAAGGCTAGCGCTCTACCACTTGAGCCACAGTGCCACTTCCGGCTTTTTTCTTTTTTCTTATGTGGTGCTGAGGAATCGAACCCAGGGCCTCATACATGCAAGGCAAGCACTCTACCACTGAGCCACCTTCCCAACCCCATTCTCAGATTCTCAGTGTCGATCCTTCAGCATATAAATTTTGGATGGGTGTATGCAGTCTCCATCAGCCCTCCAAGTAAGTAAATGCTATGTTCATAAAGACCCTGGAAGTCTCATCAGCCCATATGCTATGGGTTTCCAGTGTACATAAGGCTCCTTTTTTTTTTTTTTTGTAATTCTGATGAAGATTTTTCCCCATAATCCTTTACAAGGCTTTTTAGGGGAATGAGAACCATGTTATCACAAGTAATTCCTAAATATTCCGAACTGTAGAGCGAAGAATAAAACAATTTAAATTTGTGTTTATACTTGTATTCTTTCTCCTTACCTATACCAGAGTATGAAATGTTCTCATGTTTAGTTTTATCCTTTTGTAAAGACAAATCTTCATTCATTGTTGGCATTTCATCTCTGCACCTTTTTCCTTTCCCAATTTTCTTTCCTATCTGAAGGCACCCTCCCACTCATCTCTGATTGCATCTGTGCCTGAGCTAATTCAACTAAGATGCTATTCTCCTTTTCCTCACCTACTTTCTGCACTTCTGGTCCTCACTAGAACTGACAGGCTCAAAGGACTTCTCTTTGAAGGGTACAGTGTGCTTAGTGTTGAGGGAGGGGTTGAAGAAACAGGCTCAGCTTCCTCACATTGTGTGGCTAGTTACAAGGACTGAAGTTATAGCTACTATCCACAAGAGGGCACTCCAGGCTTGTCAGTAATTGCATTTTTAATATTTTTTTTTCCCAAAATTATTCTTAAAGAATTGTGTGAAGTGGTTTCAATTCAACATGTCAGTTACTGAGTACAGTGCATCTTTTAAAAATACTTTTTTATTGTAAAAATAGTGTGCAGAGGGGTTACAGTTACATGAGTAAGGTAATGAGTACATTTCCTATTGAGTATTGTTACCTCCTCCTTTGTTTTTCCTGTACCATCCCTTCCATTCCCACCTCCTCAACTCCTCCTTTCCTCCCCACCACACGTTGTAAAATTTGTTTTCAACATAGTATCTTGTACATCTCATTGTTACAGTGAGATTGTTACTGTATCCCTTATTTAAGCATTTTGTGTTTCCCTTACCCTCCCCAAATTAGAAAGGTGTATATATAAGATGCAGGGCACTGAAATCAAATACAGTGAAAACAGGGGTTATACCATGGGGGAGGAACATACTAAAGAAACAAAAAAAATCACATAGTACATTATAAGTACATTAAAAACAATACAAGCAAGAAAAAAGCCACTGTGTCTTGGGGTTCATTTCACTTAACATCATTTTATATGGTCATATATACATAGCTTTTGACCTTTCTGCTGTCCTAGACATATACTAGTTATTGCAAATAAGGGAAACCATGGGACCTATGTTTCTCTAGGCCTGGCTTACTTCACGTAATATCAACAAAATGTGGTACACACACACACACACACACACACACACACACACACACACACACTGGAATTCTATGCCTCCATCAGAAAGAATGACATTGCCCCATTTGTTAGGAAATGGAAAGACTTGGAAAAATTATATTAAGTACAGTGCATCTTAATCAATTTCACACATTTCATCATTCTTTCCCATTTCTCCCAATCTAATTCATCCCCTCAATTTATTTAGTTCTAATTTTTAATCAAAATTACAATTTGTAATCTAAACTTTAAATATATTTACATATGTATGTAAATACACACAAGTTATTTGCATATATACACAAACTTGTTGACTTGAGTATAGTATATACAGAGAAAGATTCAAACTGTGACCAATATATACTTTGACAAAAATAAATAATAAGAGGCTGGAATATAAGACATGCAAAGGCGGCGGGGTAAGCAAATGCACTCATAATATTCAATGTATATATGTGACTGAAGTGGGTAAGCAAATGCACTCATAATATTCAATGTATATATGTGAAAAGGAAACTAGGAGTGACTTTTTGAAGATTCCAGAGGATTGAATAGTTGAGAGATCAGACAATATGGTGAAGCTCACACACATGTGTAAGTCAGTAATTTTAATGTTAGTTCTTCAGTTCTGTCATTTATTATGAAACCTCAGAATGCTGCCTGAATCTCTATTCATTGGACCCCAGGAGTTTTAAATGAATTGTAAAAATGATTCTGAGTGGAAGTAATGAAGGTGAGATTGTGCTGGGATTATAAACAGGGAGGTACAGAAGAAAGTGTCTTCATTACAATTTTTTAATTTTTTTTGTGTCCTAGGACTAAATTATGCAAAGTTCACTGACCTGGATATTACTCTAGTAGCATCAATATTTAAGATTTTACATATCTTCTCTAAGACTGGACAAAATAAATAAAAGAAGAAAATGAGGTATAAAAATAGAAAAGTAAGAAGTAGCAGGCTCTACTCAACTTGTTCAGCAATGTATGGCCTGGGCAGAGTTGCTGTATGGCCTGCAGACAGTAGGGGAAAGGACTGGACAGAAAAGAGGAGAAGAGATGAGGCAATCAGACAGAAAGCTTATGTCTGTTCTATTTTCTCTTAATCCACCAAATAATTTCTGTGCAGTCAGTATCCTGGTGATTTTACACAACTGTGTTTACATGAAGGCACATTGCATGCTGTCAAAACTGTCCTTTTTCAGGATTTTCATGTGAATTATTTCTCAGCTTCTCTGGCAATCTTGTACTAAAGAAATGGGATTACTATTTCTGTAACTCCTCAAGGCCCTACTCAACACAGTTGAGCCAGAGATCCTTCTCTGAGACATCAACCTCCAGCAAACTGACTTCCCCATAAGCTTCTCCGAGGTGGACTCTTTCAAGATAAAACCAATCCTTTCCTCCTCACACATTGGAAGCTCTGACTGGGACCCTTACACTGCCCTCACCGCATCTTCAGGCAATGAGCCTGGTTTCCTTTTAGATGAAGGGCAGAGCTGAGAGGTGACTGGTTCTGGTGTGTCAGGTGGAACCTGTTGCCTGTGGGAAGAAGAGTGTGTGGGCTGACAACTTGGCTGCCTCCAGAGCAGGGACATCACCCCAGCAAACAGTCCAGGAGCCATGGGGAGGAGGATGGGGGCTGCGGTGGGACTTCTGCGGGTGCAGATTTGCTGTGAGTTGGGGCCATCACAGGCAGGGTTGGGAGCTCCAGAGATGACAGGGAGGAAGTGGGGACAGCTGACACAAAGCTCTTATGCTGTCCTCCCTGCCCTGGGCATTTCCCGGGGTGTTCTCAGGGGGGGAAGCTGCCTCAGTGATTTCCCTGTAATACCATATGTGCCTGCTGTCCTCTTTCCACGCAGGGCTGGGAGAAGAACCCTTCAGTCCAGAGACTCCAGGACAGAGGCAGCTCCACTCTGAGGTGCAATATCTCTACCACGGTGTACAATGTGCAGTGGTTCGGACAGAATCCTGGCGGCGGTCTCCTCAGCCTGTACTTCATGACTACAGGGACAAAGCAGAAGGGAAGGCTGCAGTCAACACTGGATTCTGAGGAACACTACAGCTGCTTGCACATCTCTGCATCCCAGCTGGAAGACTCAGGCACCTACCTATGTGCAGCAGAGGCACAGTGCGCCCAGACACTCTGCAGCCTAGCCCCAAAGTGCAGCTGGGCTGCGCCCCAGCCTCTGCCTCAGGGAGGGAGCACAGCAGCATTCCCCAGCTATGGATTCCTGATTCACCTTGAATACCATTATTTCTGCTAATGTCTGGAAAGTCATATCACTTGTTTTGTTCCTTTTACCATACAGAGATACTTTTGCAGGAAAAAAGTCCTCATGTAACCAGTAACAACATGTAATGTTGTTACAACTCAAACTATTGGGAAAACAAGTCCCATATCAGAGCACATAAATTAAATTGGAATTACTGTGATGGAACATGATTGGCTGAGTGTCCTGTGTCTCACGCCTATAATTCTAACCACTGAGGAGGCTGAGATCTGAGGATCATGGTTTGAAGCCAGGCAAGTAGGGAAGTTCATTAGAGTCTTATCTATCATAACCACCAAAAAGCAGGAATTGAAGCAGGAGTTTAAGTGGTAGAACACTAGCCTTGAGCAAAAAAGTTGAAGGTCTGGACTAAGGCCTTGACTTCAAGCCCTAGTATGAGCATTATGTGTTTGCAGTGTGTGTGTGTGCGCACGCACATGTGTATATGTATGTATGTATAAATCGAAAATTATGATCTAGTGTTTCAGTTTCTACGAACACACACATACACAGATTTATTAAGATTTTTTTCAGACATGGACCCGTAACAGATACACTGAATAAAGAACATTTCTTGTCATCAAGTTTGGGACTCTTTCTAGATGAACACATACCTGAGCTTATATTGACTATTTCATCACTGCATAGGAAGATAATGAAGATTGAAAAGTGAAATGACTTCTCTGAGCTCTTATTGTTCTAGCTAGGAGCACTGGTCTGATTACCACTCAGGAAACTACACCTAGTTTTCTCACCCTTGTAAAATACTCCAGAATGTAAATAATACTTTTTGCTAAATTTATATAATGTGGTTTTCCAAGTATCGCTGTAAATACATAATTTATTCATTTTTTAATAGCCCTAGTGAAATGGAACAGGCAGAGCCAGCTTTCTGGCCTGTGACTTTAGCAGTTCCACAAGACCCAACTCTGAGGAAGGACCTGTTCTTCTAATTCTGTCTTGAAATTCTGAATTTGTACTTAATTAATTTGGCTTCACTTTTTTTTTTTTTTTTGCCGGTCATGGGGCCTGAACTCTGGGTCTGGGCGCTGTCCCTCAGCTCTTCAGCTCAAGGCTAGTGCTCTACCACTGGAGCCACAGCGCCACTTCTGGCTTTTTCTGTTTATGTGGTGCTGAGGAATCGAACCCAGGGCCTCATGCTTGCAAGGCATGCACTTTACCGCTGAGCTACTTTCCCAGCCCTTGGCTTCACTTTTATAAGTGAAGATAGATAAGAGAATGGAGCATATGCCTGAGCAGAGGAAATTCACAAGCTTGAGGACAGGAGCATGGGCAGACTTCATTTCAAGGACAGAGGGGATAACCAAAAACTGAGCAGTTGTTTGGACCATTCCAACTGTGTGTGTATGGGAGGAACTCTCTGTGCTTTGTGTAAATTTAAACTTGCAGGCAGTAAGCATTGTTATTATATGATTGCAGCATGAAAGCACATATATGGACATTGCAATAAAACACAATGGAGAATTACTAGACTTCTTTCAAAAGTTTCAAATTTTTGATCTTGAAAATAGATATCACATAACATAGCAGAGTGGCTAATAGCAAGCAGTGATCAATAACTTGAAAAAATAGCAGTTTGATGGAGAAGAGCACTATTTTCATGTGAAGTTCCAAATAAACCAATTTTAACACAGCAAAAAATTAACATTACTTTTCCTTGTCATTGGAGGCATAGTGGTAAGATACTTAAACAAGAATTCATATCTTGAGAAGTTAAAGCAAATGTCAAGGGGAACATTAAAATAATGATATTTAAATTTACTATGATTTAATTTATTCATTTGTGCTGGTACTGGAGCTTGAACTCATAGCTTGGGTGTTGTCCCTTACCTTCTGTGCTCTAGGCTTATGCTCTACCACTTAAACAATAGCTCTGTTTCTGTTTTTTTGATGATTAATTGAAAATAGTAGTCTCAAAGACATTCTTACCCCAGCTGGCTTTGAACCATGACCCTCAAACCTTGGTCTCCTGCGTGACTAGAATTAAAGGTATGATGCAGTACCGTCAAGACTATAAATTTATTTTTAAGAGTCTGACTTACATTAAATCAACTTGTATGAGGATTTGAATTGTGCTAGAAAAATTCTTTCTTTCTTTCTTTCTTTTTTTTTTTTTTTTTGGGTCCAGTTGTGGGGCCTGAACTCTGGGCTTGGGCACTGTCCCTCAGCTCTTCAGCTCAAGGCTAGTGCTCTCCCACTTGAGCCACAGCGCCACTTCCAGCTTTTTTCTTTTTGCTTATGTGGTGCTGAGGAATCGAACTCAGGGCCTCAGGTATGCAAGGCAAGCGCTCTAACACTGAGCCACCTTCCCAGCCCTAGAAAAATTATTTCTGTAAAAACATCACTTCTATGTTGTTAGACATTATATTTAAACTTACCTTATCAATTACCATTCATATTTTATGTTTTCATAGCATATTAAATGTATATAGTACATATAAAAGAGCTCCAGTATCAGTTGCATTACTTCTCAAAATTAGAAATGATTAAACTTTCAGTTTGCAATGTGACATTGATGATGAGCATCTGATATCTCTTTGAATTATTCTGTTTGAAAATGAGCTGTGGAAAAAGTTAATTGTGAAAACTTAACACATCAAATTACAGAAATGCAAGCCAGGAAAATCTTATAATTAAACTATCTTATCATCTTCACAAAAGAATGCTTTCAGCCAGGTGCTGGTGGCTCACGCATGTAATCCTAGCTACTCAGGAGGCTGAGATCACAGTTCAAAGCCAGCTCAGGCAGGAATGTCTGTGAGACACATATTACCAATAAACCACCAGAAAACCAGAAGTGGCGCTGTGGCTCAAGTGGTAGAGTGCTAGCCTTGAACTGAAGAGCTCAGGGACAGTGCCCAGAGTTCAAGCCCCATGACCGACAAAAAAAAAAAAAAAAGAATGTTTTCAAATTTTTTAATGCTTCATTTTTTGCAATATGAACTTTTATTTTGTTACTTGTGGGTCAGTATACATATTATAGTATTTTAGTGCAATATTTTTAAGGAGAGCTTTATCTTCTGTCACTTAGTGATTCATTCTCTATTTCTTCAAAAAGGGTCCCAGTTTTAGTTTGCAATGAGCCCACATATTGTGTAGACAATTCTGTAGACATTTGAACCTCAAAGATATATTTGGAATGGGGAATTATTGTATTCAGAATGCTTCAAGGAGTTTGACAACATGCTTTTAGCTTTGCCGGAGACCACTGCAAAACTTTTCCTAAAGTTATCGTTTGCTAGAGTTATTGCTTAACCACAAAGCCAATTGTCAGCTCATAACATATCGATTAAGGAATTTTGTAACAGACCTCCTTGTGGCTTAGATTTATCTTAAAGATAGATACTGATCTTTTACTTACCTCACCCACCTGCATTCCATTTTTTTTGTAAAAAACTGTGTTACCAATATGTTGTAACCACTTCCTCGTTCATTTATAGTTTATAAGCCTGCTTGTAAGTTCAATAAACAGACCTTGATCAGAACCCTGTCTTGGTCTCCTTCCTTGTGTCTGGTTTGTCTCTCATTCAGGTCAGTTCCTCTTCTAGCCCTAGTTGACCGACCCTGCAGGCTGGGGCAAGCTTTATATTAATAAATCACCTCTCCAAGCATATCCAAGCTGCAAAGTTGAGTGGTGTGTGTGTGTGTGTGTGTGTGTGTGTGTGTGTGTGTGTGTGTGTTTCCTTCATGAACATATACAGTAAGACAAACATTCACACAGTATTTTGGCCAAGCTGAATGAAATTAATAACTAAAAACAAAAGAAATTTAAGAACTGAAAAATTTAAATTTATACACATGCATTATACAGCTCAGTTAATGCCAAAAAGCTCTCAGCTCTCAGTCACAACGGACATAACATCAGATGTGCTTAAACTTTTGTGTGAGCTGTTGAGTGCTTTCCTGCCATTAATTTTGTAAAAATCTACCACCCATTTTCAAATGGTACTCCCAAACAGGCTAAAACTCATGGTAGCTTTATGGGAAAGATGAATTGAGCATGCACAGTACAATGGTGAACTCCATGCATACTGGCATGCAGATGCTGAGGATGTGCTATAACTGGAGATACCAGTATACTACACAGATCTTCCAAATGGAGCATCCTGATCACCCATGCTTGGGTTATGCAGTCCACCCATCTTTCACAAGTTGTGGTGACCCTTATTATTTAGTATAGTTTTATTTTATTTCATTTTACTATTAGTATAGTCTCATTGTGAGCTACCACACCTCACATTAAAGAAGGATGGAACCAGGATAGGAACACATCCTGAATAGTTGTCTCTATTTCTGAAGAGGACTAAACATTTGTTACAGGATTCTCATATATATTGCTTGTATGTGACCAAATGATCTTGGATATCTCTGGTGCAATACAATTTCACCTCACCCATATATCACTTCACGCTTCACTAAACCCTCAATAAACATTTTCTCTGTTAAACACTGAAGAGAATATTAGAATTGGTAGAATTTTTAGTGAACATTCACTTTACAGGGATAGAAAGGATGTGCACGATGCCAGTATAAAATAGTTGGCTAGTAAATGGGGATATGTAGGAAATAAATCTGTTTCTTCACGTCCTTGAAAAATTCTACCCCTTTATTCTTGCCAGTCCATTTTCTGAGGGAGAAGAAACTGCTATAATGAGACCACAGAAACGCTGCCCTCTGTCGTTTGGATGTGGAAAAGTCCTAGTCCTCTGAGCTTCTAAGATGAAATTCCTTTTGTGTAAATATGTGACACTGTGGGTAAGAAAGGGACTTAGGTGAGCTATGGTTATTCTACTGACAGCTATGGTGATGGTGATGTCTTCCTCACCTGATGATTTCTAAGGACTTTCCTAAAAGTAACAATATATATTCATTAGCTTAGGTGGACATTTTTTGAAAGCAGGAAAACAATATAATAAGCCTCATTCAAACACTGTCAACCAAATGGTGATTGAAATTGAGATGAAGTTGTGCATTGATCTCTTGCAACTGAAAGTCTTTCAAAATACTAAAAAAGCTATGTTCCTGGATGCCACAACTCAATGGGCTGACATGCTCCTAAGATATATGTCTCTAATCCAACTAAAATTTGCCCAGGGATTGATTTGAGAATTCTATCATATAGGAAATGGGAAGGAAAACAGAAGAGCTTTTCAAAGGAAAATGCTACAAACACACACACACACACACACACACACACATGCACACACACACACTAATACACACAATTCTTGTACATTGACATAAACTTTCACATATACATGTGCACATATATAAACAAGATTGTCATTACATCTGTTCTAAAGTATTTTTTGTTTTTTTTTTGCTTGTTTTGTTTTGCCAGTCTTGGAGTTTGATCTCAAGGCCTGGGTGCTGTCCTTGAACTTCATTTGCTAAAAATTAGCACTCTACCACTTGACCCACAGTGTCACTTCTTTTTTCTGAATAGTTTATTGGAGTTAAAAGTCTCATGGACTCACAGACTTTCCTGTCTGGGCTGGCTTCAAACTGCCATCCTCAAATCTCAGACTCCTGAGTAGCTAGGGTTACAGGTATGAGCCCCCAGCACCTGGCTGTTCAAGTTTTTAAGGCTGTGAACAGTTACATATTTTGTCCATAACTCCTAGGACTATAGGTACAAAAATTACTTGAAATTAGGTCATGTTGGTTTCCCTGAACTCATTGATTTCAGCTTGGGTGCTGGCCTGGCATTCTTCAGCTCAAGGCTAATGCTCTACCACTTGAGCCACAGCGCCACTTTCGGTTTTCTAGTAGTTTATTGGAGATAAGAGTCTCACAGACTTTCCTGCCTGGGCTGGTTTGAACTGCAATCCTCAGATCTCAGCCTCCTGAGTGGCTAGGATTACAGGCGTGAGCCACCAGTGCCTGGCTTCATTTCAGGTATTTATTTTGGTAAGCAGTTAATTGTTCAGAGGACTATACACCTTTGGATTCCTCCTTTAAGTATACCATCATTTAGTCAGTTTGTATATACATAGAGCCCTGTCTATATTATCATGCATGTTTGGACTTTACACCTGCTTCCACATGAGTCTTATCTCTAGTTAATCAGCCAAACACCAGAGTTGAAAGTGTGCCTCAGAAGGTAGAATGCCAGTTTTGAGAGAAAAAGCTTAGCAAGTATATCACATCTGCACATGGGCTGGCTCTACTGAGATGCACTGTGAATCTTTCTTCATCTTTATCACCATTGGTGTATGTGGACACTAGCAGCTCAGGACCCTTTCTATCATACTGTCTGTATCACCTGAAGTTCTGAGAACCACTATCTCTGCAAGTATAGTTGAGAGAGGCGGTGGCTCCCTCTGGAACTGTCAGGGACTTAGAACTCTGTTCCACCTCCTTCTGTGGATTACTCACCCCATGTAGAAAGACAGAGGTCACACAGTGGTTTGAGAGTGGATGCTCCTCAAATCCAAATTACCTTTACATGGGGGTGACTACATTCATGTTTTTCCTCACAGACTTGAGATAGACAACAACTCCAAAAATATTAAATTTCATGTTCCTATGGAAATGCCAAACTCAGATCATGAGACGTGAAAGGAGTCTGATTCAGATATAATTTTTACACTTTAGGAAACAGCATAAATCTGTTCTACCAATTAGAAAAAAAAGGTTTCTTTAAACTATCCTTGCTTCACCAACAAGCTCTTTCCCTTTTCTCTCACCTTCAGAAGTATGGAGGTTTCTTCCCTGAGAAAACACTACCCTCTTGTGGTCTCCCAATCATGTTCAAAGAAATAATCAATTTACACTCTTCTTGTGTTCCTTTTTTTGTTTTTTGGCCAGTCCTGGGGCTTGAACTCAGGGCCTGGGCTGTCCCTGAGCCTCTGTTTATGTGGTACTGAGGAATTGAACCCAGGGCTTCATGCATGCTGGACAAGCACTGTACCACTAAGCCACATTCCCAGCCCCTTGTGTTCCTTTTTAAAAGTAAAAATCCATCATCAGTTTAAATTAATATGTATGAAGCTTTTCTCCCAATCAGAAGATTGCCTCTGTGTGCATGTATTTTTATATCAGAAGTTAGATCTTTTCTAAGTAAGAGCACTGATTTCCAAAAGCCTCTTTCCTGCAGTAAAAAATCATTCCTAATACTTCTATTGTAGAAATCTGAGTGTGAATCTTGGGGTCAAGGAGCATTTCATATTGCAGAACTCTTCTCTTTGTCAGCCTAGGCAGCCCCATGTCATTACTCATGTCCATTTATTAAAGAAACTTCCTTTAAGTAAGAATCTAATCAAAACAAAATGGCTTATAATTTGGCTTAACCAACATGATTTCTGCTCATAGTCTAAACAACATTTGTTTGTATTTCATACTAAATGTACAAACAATGGATTTATTTTCTTCTTACTCGTTTAGAGGTAAAAACAATAACAAAAGATAATGTTTGGGTGTTATTTCCTTGGCTTCATGTACATATTTGTCAAAATAAAGTCCATTGAAAATAAAAATGGGTTTATTGTGAAGTTTTCATGCATGCATATATTGTATTTTATTCATTATCATTGCACCAGCTCTTACTGCCTCCCCCTCCCCCCCCACCTGTTCTTTCCTAGTAGCTCCCTTTCTACTCCTTTGTCTTTCTGTTATCTAGAATCCACATATGAGGAAAAACATGTAACACTTGTCTTTTTGAGTTTGGGTTATCTCATTTAACACAATGATCTTCAGGTTTCTCAAGTTCTGAAAATGACATGATTTCATCTTCTCTATGCCTCAATGGAATAGAAATGCTATACTTTATTCATTTGTTTATTGCTGAGCACCAAGGTCAATTGCACAGCTTGGTCAGTATGAATTCGGCAACAATAATAAACAGGGTGTTCAACTTCATCTATTGTCTGCTTACTTTCATTGCTTTGGGCATATACCCAGGAGAAGAATAGCTTGATCATATGATATATCTATGTTCAATTGTGTGAGTAATATTCATAGTGATTTCCATAGAAGTTGTATTAATTTACATGCCCAACAACAGTTCATAAGGGTTCTATTTTCCCTCAAATTCTCACCAGCATTTGTTGCTTTTTTTCATAGCTAGTCTACCTAGCATGTGATGGAATCTCATATAGTTTTGCTTTAAACAATATGTTTTTATAAAACTGGGATTAAGCTTGGAATTGTTCATTCAGTTTTGTACCAACGACACACCTTTTGGGAAGGGGACTTATTTAGGTTGATGCAGTAGGACTAGAGCTGACTCCAGTGTCTAGTCTTTCAATATAACTACAAAACATGAAGATTTCATCACTTTAACCCCAAGGCCAGGCCTGGATCAGGATTGTAGTTCAGCTTCAAGTGGTTGGAGAACACTGAGCTGCATATCACTGAAGTAGGGAACTGACTCTGAAAAATGGGAGGCTGGGGTATTCAAATGCTGAAAACCTTTTCCTTTCCTAGCAGATTGTTAATATTTTTTGATTTCGTGCTTCTTCTGGTTACTTGAAATCAAGTTCAAAGGCAGGAGAGTCTACCCAGGATACTGCAGACATTAATGGCAGTTGAGGGCTGTTCTGTCTTGGGAAGTGCTTTTGAGAATACAGACATTTTCTCCTGGGTCCTCATGAGCATAGGGCTCTGCTGAACACACAGCTCCCCACTCCATGTAGATGGAAACCACACAGAGGAGAGGCATTAGGCTACTTTTGACATGTTCTTTTTGGATAGTGTCTCAAAATGGGCACAATAACCCCACCATCCTGTGTGAAATCCCATAATTATAGAGGAGGTTACCATAATCTGCTTATTTTGTTGACTTCTGCAAAGCCACCTTCTCACAACACAGCTGACACAAGGAAAGCATGATGAGACTCCTAAAAGCTTCCACATCTTTCTATGTATCAGACTTGTCTTCTTTCAGTTCACTACTGAACAGCTAGGAATGGTGATGTCCATTTCCTGTTTCCTCTGATATTTGTGGAATTTTGTATCAGGAGATAAATGAAAGCACACACCTAAGACTGTGCTGAAACCACAACAATCTGAGTGGCAGATGGCCAGCTGCCAGACCTCTGCTGTCCCTCAGTTTGTGCTCAGTTCCACCTGTGGTTTCTGCCATTGTGTCGCTCACAGCACAGTAGTACACAGCCAAGTCTGACTCTAGGATGCAGCTTTCTTCAAGTGGAAGAAGTGTTTTCTCTGTCATATCTGGATTCAAATCCTTTATGGATTTCCTTCTCATTGGTTGTGATGGCTTTCAGGAGAAGCTGGAGACCATCTCCAAGATACTGGACATACCAGAAGAGAGATGCTTACTCTATTGCTGTATAAGTGCAGTCTATGGTCACTGGAAGCCCCTTCTAACACAGATATCTGGCCTTCCTTCTGTGTCACCGATTCTCCACAAGTCCTTCCTGGAGGAAAAGAGATCTGTGTCAGCTTGGGAATAAAGTTCTTAGGTAAATTTATGGTTAGAGATTTTGTTGAGAGGGCTGGGAAAGTGGCTCAGTGGTAGAACACTTGCCTTGCATGCTCAAGGTCCTGGGTTTGATTCCTCAGCACCACATAAGCAAAAAGAGAAAAGCCAGAAGTGGCGCTGTGGCTCAAGTGGTAGAGCACTAGCCTTGAGCCGAAGAGCTGAGGGACAGCGCCCAGGCCCAGAGTTCAGGCCCCATGACCGGACCCCTCCCCCCCCAAAAAAAGATTTTGTTGAGAGGCGGGGGGGAGGGGCAGAGGAAAAAAAGAAAAGAAAGATTTTGTTGAATTTGTAGGAAAAAAAGAAAAGAAAGACTTTGTTGAATTTGTAGTAGGAAGTGTCCAAATTTTAAAATTGATTTTACTTATCAACTATTAAGAATATCACAGTCACTAAGCCTGGCAGCAGGGTGCTGGTGGCTCACGCTTGTAATCCTAGTTACTCAGGAGGCTGAGATCTGAGGATCGCGGTTCAAAGCCAGCCTGGGCAGGAAAGTCCGTGAGACTCTTATCTCCAATAAACCACTTGAAAACCAAAAGTGGTGCTGTGGCTCAAGTGGTAGAGCACTCCCCTTGAGCTGAAGAACACAGGGAGAGCGCCCAGGCCCTGAGTTCAAGCCCCACGACCAATCAAAAAAAAAAAAAAAAAAAAGGAAGCTGCTCCCCCTGGTGCACAGGGACTGAACTGTTGATTTTCTCTCAAACTCAGACATATATCCTCCTCCCTGACCTCAGCTATAAGTCATAAATCAGTCTTCAAGTATTCTCTGTTAATATATAGAAAAGCAATGAAGACTTCTAAAGTGTTTTATTTCTTTTTTATTCTTTTTTTTTAATTGTGAAAATACTGTACAGGGGCTGGGAAGGTGGCTCAGTGGTAGAGCACTTGCCTTGCATGCACGAGGCCCTGGGTTCGATTCCTCAGCACCACATAAGCAGAAAAAAAAAGCCGGAAGTGGCACTGTGGCTCAAGAGGTAGACCAAAAAAGAAAATAGTGTACAGAGGGGTTACAATTACATGGGCAAGATAATGAGTACAATTCTTACGAAGCATTGTAGCCGTCTCCTTTGTTTCCGCTTCCCATCCCTTCCCATCTCTCCCTCCCCCACGAAGTTGTAAAGTTCGTTTTTCGACATAACATAAAGTGTTTTATTTCTTAACCTTATATGAATGTACTTGAGAAAGCAGCCCACTGTGTATAGCTGAAGAGACACCAATTGCCTTGAACACTTTAACCCAGGCCTTACTTTCCTTGTGTGTCTTTTGTGGGCCACCCTAACCATTGTAATGTCACAGAAGTGTTTTGTGCTGAAGTCACAGAAAGTGATAAAAGGCCATATTAGTACTGATTCTGTGTTTTTAGCACTGTTATCCCAAAACATAGAGCAATGTCTGAGATCCTAGGTGACCAATGCATACTTGTTAAGTGAAACCAAAAATGAATAGGTGGTCTTTGGTTGAGGTATCACTACCAGTTCTTGAAATATAAAATTTGCAGTTTTAAAATAATTTCAAATTCAATTTTTTTTGGGTCCAGTCGTGGGGCCTGAACTCTGGGCCTAGGCACTGTTGCTCAGCTCTTCAGCTCAAGGCTAGCACTCTACTACTTGAGCCACAGGGCCACTTCTGGGTTTTTTCTTTTTTCTTTATGTGGTGCTGAGGAATCGAACCCAGGGCCTCATGCATGCAAGGCAAGCACTCTACCACTGAGCCACCTTCGCAGCCCTCAAATTCAATTTTTAATTGACTTTTTTGTTAAGATTATGTACAGAGGGGTTACAGCTACATACATAAAGTAATGAGGACTTTTCTTATCAAACATTGTTACCTCTTTTCTTGTTTTTTTCCTATTTCCACCCTCCAGCCTCCATCCCACAGTTGTAAAGTTCATTTCCAATTTGTTGTCTTGTATTGCTGTTGCATTGGTTTGCCTTTTTGTGTCACCATTTTGTTGTTCCCCTTCCTTTCCCTAATTCAGAAAAATATATACAATACACAGGGTACCAAAATGAAATACAGTGACAATCAGGGATAAACCAAAGGGGGAAATATGAAAATAAATAAATAACTTCTCACAGTGCATTAAAAAAACAGCAATAAAGAAAAACCTCTTGTTTCCTTATCTTGGAGTTCATATGTCACTATTGAGCTATTGTGATCCTCTTCTAGGACTATCCTAGACACATACTAATTTTCAAATGATGAACAATCCCAAATCTGGAAATAAGGCCACCAACTCAGATAAACAGGGCAAAGAGTCTTTATTAGTTGCATAGCAACTACACTCCATTATTTGGGTAGTAGGATGCAGTGGCATGGTTTATTTCCCAGCGGGGTTTTAAAGGGAAAAACCACATGCAAGTGGTGTTTGTCAAAACAAGCAAGCAGATTTACAGAAGCAAAGCATAGCCTTGAACTGCAGAAGCAGAAGCAATCATAGCCTTGAGTAGGGTAGTATATTTTGAATCTCAAAACATTAAAAACTCATTCTTATGGTTAGGGGAGCACTGAAATTTTCTTTACAGAAACGGGTTTCTATTATAAGCTCCTGGCTGATGCAGCAACTCAGTATAGCTGGTGATAAACTTCAAGGTTGTCAGTGGCCTTCAGCGAAGTTTGTGATAAACTGCAAAGCTACCAGCCTGGGAAACTTGAGTAAGGGAGAGATGTTCCTTTGCTTTTTAGCAAGGATAGAAAGGCTTAGGCTGACTACTAGCCGTATGATCAGTTCTACAGAGGGGTTCTGCCTTTAATATTTGGCCCTATTTCTGATAATTAATAATTTTGTTTGGTCTTTGGTTTTATAATGAGGGAAACCATGGAGTCTATGTTTGTTCAGGTCTAGCTTACTTCACTTAATAGATTTTTGCAAGTCTTTCCATTTCCTTATGAATGATACTTGTGTGTAAATAAGTGACCACAAAAATACTAGGGAATACTATATTACATTAACAATTAAAATGTATTTGCATTATAATAATTTTATTGTCAATGTAAAATCTACATACGTAATAACTACATAAACATTAGTATCTGTTTCTTTCATTTTTCTGAATCTTTATTGTAAATTTAGCATATGTTTCCTTAAAACATTATTGGCTTAATTAAACTGTATATGCTATGTCAAAATTAAAAAGCTAGTTAGCAGTGCTCTTGAGTAATCTTTCCAA
Organism: Dipodomys ordii; assembly: GCF_000151885.1. Lineage (NCBI taxonomy): Eukaryota > Metazoa > Chordata > Mammalia > Rodentia > Heteromyidae > Dipodomys > Dipodomys ordii. The sequence goes on along the minus strand of NW_012267337.1, from coordinate 1,450,835 downwards.
ATAGAATGAGTGATCTAATTGTTCCTAATAGCTCTAAAGTATAAATAGAAATATTCACATGGGAGTTGGTATTAAAATTTTCAACTCAGCCAGTTGCTGGTGGCTTACGCCTGTATTCTTAGCTACTCAGGAGGTTGAGATCTGAGGATCATGGTTCAAAGCCAGCCCAGGCAGGAAAGTTGATGAGATTCTTATCTCCAATAAACCACTAGAAGGCCGGAAGTGGCACTGTGGCTCAAGCGTTTGCCTTGAGCTGAAGAGCTGAGGGACAGCATTCAAGCCCAGAGTTCAAGCCCCACGACCGATCAAAAAAAAAAACCAAAAACCAAAAACCAAAAATCTCAAGTTCAGCTCCATTTGTTTTCTTAGTTTTCTTTTACCTGATTTAATAGTTATGCATTGTGAATTTCATAGAAATAAAAAAAACCCTAATTTTTTTTTATCTAGAAAGTTTTCTGATTACCAGAACGAGATCTAGACACACAATCAACCAAGCTCTCCATCTCCTGAACTCAAATAGCTCAAGGATATGAAGGCAAAACCATAAAGGCCACTCACAAGTGGTCAGTGGTAATTTCACTGTCAGCAAGAAAGCAAATTACAAAAGCAGAACTAGCAGTCTAGCAGTTAGAGATCATAAATGGTGATTACAGTTCCAACAATCAATCAAGATAAAGTCCTCATCCTTGATCTTCCCTTTGTTGTTGTTGTTCTTCTTTTTTTTGTTTTGGGTCGGTCTTGGGGCTTGAACTCTGGGCTTGGGTGCTGTCCTTGTGCTCTTCAGCTCAAGGCGAATGCTCTACCACTTGAGCCACAGTGCCACTTCCCCCTTTGTTCTTCTTAAGGGAGATCCCACCTTTCAAGTTTGGCCTTATTCTTATTAATCAATAAAAGCTAACTTCAAAGAGTCAAGTTCCATGTTTTAGTACATTTGTTGAGCAAGCATAATCGTAAAACACAGACACTGGGTGGTTGTTAGCCTTGCAGACTGTCGGCCCTATTTTTACTTGCTTTGCAATTCTGGGCAAATGTCAAGTCTCAGCTTTGTTTCTCTTTCTGCAGTTTGAACATATTATTTTTAGGTCCCAGAAGTTAATTATTCCAGTTAAGTTTCCTTCTTCCTTAATCTAATTAATATCATATCTGCTTAATTTAACCTGATCCTAGCACTAATTATGCCATAATTTAAATACCAAGTTGTAATGACACGGGAGAAAGAAAATCCATAGAGATACAGTTAAAGGTGACAAAGGAGTTTTATTAGTCGGTCTGCAACTGCCCTGTCCTTCCCTAGGTGCAGCTGCAACTTCCAAGGGTTTTTTTCCCCTTTTTTCTCTTTCCTCCTTCCTTCAGGCCTCTCCACCCTGCACAGGCCTCTCTGCCAGCCTGAGTCTCCATGGGCCTCTCTGCCAGCCTGGTTCTCTGCTGACCTCTAGGCTCTGGGCAAGACTCTCTGCTCTTTGCACATCTCTGGTTTTTCATAGGCCTCTTGGCTCTCTGCTGGCCTCTTGGCTCTGCATAGGCCTCTCTGCCAGCTTGGGTCTCTTCAGGCCTCACTGCTCTTCACAGGCCTCGCCATTTGCACAGGCCTCTCCACCGGCCTTTCGGCTCTGCAGAAACCTCTCTCCTCTCTGTGCAGGCCTCTCAGCAGGCCTCTCATCTCTGTGCAGGCATCTTTGCTGGCCCAGGTCTCCTCAGGCCTCTCCACTGTCCTGGGCTCTTTTGCTTGGGCCTCTCCACAGGTCTAGGTTCCTCCTGAGGAACCTGCTTTCAGCAGGCTGCTCCACTCTCCACAGGCCTCTCCACTCTCCTCTGCCCTCTCCAGAGGACTCTCAGCTCTGTGCAGACCTCTCTGCTTTCCTCAGGCCTCCCTGCTGGCCCATGATTTTCTTGGGCCTCTCTGCCAGTCCCAGTTCTCCACAGGCCTGAGAGCACAAACACTGCTCCACTCTGGGAGATGCATCTCTTGCAGCCTTTTGCAGGGTGTCTCTAAATATTTCAAAAGTAAAACTATACAGAATTATAAATGGATAAATAAATGAACAAATTCCAAATTATAGGGATTTTTAAATTATTCAATGATTTATTTGAGTAAAAAATTTATGCTAGAAAAAATGACTTAACTACTCCTGAATATCACAATCATTGAAAAGTGAAAGGTCTGTAACCCAAACTGGAAAAGATGTATAATTTAAGCTATTGAATCCATATGGAATTTTCTGACATCAATGTCTTCTTACTCCACAATTTCACTGGCTCCAAGACCAGTTGACCAGTTGTGGGAACCAGGCAGTGCCAGCTCTGAACTGTGGTGGAACTTGAAGTATACTTTTCGGAGATGGCAATGAAGCCCAGCCTATTTCCTGGTGTTCAGTTTCCAAAGACTTAGAGAAGCTTATGATTCTAGACAAAGACTGTAAATAAATTTGAGATTTAAGTAAGAAACATAGCCCTGGATAGCTCTGGGTTTACATATCCCTTTTCCTCTCCTCTACCTCCTCTCCTTTCCTTTACCAGACTGTCTCAACATGACACAGAACTATAGAACAGAGAAATGTGGAAAATCAGTCCTAATTTTTTCTGATAGAATGTAGAGCAGGTAGGAATGATGCTGAGTTATAAAAATCAGTCAGCACCCTTTGGATTTTACAAAATCAATAATATTGCTCTGGAGACAGATGCTTGAAAAGTCCCTGTGATTTACACAGTATCACTGAACTTACTTTAACATGATTAGGGGGGTAACGTTAAAGTCATGCATCTTTCTCCACAATTTTAAATAGTCCAAATAATCTGTGAAAGAGATTTCCTTTACATTTTTTTTTTGGGTCCAGTGGTGGGGCCTGAACTCTGGGCCTGGGTGCTGTCCCTCAGCTCTTCAGCTCAAGGCTAGCACTCTACCACTTGAGCCACAGCCCCACTTCCGGCTTTTTTCTTTTTGCTTATGTGGTGCTGAGGAATCCAACCCAGGGCCTCAGGCATGCAAGGCAAGCGCTCTACCACTGAGCCACTTTCCCAGCCCCAGAACTTGACCTTTTTTTGAATAAATGCATATCTATAAGTAGATAGATAGATAGATATACACAAAACTATAATTTCTTGCCCCGGTTCAGGGTCTTGAATTCAGGGATTGAAGGCTGTTGCTGAGCTTATTTTGCTCAAGACTAGTGTTCTATTGCTTGAGCCATAACTCCACTTCCACCTTTTTGGTAGTTAATTGCAGATAGGAGTCTCACAGACTTTATTGTCTTGGCTGGTCTTGAACTGTGATTCTCAGATCTCAGCCTACTGTGTAGAATGAACTATCAGTGCCTGTCATAAATACAATTAAAAAAATTAAGCTTCATTATTCTGCTAATGCTCAGTCACCTTAATTTCTCCCTTTCTCTCTCTCTTCCCTTTCTTCTCCTCTCTCCTCTCTTTTCTTTCTTTCTTTCTTTCTTTCCTTCCTTCCTTCCTTCCATCTGTTTTTCTGTCTTTCTGTTTTCTTTTTGCCTGTCATGGAGTTTGAAGTCAGGCTCTTAGCTTCTTTTGTTCAAGTCTAACACTCTACCACTTGAGCTACAGCTCCACTACCAGATTTTAGTTTATTGGAGGTAAGAGTCTCACAGACTTTCCTGCCCAGGCTGGTTTCAAACCATGATCCTCAGATCTCAGCCTCCTGAGAAGCTAGGATTATAGGCATAAACCACTGTTGCCTGGCCAACATTTTTTACTAGTAGTAAAAATACCATTTTTCTGAATTAAAATTAATAAGATAGTTGGTATTTCCTTTTTAAGCCATAGAAACAACACAAATTTCAAACCAAGCTGTAGTTATCTCTTGACACAAAGACATACCCCTACACAAAGGGCCCTTGATTTCTTATGGTTACATTGTTAATTCTATTATAGCACTTACAGTGTCATTACTACTATTTTTCAGGACTCTAGACTGCCTTTGGTCTGTACACATTTTCTTGTGATAAACCAAATCGATTTCCTTAACTTCCACACCTGTTTCATTACCTCTTTCTCTTCACTCTTGCACAGTTGGAGTCTGTGTGTTTCCTTGAATGTTTGAGACAGCACCGCCTTGAACTTTGAATTTTCATCAGCTGCTAACTGTACTTCTGAGATAAATCCTCAATGTTGGCTTTCTGGAAACTTCATCGATATCAGAAACTGATCTCTTGTAGACATCTGGTTTTGTGATGACAAAGAGGGCATTCTTGGATTTTCAGATGGTGACTCCCATAACTCTAGTAACTCCCATAATTTGTCAAAGACCCAAATTGAACATAGCCTTTAGTTTCTTCTATTTACTCCAACTGTTTTGCTCTGTGGACTGGTTCTTTTCAATTTCTGCTGGCACTGCCAGTTGGGCTTGTTGTATAGTTGCTTGTGTGGGGTCACATTCCTTCAGCTCTGTTCCTGATTCATCACCGTTAGATTATCTTCCAGACCCTGTCTCAGCCTGGGACAACAGTATTTCCTGCTCCGTGGCAGGAATGGTCTCTGTGGCTTCATTGAGCATTTTTCATGAAGGATATAGGGCCAAGATGGTGGCAGTGAGAGAGCTAGTCATGATGTGACCTACACCTGCTGCCTATGTTGGTATTTCTCATATTTGTATATTGTTAAATGTAATTTCTTTTTTTTTTTGAGCGGGTGACGCACGGCCCCACCCCGCTGTAATTTCTTTTTTTAAAATGTAATTTCTACTTTCTACTTTTGTGTGTTTTTTCCTCTGCTGTATTGGAATATTATTGGGATAAAACTTTAATATTCACAATGACAAGTAAATGGGCAGACATTGTTAAAACTTCTGGGAAAACAATCCTTCTCTTATTTTACCTTAACACATTATACATTTTACTAATAAACTATTTTATGAGAGTGACATAGAAGTAATTACAATATATCAATTGAAATGAATAAAGAAAATCATTATTCTAGGATTATTTTAGGAAAAGGGGACATCTCACACACCCATAAGAAATGTATTTTCATCTGGAGAAATCCACATGTCCTATGAGAACCATAGTTTACCAATGGTTTATGAATATGAATGCTTCAATACAAGTAACCCTTCTCAGGGAAACTGAGTATTTTGATACTAGAGGTAGTAAGGAGTCAAAATGCACCCTGACCATGGGGCAGGTCACATGGTATGCCTGTTTGTTTGTTTTCAAATAATAAAGGTTGAACCTAGGACTTGGCATATACTAGGAAAAAAATCTACATCTCAACCTTAGCCATTTTGTTTTGGTATGTTGCTTTTGAGATAGATTCTTACTAATTTTTTTGCAAGCTGAGCTTGAACTGGTGATCATTCCATCTCTACCTCTTGATAGTCTGGGATTAACATGATGTTGCTAAAATGAGAAATGTAGTAAAATATTGAAAATCCTTTATTTAAAACCATAGGTGTTACACATCATTTATTCAGGATGTTCTAGGTGGTGTTACATCAACTCAAAACCCAACATTGCATGCAGTTTTGTGTTCCTTTTTGGGCCATAGTTCTGATGTTTCTTAGCCAAGTCTTCCAAGGCAAAATGGCACAATGCTTATTATAGTTATTCTTGCTTTCCAGTCCTCCACAAAAAAATCTATATTTAGCTTCAAATATTCAAGGATATATTTTTTAGTGATAATTCTAGACTTGACCTATGAATCTGGAGACATATTTTCTCATAGTGATAGTTTTCCCTCAAATGCAACACCCGTGCTACAGCCTTGGCCACTTCTTTCTGGGGAAGTGGGATTCTTTTTTCTGTACCTACAGCAGGTGGATGTCAGGCAATACCAGAGTTTTGTTGTGCATTTCTCTACAAAATTCCTCTCACTAGGCTGGATGCCAGTGGCTCACATCTATAATCCTAGCTACTCAGGAGGCTGAGATCTGAGGATAGTTGTTGAAAGCCAGCTCAGGCAGGAAAAGTCTGTGAGACTCTTATCTCCAATAAACCACCAGAAAACTGGAAGTGGCACTGTGGCTCAAGTGGTAGAGTGCTAACCTTGAGTTGAAGAGCTGAGGGACAGCACCCAGGCCCAGAATTCAAGCCCCACTATTGACAAAAAAATCCTCTCATTGTGTTTTGTTCAATGCACAGAAATGTGCAGTGGAATCCCTCATCAGTGAAGCTAAGGTGACAAACTTGGAAGATTTGCTCGCCTTCTATATCAGTGAGTAGAAACTTGCTCTTGCATTTTGTTGGCTGTAAGAGTCCTAGAGAACAAGGAAGGACCTGTCCTCTTTGCTGGGCTACTTGTAGCAGAAGAGACTATAATTATTCACTCTTGTATCATAGGTACAGTGCAGGACCAAAGCCTCTTTTTCCAGCTTGACATTGCTTGTTAGACCTGAGTTACCTTCTGGGTAAAACTGACAATGAGGAAAAAAATACAGTAAAAAATAGGGGAAAAAGAACAATAAAGAGAGAAGAAAACAGAAAAGGAAAGGAAAGGATAGAAAAGGAAAAAAATATATAGGGAAGCTCAGGATTGGAAGCTAAGCCTGTAAACCTATCTATTCAGTGGCTGAGATCTGAGGACTGTGGTTGTAAGCCAGCAGATAAATCCATGAGACTTTATCTCAAACTAACAAGTAAAAATCCAATACAGATGTGACTTAATTGGTAGTGTTCCATCCTTGAGTAAAATAGCTAAGGGAGAATGAGAGGCCCTGAGTTAAAACTTCAGTACTGGCAAGCATGCACATGTATGTGTGCGTGCGTGCACACACATACACACATGTAAAAAAAGGAAATAAAAAAGAAAAGGAAAGGGGATAAAAGAAAGCAAGTTTAGGAGTAAATGGTATGGATCAAAGAAATTGCACTTTTCCCTCCTGTTTTCCCCTTTTCTGCAATGGCCCCATAAAATAATTCCTCTTCCCAGTGCTTAGGGCACACAGGAGGGCAATTTGCAATGCCCCGCTACTACCAGCTACATAGAAACCATGACTACCTTCAGCATCTGGAGAACAGCATGTGTGTTCTTTCTCTGATGTGAAATGTGTTCTATCTCTACTTTCTAGGCTTTGAGATCTGAGTGAGCCTTACAGGGTGAGGGAGATTGTGGTCAATATGTTGCTGCTACAGGCAAACAGGAAACAGAGGCTTCCTGGAGCAGGCATGTCTAACCTGTCTGTGCTCTGAACATTCAACCAATCCAAATTTCTTTAGACTTAACTCACTCTTTCAATTTTTTTTTCATTTTCTTTAAGTAGTTGTACAAAGAGGATTCAATTTAACAGAACAGTTTATGGGTAAAATTCATCTTGATCAATGTCACTTCTTTTATAATTCTCCTCCATTTTCTCTAACACCACTATTCTCTCATGTTACATAGTTCTATTTTCATATATTTACATTGGATTTAGGAGTGCATTTACCCACCCTTTTTCTCTTCATTTGTCTGCTCTACTTCCCTTTGACCTCCTCTCACCACTGACAACACAAGTCTCAGCTTCCTGGTATTCATGTTGTTAACCTATAAGTTAATTGTTCAGTTGTTCTAGTGTTACACCTTTGGTTACACCTACCCTGTGTAGACAATACTTTAGTTAATATGTGTATAAATGTACATGTCACTGCATACATTTAATTAATATGTGTATATATGTACATGCCACTGCATACATTTACATATACTATTGTAATTGAGATCTAACTTCCACATATGAGAGAAAATATGTGTCCTTTGTCTCTCTGAATGTGATTTATTTTATTTAACATTATTTTCCAGTTCCATTTCCCTGCACATTAGGGAAAAAGTAACCCACTCTTAATCTTGGAGCTATTAAATGTAATTAAAGCTCAGGTCTGTTTTGTTTGTATAACATATTAGTTTTTCCTTACTATAATTTAGAAACAAATATTAGCAACTCCAAGAAAATAAGATAATTATAGCTGCTGGTTTGGATTTTTATAATTTTCTCAATTTAGAAATAAAACCAAAGTAATGCTACAGTGTATCCAAAACAATAGCTTCCACTGAATTATTGTCACTCATATTCAAATATAATTAAGTTAAATATTCTGAGATGAGAACAGTATCTTGGATTATTAGAGCCTTAGAGCAATCTTGTGGTTAGAGAGAGACTTGATAACAACAGAAAAAGAGATACTGGTGTTAACAAGGAGGTAGATATGGGAGTGATGCAGCTATAGACTGAGAAATGGCAACAGTCCTATGGCAAGAATCTAAAGCTTAAGTGTATTACTGATCTGAGGTACAGACTGTACTTCCTCAGACTCTGGATTCTGGTTCTGCACACTTTGGGTACAGAATGTTGTTGTTTTCTTATGTTGTATCCATTCTCACCTTAATAAGATACAGAGTTTAGCCAATGAAAATTACATCACCTACTTTTATAACCAAGAACTAAAGCAGTAAATTACAAGCCCTGATTTCATCTCACAACTTTAATCAGTCTTGGGAGAACTAAACAAAGAGCAGGCTTGCTTCTGTGGACCAGGAGCTAGTTGTGTAGTGAGGGAAATAAGAAAAACTAGGTGAAGGTTTGGCTAGATTTTTCTTTATTGAGAACTAGTATATGTGAATGACATTGCTTATAAGAACAAGTCAATTAACCAATAACTAACATCCATAACTCAGCCAGGAGTGATCAACCAAATCTTCAATTATATTCATCCTTAAGCAATTGTGGGAGCCCTTGAACCAAGCCTACTCTTAACCAGAGGAGGGATAATTAGAGAATTAATTATTTATACAGCTTATTTATTTTCAATTATCTGTCAACATTAGAAGATGTACATTTTAAGATAAATTTAAGATAAGATACAATTTAGTCAAAAGCTGAGGATAAAGCAGGAAATTCATAGCAAGGTATCTGTAAATTAACCATTAGCCCAACTTTCTTTTGTAATCCACTAGTATGATATGTGTAATGTAGACACTAAATACATACATAAAACTTTTCACATATACCATAAATATGATGGAAATAAAAATGGTATTCAAGGAATAGGTATTCAAGGAACAAATTTAATTATCTTTAAATGAGGGGCTTGAGATAGATGAATGGAAAGAAATAAGCTTTTAAAAATAAATTTTACTATGAATTATTTGAGGTTTATAATGTGACATTATTGAGTGAATATGGACAGTAAGTTGATTATCATATAGTTATCATTTCAGTAGTTACTTTTTTTAGATTTGAGATTGTATAAGAAAATATTCACTAGAGAAAATGATATCTTTCCTAGCTGTAATCTTTGTATTAGATCTTTAGATTTGTTGATCTTGCATATCAATTTCTTTGTATCACTTGATCAAATGGTCCAAACAGATAATCTGGGTACAGAATTATCAGATTTATATTTTGGTGTTTTATTTATGTAGCATATACAAGTTAATCTTTATTAAGTTACTTTATTAAGTAACCTGAAACTTTCAATGGGCCCAAATTCCATGCACAAGAGAAAGGCAATATTGATATTAAAATGTTTCACACAAAGTTTGAATAGTTAGTATAACACATAAAATGCGCCAGTGGATCATGCCCGTAATTCTCAAGAGGCTGAGATTTGATGATCAAGGCTCAAAGCAAGTCTGAGTAGGAAATTCCATGAGACATTTATCTGCATTTAACCAACAAAAGAGCTGGAAGTAGAGCTCTCATTCATATGGCTAGCCTTGAGTACAAAAGCTCAGGGACACATTTGTTAGGAAATGGAAAGGCTTGGAAAAAGTTATATTAAGTGAAGGAAGCCAAGCCCAAAGAAACATAGGTCTCATGGTTTCCCTTATTTACAATATCTAGTATATGTCTGAGTCAAGCAGAAAAGGTCAGACAAGGTGATGTTAGGGAAATGAACCCCAAGCTAAGTATTCAAATGTTTTTTTCTTTCATGTGATTGTTTTTTTTTTTCCATGTGATTGTTTCTAACATATTTATAAGATTCTTTGTTGCTTTGTATGTCCCTCCCCCACAGTATAACCCCTGCTTTCACTGTATTTGATGTTGGTATAATTTGTGGAGGGGAAGGGGAAAAACAAGTCGTTTAAATAAGGATACAGGTGGACCCATTGCAGCAATGAGAGTACAAGTCGTTATGTCGAAAATGAACTTTACAACTTTGGGGGGGGCAGGGAGGTTTGGGGGGAGGGGGGAAAATGGGAAGGGATGGGAAGGGGAAACAAAGGAGGAGGCTACAATGATTGATAAGAAATGTACTCATGAGAGGGAGTTCCGGGAAGATGGCGGAGGAGAAGCTGGAATCTGAACAAGCTCTCACATAGAAAGCAGTTTTAGAGTTCCAGTGAACAGTCTTAAGCCAGAGAATCACAAGTGTGCCATCACAGGACAGAGAGATAGACAAGAGAGGGGAAGCCAAGGCAAAAAGACATATCTGAGCGCTCGCCAGCAGCCACGGCGGCGGTGACGGCAGGGTCGTTGCGGCGAACGCAGCCGGGGCCATAACTGAGCGCTCACACAGAGAGTCCGGGACGAAGGAGCCAGACGCAGCGGGCGAGCGGATTCTACTCAACACCAGCA
>NW_012267337.1:1439253-1439680 GCF_000151885.1 Dipodomys ordii | reverse complement strand
TACAGACAAAAGGGAGATACAGGATTCTTCCCACCCCTGCCAAAAAAATAAAAAAAAAATAAAAGAACTTTTTTTTTCTCTTTCTTCCTCTTCATTTCTTTTCTTTTTTTTTTAGGTACCTTACATATATATAAATTTTTTTCATTTTCTAAAAATTTTATTAATCTTAAATTTTTGCCTTTTTTGAAAAAATAATTGTTTTCCAGTAACTTTTCTTTCCTCTTATAATTTTTTATTTTAGGAATACATGAATGTGCATTTTCCTTTCTTTTCTTGTCTTCTTTGTCTTTTCTTTCTTTTTTAACTATCTTTTTGTTTTTTTGTGTGTCTAGCTCTACTGAACTTCTGATCTTTTTTTTCTCCCTTTCTAATCCTTTTCAGCTTTTCCTCCCTTTTGATCTTCTTTTTTTTGTCGGCCGTGGGGCTT
>NW_012267337.1:1435306-1438073 GCF_000151885.1 Dipodomys ordii | reverse complement strand
AAAAAAAAAAGAACTTCGGGGAAGGGAGGGAGGAAGGGGATGGTAGGGGGAAAACAATGGAGGGGCTAACAATGTTCAAGAGGAAGTGTACTCATTACCTCACTCATGTAACTGTAACCCTCTGTATAGTATCTTTACAATAAAAAAAAGAATGAAAGAGAAGGAAAAATGAAAATAATGAGAAAGAAAAAAAAGGACTAAAAGGTCAGTAGAGATAAAAAAGCACCCACACACATATACACCTAAAATAAAAATTATAAGTGGAAAAAATAGAAAAATTTTTTAAAAAATTAAAAATTAAAAAAAGGTACAAAAAAGTGTTCTTTGATTTTTTTGGGAGGGGTGGGGGGAATGGGAAGACCCTGTATCTCCCTTGTGTCTGTAACCAGTCTCTTGGTGGAGTCTGCTTGTGGTGTTTGGTTTTCCTGTGGCTTGGATGGTTTCTTAAGTCAGTTTGTTTGAGCAGGCAGAAAAATGCTCTGCTTTACCCAGGATTTTGTGATCTTCCTCCCAAGTTAGTTCAATGGGAGGGAGATCTGCTTTGAGTACCACCAAAGAAGGAGATAGCTGTTTCCTCTAGTTTGGAGATGCTGTGATGAGGCTAGGTTCTGGGTAGAGTTGAGGCCTTTCAGCAAACAGTAGCTTTTCCCTGAGGGGCTTGCTCCTGAGACACTCACAGTACCCAGCCTGGAGCCATTCTCAGGGTTTATGTTTACTTAATTTCAATTGATTGTCAAGGCTGCTGTAAGGAGGGGCAGCCTCTGTTTACCCAGTGAAGAAAGCCACTCCTGGGGTGGTGGTGGTGGAGTTTTCTCTGCCTGGGCTGGGTGTCTTTCCCCCCGGTGGAGCTGAGCCTGGCAGGTCAGTTCAGGTTCCTGTGACCTGCTAAATGACTCTTTTCTTCCAAGGCCTGAGTTGGAGATAGCTGCTCTGCCAGGCCTCCATCAAAGATGGAGCTCTCCAGGTAGTGGTGGGGTGAGGGGTGACCTTCCCTCCTCTTCTCCCTGAGAAGGAGTGAGGATATCAGGGTTCTACTCACACCAGAGTCTTGGTTCCTGGGTCATCTCTGGTCTGTGATATGCAGGATGAACATATCTGCTCCTTGTCAGTTCTTGCTAGTGTTGAGTAGAATCTTCTCACCCTCTGTGTCAGGTGTCTTTGTCCCCGACTCTCTGTGTTGTAGGTATGGCAGCTATGGCTGCCACCACCGCTGCTGCAGCTGCTGCTACCGGCAAGCACTCAGATCAGCCTCCTTGCCTGGATTTTCCCTCTCTGGCCAAACTCTCTGTACTGTGATGGTACACTTGCTGTAATTCTCTGTCCTAGGACTGTTCACTGGAACACTAAAACTGCTTTTTTTTTTGGTCCGGTCATGGGGCCTGAACTCTGGGCCTGGGAGCTGTCCCTCAGCTCTTCAGCTCAAGGCTAGCGCTCTACCACTTGAGCCACAGCACCACTTCTGGCTTTTTTCTTTTTGCTCATGTGGTGCTGAGGAATTGAACCCAGGGCCTCAGGCATGCAAGGCAAGTGCTCTACCATTGAGTCATCTTCCAGCTCCCAAAACTGCTTTCTGTGAGAGAGCTTGTTTAGCCTCCAGCTTCTCCTCTGCCATCTTCCCATGCTCCACTTCAAAATATTCTTAAATCTTCAGTTTATATAACCAGAAAAAGTGTTATCTCTCTGTTCTATGTGATGACTACAAAATGAGATTAAAAAGACTACATGTGATATTCCTGATGTAATCATTTATTTTCACAAGTATGAGTAAAATTAAAACTCTTAACTCTATAAGTAAGACTAGAATGTTGGATAGGTGTGTGGCTCAGTGGGAGAACACATAACTAGCAGGGAATTGGTTTAATTTAATCAATGTAGAAGCAAAGAAACAAATAAATATTAAAATGCTAACCATTATAGTATCATCTATTTTTGATCCACAAACACATATAGTGAGATGAATCACTAAACTTTGCTTATAAAAGAGAACAAACAAAAATATTTCCATGTTACATTGAGATTATCTTTATATAGTAATTTATGCCAGGTGCTAGTGACTCATGCCTGTAATCCTAGCTACTCAGGAGGTAGGAGAGTCCCTTTGAGGCTCTTAGCTCCAATAAGCCACCAGAAAACAGAAGTGGCTCTGTAGCTCAAATAGTGGAACACTAGCCTTGAGCTGAAGAGCTCAAGAACAGCATCCAGGCCCAGAGTTCAAGCCCCATAACTAACTTAAAAAAACAACACCAACAAAGCCATGTACCCTATAAATTTCTTTCTTCACAATCATTTTTATGTATGGATAATTTAACCTTCAGATTTTTCAATTTGTAAGTCATAGATATCTTGCTACTATCTGAGGTGGACTCAGCTATGCTGCTTTGATTTTGAGGAATAATTACACTTAATGAAGTCAAGACATGAGCTTCATTAAATCATTTAATCCAGCGAGTCTCCTGTTGGTTCTTTTATTTAATTCTTGTTGTAGGTTTGTAGTTCATTCCTGGAATATTTCTTGTCGTTATCAGCATGTAAGAACTACAATTATTGTCATTGAAAGGAAAAAATGTATACATACACTTGTACTCTTAGAATAAGAGCATCTCTTTATATATAAATATGTTCTTTTTTTTTTTTTGAGTCCGGTCGTGGGGCCTGAACTCTGGGTTTGGATGCTGTCCCTCAGCTCTTCAGCTCAAGGCTAGCGCTCTACCACTTGAGCTACAGCGCCACTTCTGGCTTTTTTCTTTTTGCTTATGTGGTGCTGAGG
>NW_012267337.1:1432879-1435256 GCF_000151885.1 Dipodomys ordii | reverse complement strand
ATCTTTTTGCATGTTTGGGAAGTTCTCTGCTAGGATCCTGTTAAGCAAATTTGCTAGACCATTAACTTCTGTTTCTAGGTGTTCCTCTACACCCATTGTTCTCAGATTAGGTCTTCTGATGGTGCCTTCCAAATGTTGAATAGATCTATCATATTTCTTGGTTTGTCTTGGACAGTTGTATGTTCTTTCTCTATAATATCTAGGCTATCTTCAGTCCCTGAGATTCGATCTTCTGCATGGTTTAACCTACTGTCAAGACTTTCTACTCTGTTACTTCTTTTCCTTCTAATTGGTCAGCTTTGATGGCTTCAAATTCTTTATTGGAGCTTTGTTTCAGATCTTGTATGAACTTCTTTACTTCCTTAATTGGTGTTCAGTGTTTATTCTCAAATCACTTAGTTGGTTGGTTATGGTTTCCTTGGACTCCCATTCCTTCTGTCAGGTTCCATTCAGCATTTCTTTTGTGGTCTGCCTGAATTCTCTCAGCTGTCTGTTTATAGATTCTATGAATGCCTCTATTGATTTTTGTCTATTCTCATCCCTCTCTCTCAATTCCTGTATTACTCTTTGATTAGCTTCCTCATGTTCATGTAATCCCTGTAGTTCACTTTGACTGTTCTCAGCCTGCTCATGCCATTCCTGACTTTCTCTTTGTCTGTTCTCATCGTGCTTGAGCAATTCCTGTCTTTCTTTTGGACTGTTCTCAGCCTGCTCATGCAATTCCCTTATTTCTCTTTGCGTGTTCTCAACCTGCTCACGCAATTCTTTTTTTTTTTTAATTTTATTTTTTTGTGAACACACCGTACAGAGGGGTTACAATTCCATGGGCAGGATAATGCATACATTTCTTATCAAGCATTGCAGCCTCCTCCTTTGTTTACCCTTCACATCCCTTCCCAGCCTCCCCCCCACCAACGTTGTAAAGCTCATTTTGGACATGACAACTTGTACTTCTCATTGTTGCAACAGGTCCTCCTGTGTCTTTAAACAACTGGTTTTTCCCCATCTCCTCTACAAGTGATATTGACATCAAATATAGTGAAAGCAGGGGTTATACTGTGGGGGAGGGACATACAAAGCAACAAAGAGATACTGCTCACGCAATTCTTGTACCAATCTTTGAGTAGCTTCCTCACTCTCATGAGATTCTTGTATTGATCTTTGGTTTGCCTCCTTTATCTCCCTATCACGCTCACACTGAGTCCTTTGTAAGTTTTCAATCTTTTCATTCACCATGTTTACCAGTAGTGTTTGTAGAGCTTTTTGGGAACTCTCCTCTGGATTACTCATTATCTGTTCTGTCACCTGATTATCATGAGTGGGAGTTGAGATACCCGGTCTTGCCATTTTTCTTGTGTTTTATTGGCTTGTTCTGACCATTTGGTATGAAAGTAACACCAATTTTGTGCTAGAATATTATTTTAAGGCAAGCATCAACCAAAGTCCTGTAGTTGCATAGACAAAAGTCTGCAGATACAATCTAGTTCAACAGATAAAATCTATCCAACCTCAAACAACTATGGATTAATGGGTAAGAACAGCAAAGAAGAATTTGGCCAACCAGAAATTATTAGGTTTAAGGTGAAATGTGGGAAAAAATAGGATTAGATGGATGTGGAAAGGTAAAAGGAGAGTGAAATTAACCAACTCCTAATCTTAAAGAGGGAAATGGATTGGACAGAATGATAGGAGAGAGAAAAAAAAGAGACAAGAACAAATGGAAAACCAAAAATTTAAATTTAAAAAGTGAAACTTAGAAATTATCTAATTATAAAGGTGAAATTGAGAGAAGAACGGGGATAGAATGAGAGGAGGGGAGGGATAGAAAGGAGACATGAAAAACTAAAAAATAAAAATACTTAAAATATTATATAGGTATAAAGAAATAATATTACTATTAAGGAATTTAAGCCTAAGAGTTTTTGGATTGAGTAATACATTTGGATTAAATGTGTACACAATGGGGGATAAGGTCTAATAATCAATGATGGGCTTATCTGAGGATGAGCAGAACAGCAATCAAGTCATGCAAAAAAGAATGAAAGAAGAGGGGGGACCAAGATGGCGACGGGGCAGTAGGGAAACGCCACAGCTCTCTCCAACCAAAAAGAGAGTTCGAGTTCCAACGCTTAATCTCCCCAAGAGACTGACAACAACAAAAAGACGAACACTCAGAGAAAAACTAGAGGTGAAAAATAATAAAAAAAGAAAGAGAGGAAAAGAAGAATTTCAGAACAGAGAAGAGCGAAGACCCCTCCCCCAACCTTTACTGGCCGCTCGGCAGAGCGCCAAGCCGCCGGCCAGCCGGCGGGGCGGGGGCTGCCGGAGCCCCAGAGACACAGGGGGCCGCTCGCAGATACCAGGTACCGGTTGCAGA
>NW_012267337.1:1417265-1432721 GCF_000151885.1 Dipodomys ordii | reverse complement strand
ACCCCTGCTTTCACTGTACTTGATGTCGGTATAATTTGTGGAGGGGAAGGGGAAAAACAAGTCGTTTAAATACGGATACAGGTGGACCCGTTGCAACAATGAGAAGTACAAGTTGTTATGTTGAAAACGAACTTTACAACTTTGGTGGGTGGGGGGGAGGATTGGGTTGGGGGACAGGGGGAGGCTGGGAAGGGATGGGAAGGGGAAACAAAGGAGGAGGCTGCAATGCTTGATAAGAAATGTACTCATTATCTTGCCCATGTAATTGTAACCCCTCTGTACAGTATTTTTGCAATAAAAATAAATAAAATTAAAAAAATAAAGAAATATTTAGTTCACATTTTTATATTAGCAATTTTAATTTTACTCATGTGTTTCTTTTCTTAAGTCTAAAGGAACATTAATCTTTTTGAAGGGTATTACTATGTAATTTTTCAAAACCATAATTCATCTTATTTATTTATCTCTTAATTAGATTACAAAAAATAAAAGCAAACAGGTGATTTCCTTATATGATACAATAATACAAAGTATACTTATTTCAAATCTCCTCTATAAGTGGTATAACCAAACAAGTTTAATGTGTTTAAGTCCTTTGTCCTTAGAATGCTGTATTTGGCCTTGAATTATGGACATTTTCCCAGTATTATCACAGAAATACAACCTTTTCAAGTTCAAAGAAAATCTGTTTTATTTTATTTTAGTTCCTCCCAGTCGTAGTTGTTCCTTCCATTGTTTGTTGTTCATGCTTTATTACAATACCTAATAATCGTGTGTACAATAATTTAACAGAACTATGAAACTTACCAGTTTGCTTCAGAACTAAGGCTCTTATGCAGTCCTGGATGCTTAAAATTTATCACTCAGTGATATAATTTTATGCTCTGTTTCAAAAGATGACAGTATTTAAATGGATCTTTTGATAAAGGAGAAAAGTAATTAGATTGCTATTGATTCATCAGAGCCTGGTAGCAAAAAATCAATAGGGAAAAGCTGGGATGGTGGCTTAGTGGTAGAATGCTTGCCTTGCATGCATGAGACCTTGAGTTCGATTCCTCAGCAGCACGTAAGCAGGAAAAGCTAGATGTGTCTCTGTGGCTCAAGTGGTAGAGTGCTAATCTTGAGCTGAAGAGCTGAGGGACAGCGCCCAGGCCCAGATTGTAGACCTCATGATCGGAAAAAAAAAATCCATAGGGAATGCAAAAATATCCTCCTGCCATTGCAGAAAATGAGATGTTAGTATTTTCACTTATTATATTGGTGGAATATTAAAAACAAAACTATTATTCTTGTTTCATGCAAAATACAGATTTTGTTATTATTCTCATAATTTTGCTGTAGTCATTTTACATAAAATATTGGTTATATACAAATATAAATGCTACTTTGGTAAAATGTTACTAATGATTTTTTTCCACTACTTTTTTTAAGTTTAGTTTTTTGAATATATATATATTATTGTAAAGATACTGTACAGAGGGGTTACAGTTACATGAGCAAGGTAATGAGTCCATTTCCTATTGAGCATTGCTACACCCTTCTTAGTTTTTCCCCCTATCATCCATTGGATTTTGTCACAGACTTTTTCTGCATTTATTACAATGATCATGTGATTCTTGTCTTTGGTTCTGTTAATATTCTGCATTATGTTTATTGGTTTACATTTATTGAACTAGACTTGCATTCTTGGGATACAATGAATTTGTGTAACTTTTTCATTATTGAATTTGGTTAACACATATTTTATTAAGGAGTATTGTATATATGTTCATAAAAAAGATTGGTCTATAGTTATCTTTCTTTCTTGAGATTCTAGTTTAGATTTGTGTATGATCCAAGAATAATAAAATTAGTTAGGTAATGATCTCTCCCTTTCCACTTATTAAAAATTTGAACAGTACATACAATTCTTCTTCTTTATAAGTCCTAGAGAATTCAATTTTGAATCCATCAGTTCCTGAAATTTTTTTGGGGGGGAAATATCTATTGCCATTTCAATTTCATTATGTTTAAAATTTTTATTTTATTTTAAAGATGCTGTACAGAGTAGTTATGGTTACATGAGTAAGGTAATAAGTAGATTTCTTGTCGAGCATTTTTACCCCCTCCTTTATTCTTCTCTTACTACTCCTTTCCTCCCCCACTTTCAGTACTTATTATAGATCTGTTTAGTTTATATCCTGTTGGCTCAATTTTTGATATACTGAAATGTATCCATTTCTACAAGGTTTTCCAAAGTGGTTTGAGAAGTATACCCCTATATTACTGGATTTTACCTGAATTTGTTATAATAACCATTTCTTAATTTTATTTGTGTGATTTCTTTTTTTAAAAATTCAAATTGGCTAAGTGTTTAACAATGGTGTTTATCTTTTTTAAGAATCAAGTTTTATTTTTTATTGATTCTTTTTATCATCGTTTAAGTCTCTAGTTCATTGATTTCTATTGTAATCATTAATATTTCTTCCACTCTTGGTTTGGGGATCCTTTTATTGGTGTTATGCAATGGTTCTTTTCTGGTCTAGGCTGTTTTAGAAGACCTAAAAGCCCCTTGGATAGGTTTCTCTTTTCAAAATTTGGAAAGTATTCTGCTATTCCTCTTTAAATAGGTCCTCAGTTACCTTCTACTATCCATCTTCAATACATATAATACATACATTTTTAATTAAGTGCTCCAGGTTTTGAAAGCTTCTATTATAATTCTTAGATCTTTTGTTATGTTTATTCTTGCCTCTGTACAATATCTAATTTGTTTTCAAGCCCAGTTCTGTTTTATATACCTGCTGGAGAGGTTTTCCACTTTATTTAACATATTTTTTATTGTCTCCTTTAGTTTAATAACTTTTCAGGATTTTTTATCTCTTTATTGAGACCTTTCTTCATGTCCTGGTTTGATGCTTTCATTAATTTGTTTACATATGCCTTTAAAAATGTTTACTTCTAAGTCATTGTACAAAGGAGATGCCATTCAACAAAGTAGTATATAAATACATGAATATTGATCAATGTCATACTTTCATTATTCTCCCACATTCCTCTCAACCCCAAACCTTTTTCCAATTTTCTTAATTTTATAGAATATGCATTAAATTTTATCTATGCCTTTTTCATCTCATTTAGCAGATAGTTATAATTTCATTAAACTCATTAACTCCTATATTCACTTGGATTTTTACTTAGCTTTTTAATTTGTGTTTTCATTAAAATCCATTCATTGTTTCCATATTCTTTGTGCTTGTTTGTAGAGATCTTCTTTTATTGATTTTTTTCCTGTTTAGGGGCTTGAACTCTGGACCTGGGCATCATCCCTGATCTTCCTTTGTTCAAGGCAACACTCTAATCACTTGAGCCACAGTTCGATTCCAGGCTTTTCTTTGGTAGTTTATTAGAAAAAACAGTCTCAGAAGTTTTCTTATACATGATGATTTTGAACCACTATCTTCAGATCTCAGCCTCCTGACTAGCTAGGGTTACAGTCGTGAGCCACCCAGTGTCTGGCTTATGAAAGATTTTTATCAATAGTCCTTTTATCAAAATTAAACTTACTGCAGAGTGACAAGTATTTATATTAGTAGTAAATGTTTATAGTTTTGTTTATTTCTAAATGCTCCTTTATAATTTTGATGCATTATTTTGTTTTTCATTGCTGTTAGCAAAAATAATTCCCACTTTGATGATTAAATTATACAAAGAATGTGATTATCAATAAACTTACTTTAAAATAATTGCTTTAATAGCATCTAGAGATCAAGGTAAAGACATATATACATTTTTAGCGTGCTCTTTTCATTTACTAGGTTTTTGCCCACATTTTCCTTTTACTCTTTTTCTAAGTCTTTAATGCTCTTCAAGCCAAATCCACAGTGTTTTTAAAATCAAATTCAGAGTTCTCTAAGTCAGTGATATTCAGGAAGACTCATGGTTGGTGATTGTTCAGTACCCTCAAATTCAGAGTTCTCTAAGTCAGTGATATTCAGGAAGACTCATGGTTGGTGATTGTTCAGTACCCACACAGAATAGAATTCAGTTTTTTTAACTGTACCCCAGGAGTGATTTTCTATTAGAAATTTTTAGTTATAAACAATTTTATAAATTTCAAGTAATTTTTATCCAAAGGTTTTTAAGGGGTTTAGTGTGTTATACTGACAAACATAAAAATCTTGTGAAATATTTTATTATATACAGCATAATCCTACCCACCAGCAGAAGAATAATTTTCTTTATAAAGGCTAGGATTCCTATAATGTGGGATGTTTTATAATATGATAGTAATTTTACAATGTAGCAATAAAATCCATTATAAATGTTATTGTCTTAATTTACTTCCTTTCTTCTTCTATTTACTCATATTTATTTACTTATTTTATTTATTTATTTTGTTGTCGGTCATGGGGCTTGAATTCTGGGCCTGAGTGCTGTCCCTCAGCTCTTCAGTTCAAGGTGAGCGCTCTACCACTTGAGCTACCGTGCCACTTCCGGTTTTCTGGTGGTTTATTGGAGATAGGAGTCTCACAGTCTTTCCTGCCCGAGCTGGCTTTGAACGTGATCCTCACATCTCAGCCTCCTGAGTAGCTAGGATTACAGGCATGAGCCACCAGTGCCTGGTAATTTACTCATATTTATTATGTATTAGATTAATAGAAAGTCTTTGTAAGGGTAAAGTGACATGAAAATATTCCAAAAAATAAAAGCATGAACTTTGGGTTTTACTTTTATTTATTAATGTTTGAAAGTCAAAAGAGCATAGTTACATGCACAGATAGAGAATTTCAAAGAATACTCTGAAGTTCTGTTGACATTATCTTCCATTGTTTTTTTCCTGTGGAACTTTATGTTTACTTTACTTTTGAGTTTACTGACAAATTTTCCATCTCTGAGTCTGCAAATATCAATTTATTTTTCTTTTTTAAACACATAGCAATCATGACTTATTCATAGTTTGTAACTACATAATGGTATAGATTAATAGATAACATTTGCTACTCATACCAATTATCATCATTAAGAATATACATATATATTTTAAAATTATTTCCTCACCAATAAATATATATTACCTAAAGGCAAGTATAATCTGGCTTTATATGTCCATTTTGCTCCAGGCCTCACTATCATTGTTAAAGATATTTAAATACTTTTAATTGTAAATTCAAAATGATTTAGTGATAATTTTTCTACTTCGGTCATGATTCTAACATGAAAAGTAAAGCAAAACATTATACAATTGGCTCATTTTGTCTTACTCTGGAGATAAAATTGTCTTAATTATATAATGTTAAAACTGGATATGCTGCAAATGTAATTTTCTCATAGCCTCTTGCATTTTCTGATTTCTCAGTGTATAAATAACAGGATTCAGTAAAGGTGTGATGACAGTGTAAAAAACGGCCAGTGTTTTATTCCTTGCAAAACTACTGAATGGCCAGGCATAAATAAAGATACAGGGTCCAAAGAACAGAGTGACCACAATTATGTGGGCAGATAATGTGGATAGAGCCTTAGGGAGCCCTCCAGATGATTTTTGTTGTACAGTGACTAGGATAATAGTGTATGAGACAAGCAGAAGGATGAAGCAGATGAAAGAGAGAAGCCCACTGTCTGCAATGACAAATAACTCCAGGATATATGTTTCAACACAAGCAAGCTTGATCACCAGAGGAAGGTCACAAAATATGTTGTCTACAACATTGTAGCCACAAAAAGGCAAGTTCACTGTTAGTACCATCTGGCTCATAGTGTGTAAGAAACCAACTATCCATGAAAGTATCACAAACCTATTTAGCAACCTGGGATTCATGATTGTCCTATAGTGCAGAGGTTTACAAATGGCCACATACCTGTCAAAGGCCATGACTATCAAAAGAGACATTTCAGCACCCCCAAAGAAGTGCATAAAGAACATCTGGGTCATGCAGCCCCATACAGAAATCATCTTGTGTTCAGTAAGCAAGTTTGTGATCATTTTGGGTGTTGTGGCACTGGAGAGACACATGTCTAAAAAGGAGAGATTTCCAAGGAGGAAGTACATGGGTGAATGAAGGGAAGAACTAAATATCACTGTGATTATAATGAGAATGTTTCCTAGCACTGTAGCACTGTAGATCAAGGAAAATATCACAAAGCAGAAAATTTGCAGTTCCCATCCTCCAGAAAATCCTACTAAAATAAACTCAGTCACAGTGGATCCATTTTTGTTATCCATTTACTGAAATCAGAAAAATTCTGGGAGCTTGTTATATACAAACAGTCTTTAAAGTTCATACCAATACGTTCCTATTCTTATTAATTGGCCACACAAAAATTGATGATGAAATAACATGTCATTTTAAATTCATCAATAACATTGGAGATTATATTATGTGTCACATCACTGTAAAACAATATTCATATACCTACATAATAATTAAAAGCACTTGAACAGTGGAAGAACCATTTTACATCATTTTATTCCATTAAATGATATACTTGTCAATTCATCTTGATTTTTCACTGATTTGTTTACCTAAAAAAATAGATGACAGTTTACTATGATGTTTATTATTAATTTCACTTCTGTGCCTATCCCTCATGGAGGATGTATTATTTCAATAAAAATATGGAACTATAAAATAAATTATATTTTTCTTTTGTAATTTTAATTTTATTGTCAAGGTGATGTACAGAGGGCTTACAGTTATATAAGTAAGGTAGTGAGTACATTTTTTGTCTAACTTGTTACCCCACCTCATTTTTCTCTCTTTTCTTCCACATCCTAACTCCTCCCTAAGTTGTACAGATCATTTCCAATATATTTTTCTCTATTTTTCCAAGTAGTTTATAAAACCACTTGATAGTTCTAAAACAAATTAGAAGTTAAATTCTACATGAAAGAAAATGTTTTCATTCATTAACAGTCATTTTACTTTTAATTAATTTTTATAATATACTAAAAATTTCAGGGAACATGGAATTAGCCTCAGATCTTTTTGAGCTTGCTTTCTCAAGTCCATTGTGTTGCTATTGCTCATTGATATGCTTGTTTAGTGTGTGTATGTTGTTACATACAATTGCTTAGAAGTAAATATTGAAGTGATTCTGTGTTGCTATTGCTCATTGATGTGCTTGTTTAGTGTGTGTATGTTATTACATACAATTGCTTAGAAGTAAATATTGAGGTGATTCTGTTTTAAAATATAGATTTTTCTTATAGTGTATAACATTAAATCACTCTTACTGGACATTTTAGACATTGTTCATATGACCTTGAGCACAGAAACTCAGTCATTCTTGTAATTCAGGTTTATAATCCTAAAATCTTTCCACATAAATAGATTAGGAAAGAAAGAAACTGAGAATTGTTTTATTAAGTAGATGGACATTTCTGTCCTTGTTTATGTGTACTGGATAATATGCATATAAATGCATATAAATAAAAACAATTAAGAAAAATTGATTTAGGTGTATAGTTTTCCTCTTTTTAAATAGCTAATTGAAGAAAAAAATCATAATTTGAACCACCATTGACTTTGTTTTGCAAAAACTACACATTTTATGTTTAAAGGAAGATTAACTTCAGAAACATACTTACTTAAATAAGCCTAACACAAAAGATCACAGGTTGAGGAATTCCATTATATGAAACTTCAAGGAAAAGCAAATCTACAAGTCAGACACCAGAAACATCAGTGGTTCTGTTGTGGTTTTCTTTCTATGATAATAAAAATTATTGACATCAGATTGTAGTTATATTTGTACAACTATCACATAATAATCATTGAAATAAATAATTAAAATAAGCGAATCTTACAGTATATAACATATTCAATGTAAAAACGATTATCACATGTTTCGATTCCTTTTTAACTCAAAATTCCTTTTGATAAATTAATTTGTCTTTTACAGTATAGTTTTCTGGTACTAGTTAACTGCTTGATCTCAAAGTTTACTCTAAAACAATCAACTCTAATATTGAAAATCTGGTTTTAGAGTTGCTTGAATTCTCTATTTCTATTTTTACTTTTATAGTTTTGCTGTCTTATATATTGGGAGGTTTGCTTGCTATTCTGCTTTTCCTATTATGTCCAATACTCACTATGATATTCTTTATTTACATTTTCTTCATTCCTTTGAATATGTGTATTTTCTTTACTTTTATTTGAAAAACAGAGCTGTTACAGTTACATAATTCAGACAGAGTATGTTTCCTTTTGAACAATGCCATCTCTTCCTTTGCTTTCTCTATTTCTCCCCTCCCATCGTACCCACAAATTGTATAGCTCATTTTCAACATAATGTCCATTGCTGCATCTGTTTACCCCTTGTCCCTTTATTTCTGTACATCCCTTTATACTCCCAAACACATATGTACATGTAAACAAGACAAACAAAAAAAAGCAAAGTAAAAAGAAAAAAAACTTATTGTGCCCATTTACTGGAGTACATTTTGATAAATATTGTTTTGTATAATCAGATGCACATAGACATTGTGCCTTTCTGTTCCTCTCTTAAGAGGAATTTTTTTCTTCATTCCTATCAATACGTATATTTTCTAAACATTCCTCACTTTTTCTTCCTCCAAGATCTCATATGTGCTTATGGAATTATATATTTTATTCAGAGCTGCCTAAAATTCTGGTTTGGGTCATCAATTCTCTTCTTCCAACTCCTCCTTTGTCAGTATGTATTTATTTTGTCAAAACCTGAAACTTGATGCAAAGAAAATTATCCTTTATTAAAAACATATTAATGTCTAGCTTTTCTATTATTTTCAACTATGGTATAGGTATTTTGAATAATCAAGTTTGATCTTTTCTGATTTTCTTTATTATACTTAGTCACTGACAGTGATGCCAAATTTTACTCTGCCATGATTTTCAGAGAATTTTCCTTCCCAACTTTCACTGAAACTTTTAATTACAACGCATTATGAATGCTATTAATATAATCTCCCAGTGAGACTTTTGATTCTTCAAAAGTCAAAGTCTTTTCCTTTTAGCCAGCATACATTAATTTAAGTAATTTAAATGTATTAAATTTAAGTAATTTACATATGTGTATTAATATTTGAATAATAAAACACAATTTTATGATTAACATATAATAATAAAATCTTGTTTTTCTACTATATTTAAATATAAATTTTGGTCAGGTTGTGAGACAGAGTATAAAAAGCCTCATGTTATTTTTGTACACTAGCACATTTATAGGAGAAACTTACCGAGATATAAAAGTTCAGCAACAGTTCATAGAGAATTTCCAGAATTTAAATCTTAAAATAGCCAAATAAAAATGACCAGTAATGCTCATAAAATATTAACCAGATAATATTCCCATAACCCACCAATTATATAACTCAAACATAGAAATATTTATGTTCTAATAGAGAGAAATGTATTGTCTATATTATTAATTTTAACATAATTTTAGTTTATTATGACATTTTAATAAATGTGTGTGAACATATTGAGGCAATTCTAATAAAAATCTGATGAACAATAAGTTCATTAAACTATCAACAATATATACAAAGAAAAAAATATATGCAATGTAATAACCTAAGTTAGATTCTATTCCTATATAAATGTCCCCCATATATACATATATTCGTTTAGCTATCAAGGATTTCAAATTAGAAAATCACCTTATATATTGCAGTGCATGGATTTTTAAAATTAAGATATATTGTATTCCTAAATTGCTTTGTTAAGTATTAACTTGTACAACTCTGTAAAGATAATCATAAAATAAGAACCCGGAAATGAATATAATAATCAATAAACAATGGAATCTGTGATATAACTAGCTATATTGATACATCACTTATGATGTAAAATATAAATGCAGCAAGAATTGAAAAAAGGTTGAGAATAGATTCAGAAATCTAAGGATAGTCTGGGTTAGAAACTTATTCTATATTGTGTCAATTTTTCATCTGGAATTTTAGCCAGAATGGCATGAACATGCCTTCCAACCTATTTTCCTACCAGGCCCTCAAATGTGTAATAAGAGATTTGCTAGATAAATCTTTGAAAAGAAGAACAATGAAGCAGGAAAATTTGATTTTAATATGTAGTATAATGCTATAATAGTGGCCATGATGCTTTGTGTTGAAAATGACATGCAGAATGATAAACAGAATCAAGAGTTGAGACTGGGATTCTACATTATAATGTAATAGGATAAATTTTCAGTTTTCCCAAAATGCTGTTTTTAATCTACTAGAAACTTTAAAAATACAATAAAAGGTTTTAAACATCTAAAAATGATTCAAACAAGAAATCTATATAAGTGATTATATTATTATTATTTTTTTTTTGGGGGGGTCTGGTCATGGGGCCTGAACTCTGGGTCTGGGCGCTGTCCCTCTGCTCTTCAGCTCAAGGCTAGTGCTCTACCACTTGAGCAACAGCGCCACTTCTGGCTCTTTTCTTTTTGCTTATGTGGTGCTGAGAATCGAACCCAGGGCCTTATGCAAGCAAGACAAGCGCTCTACCACTGAGCCACCTTCCCAGCCCCATTTTTGTTGTTTTTATATTAGGATAATAAGGCACTTAAAAGATAATGATAAAGTCACTAATTTTATAAGTATATTGTGTAATTGGGACATTTTATTGAATATGAGTAATGTCTCTATCATTTAAAACATGTAAACAAAGATCTAAAAGAGTGGAAGCCAGTGGCTTAAACATGTCATTCTAGGTTCTCAGCACATTTAGATCTGTGGATAGTTGTTCAAAACCTGTCCAGGCAAGAAAGTCCATGAGACTCTTATCTCCAATTGACCACCAAGAAGCTGAAAGTGCAGCTGTGGCTCAAGTGGTAGAGTGCTAACTTTGAGCAAAAAAGAGCTCTTAAACAATGCCCAGATGCTGAGTTCAAGTCCCAGGACTGGCATAAAAAGAATTGTAAGAGGTAAATCAGGATCTGTATACTACAGTATCCACAGTATATATGCTTTTCATATGAAAGTCTTGCAAATCAGGAAAGTTTCAATAGTACTATATAAAATAATAGGTAAATATGTTTAAAATATATAAATGATGCTTAAACAATTGAAAAGTAGCTTTGTTTTACTAAAAAGGAGTTTGACATCATGCAACAGGTTTCAGTAACTTACTTTGGATTGTAGAATGACACTACATTTATCTTTACCTCTTTTATCTGAAAAGTATCCAATGATTATTTTATTTTAAAATTAAAAAAATGGAAAAGAATACTGTACTTAATAAAGAATAAGTCTAAAACTATCTTCAACTTTTTTCTCCATACCTCTTGCTTTGGACTTCAGTATCATTTTCATTTCTTTCTACCTGTGTCAGTTTTTCTTTTGCTTTTTTAGCTTATTTTCCTAGTCTAATAAAGGAGAAATCTCTTTTATTATTAAATTGTATGCTAGAGAAATGTATCAATTAATGCATTTGGGAAAAGCTTGCATCATATAAGGGAATTCCCTTAGCACTAGAATCTCTCATTAGTGTGTAGCTTTTCAACATGAAGAAAAAAATAAAGCAAAATATCAATTATTTATCCATGTTTCCATTAAAAATGTGAATGCAAATACTGTCCAGTAGGTAGGCAGCATTGCGTTTTTGGAAGCATAAAGTAAGAACTTTAGAATCATAATATAGGAACAATATTTGTATTTTACATGACTTTTTAATGGAAATTTTCTCATTCTTTAATTCTATCATCCAAACAAGAATTACCCTTTGGAAATATTAATTGGAAATGTTAGAAATAAATATTTTGCTTCAGAGATATCCTTCTGATACCTAGCATAACTACCTTAGCAATTTTCCTTTATAATTAGTTTCTCTTGGGTCCTGGAGATCTGCTGATATTGTGTTCTGCCAAGATCATTTATATTAAAATGACATCTGCCTTTTTTAATTATTTGATTTTTCCAATGGCAAACAATAGCTGACTAATTTTGTTTATCTCATATTTTACTGCCTATTGTTTATTATGCCAACAAATATCCTACAAGCTAATTATGATTTCCAATTACAATGAAATTTCCATTAAAAGTTTGATTAACATTGGCCAAAATTACATTGTTATCATGTTCCTGAATCCCCAACTTCACACATTAATTACCCATAGCTCAAAGTTTTCTAAAGAATTAGTTTTTGGTTATACTTGGATTTAAATTCAAGGCTTTGCAATTGCTAGACAAGTACTCTTTCATTTGAGCCATAAATGCAGTTTTTTTTTTGCCTTAGTTCTTTTTAAAATGTGTTTCTCCCATTTTTGTCTTTTTCAGCCTGTACTGCACTCTTCTTATTTATGCTTACTGGATACTTGGGAGGATAAGGATGTACCACATCCAGATTTCCTGGTTGATTGGAGTCTTGAAAACCTTTTCTCTGGTATGGCTCTTAAACATGATCCTCCCAATCTCTGTCTCTTCAGTAGCTAGAACTACAGGTATGAACCATTGCACCCAGCCTACAAATCTTAGATTCTTAAAAAAAAAAAAACAACAACCAGCATATCCATTAATTTGCAAAATGGAATTATCTTGCGTTTCATAATTTTATTTATCTCCTACTTTATCCAATTATAAATATTTATTGTTATCTAGTGGTATGTATGAATACATTTATTTATATTATTTTTCATTTTAATCAGGAAATAAAAACATTGCTATAGAATTTAAATTTATCTAATTAAATATTAAATATAGAAGATGACTTTATAGATTAGAGAAAGAATGATGTTACAACATACATTGTATAGCATTCATTCACACATACAAAAGGAAAGATTTTTAAAAAAATATTTTATTATTTTTAACTGTTGTATAGAGCGGTTGTCATTTACTAAAGCAGTTTATGAATACAGTGCATCTTGATCAATGTCACCCCTTTCAAAAATCTCACCTAGTCCTTGCAAGCCACCCCTTCCCTTACTTATCATAATTTTGAGTTATGTATCGAATTATTTGCAATTTAACAAAGCAGCCTATGTTTACAATGCTTCTTGATCTGTGTCACCACCTCAACACCATCACTCCCCTTTGACCCATCCCTCCTCTTATATTTCTCAATTCTGGTATATACAATGAATTTTTTCCTGCATTCTCTCTGCTCCCTTTCCCCCTTCATTTTTCTATATCTTTCCCCATGGTCACATCCTCTCCTCTTGCTCGAAACCATTACCTGGTACTTACTTTATTGGGCTTTGATTTAATCTTTTGAAAGAATCATACTATTTGTGCTTCCAAAGAATCTATCACACTTCAGTTCTTTCATGTGTAATCCCTTGCTTACTACCCAGTGTGTTTACTTAGTTAAAATTTAAATTAGTTTCAAGGACGAATTTAGGAAAATACATATAGCTCATGGAACTTTTTTGGTCGTTTGTGGGGCTTAAACTCAAGGTCTGGGCACTGTCCTGGAGCTATTTTTGCTCAAGTCTAGCACTCTACCACTTTGAACCACAGTGCCACTTCTGGTTTTCGAGTGGCTTATTGGAGATAAGTATCTCAAAAACTTTTCTAACCAGTCTGGTTTCGAACTGCAATCCTCAGATATCAGCCCACTGAGTAGCTAGAATTACAGGTGTTAACCATTGGCACCGGGCCTTGGAAGAATATAATTTTTATATTTTTATTGACAAATAAATTTCAGTATTTTTAGCACAATCATATAAAGTTTAAATCTTTCTTGTCTCTCAAATAAAATTTATTCTATTTTCAGATGCCATATGTCTGTGAGATACCACCTTACCCCACTAGTCAGAATGGACTATGTCCTAAATTCAAAAAACAACAAATGCTGGCAGGGATGCAGAGAAAGACAAACCCTTCTGCACTGCTGGTGTGAATGTAAACTAATAAAACCACTCTGGAAAAGGAGTCTGGAGGTTTCTCAGAAAAAGGAAACCTAGACCTTTCCTATGACCCAGCCATACCACTCCCAGGCATCTATCTTGAACAATGGGAACCAGGATACAAGGACACATGCACCTCCACGTTCATTGTTGCACTGTTTCCAATAGCCAAGATATGGAAACAACCCAGATGCCCCACTACAGATGAATTGATCCAAAAATTGTGGTACCTATATACAATGGAATATCACATAGCCATTAGAAGGACAATATAATGGCATTTGCAAGGAACTGGTTGGAACTAGAACAAATTATGTTTAGCAAAATAAGCCAAGATCAGATAGACAAACAGCACATGTTCTCCCTGATATGTGGATTTTAAATTCAAAATTCAGGGAGAGTAAACAAAGTAAAAAGGATTCAAGAAATAAATGACCTCCACTCAATTTGTCATATCATCTCTAAGTGACTCCATGTTCTTGACCTCATACATGGTATATTTATCTGCATATCTGCGGGAATCTAGGAGAAGGGCACAGAATCAGAGGGAAATGGGTAAAAAAAAGAACAGAGGGGGCCCCTCAGCTGCACTGGACATTGATCAAAGTGAGCTAAGCCAATCAAGGGTAGTGATGGGAGGGAAAGAATGAGAGAGAAAGAGGGAAGAGCTGACACTAAGCAAAAAGAAAGAAATATACGTATCACCTGATTTGGAAAAAATTGTAGTTGTCAGTTTGTAGAATTCATAAGCTTTATAGGCCATGGTAATAACAATGTGCCTTGTGAAGGTTAAAATGTTTTAGTGACTTAGTAGCTAAGTATGTCACTTAGTTCAATAAAGAAAAAAGAATTATAACATGTATTAAGGATTATTTATCTGGATTGTTGCCAGATGTTTGATTTGATTTCATTTACTTCCTTCTTAGCAATTTATATGCTTATTTTTGAGACATATAAAATTTGTACAAAATATTCTAGAATTTATTTCTTAAATTTAATTAATTAATTAATTTATTTTGTGAACATACTGTACAGAGGGGTTACAATTATATGGGCATGATAATGAGTACATTTCTTATCAAGCATTGCAGCCTCCTCCTCTGTTTACCCTTCACATCCCTTCCCAGCTTCCCCTCGCCCCCCCCCACCCAATTCTCCCCCCCACACCAAAATTGTAAAGTTCGTTTCCGACATGACAACTTGTACTTCTCATTGTTGCAACGGGCCCACCTGTATCCTTAAACAACTGGTTTTTCCCCATCTCCTGCACTAATTATACCGACATCAAATGTAGTGAAAGCAGGGGTTATACTGTGGGGGAGGGACATATAAAGCAACAAAGAAATAATCTTATAAACGCATTAGAAACAAATGCATGAAAGAAAAAAAACATTAAAATACATATCTAAGGGTTCACTTTCCTAATATCAAATTATCTGACCTTTTCTGCTTGACTCATACATATACTAGATATTTCAAATAAGGGAAACCACGGGACCTATGTTTCTTTGGGCTTGGATTACTTCACTTAATATAATTTTTTTCAAGCCTTTCCATTTCAAAACAAATGGGGCAATGTCATTCTTTCTGATGGAGGCATAGAATTCCATTGTGTATATATACCACATTTTCTTGATCCATTCA
>NW_012267337.1:1410228-1413310 GCF_000151885.1 Dipodomys ordii | reverse complement strand
ACCATTAACTTCTGTTTCTAGGTGCTCCTCTACACCCATTATCCTTAGATTAGGCCTTCTGATGGTGTCTTCCAGGTGTTGGATAGATCTCTCATATTTCTTGGAGTTGTCTTGGATGGTTGTATGTTCTTTCTCTATAATATCTAGGCTGTTTTCAATCCCCAAGATTCGATCTTCTGCATGGTCTAACCTGCTGTCAATACTTTCTACTTTGTTTTTTATTTCTTTTCCTTCTAATTGGTCACCTTTGATGGCTTCAAATTCTTTGTTGAAGCTTTGTTTTAGATCTTTTGTGAACTTCTTTACTTCCTTAATTTGGTGTTCAGTGTTTGTTCTCAAATTACTTAGTTGATTGGTTATGGTTTCTTTGGACTCCCATTCCTTCTGTTGGGTTCCATTCAGCATTCTCTTTGTGGTCTCCCTGACTTCCTTCAGCTCTTTGTTAATGGATCCCATGAATGCCTTTAGTGATCTTTGTCTATTCTCATTCTGCTCTCTCAATTCCTGTATTACTCTTTGCTTAGCTTCCTCCCGCTCCCGTTCACACCATTCCTGTAGTTCTCTTTGAGCGTTCTCAGCTTGTTCATGCCATTCCTGCCTTTCTCTTTGAGTATTCTCAAGCTGCTCGTGCAAATCCTGTATCAGTTTTTGAGTAGCTTCCTCAGGCTGGTGAAATTCCTGTATAAACCTTTGGATTGCCTCCTCTCTCTCCCTAGCAGGCTCATACAGAGTCCTTTGTAGGTTTTCAATCTTTTTCTGCATTGACCTTTTGTTTGCCTCCTCTCTCTCCCTCCCTATCACACTCATACAGAGTCCTTTGTATGTTTTCAGTCTTTTCATTTATCATGTTTGCCAGCAGTGTTTGTAGAGCTATTTGGGAACTCTCCTCTGGATTATTCATTATCTGTTCTGTCCCCTGCTTATCAAGAGTGGGAGTTGAGATACCCAGACTTGCCATTTTTCTTGTGTTTTTTTTCTGGCTTACTCTGCCCATTTGGGATGAAAATAACACCAGTTTTGTGCTAGAACACTATCTTAACGCAAGCATCAACCAAAGTCTGAATTTGCACAGTCAATAATCTGCAGATACAATCTAGTTCAACAGATACATCTATTCAACATCAAAGAACTATATATTAATGGGCTATGAACCACAAAGAAGAATTTGGAAACCAGAAATTATTAGGGTTAGGGAGAGATGTGGGTAAAATATAGGAATAGATTGATGTGGGAAGGCACAGGGAGAGTTAACTTAACTAAGTCCTAGTCTCAAAGCAGGAAATAAGTTGGATAGGATGAAAGTAGAGAGAGAGAGAAAAAAAGTAGAAAGAGAAAGGGAAAAGAAAAGGGACTAGAAAAAATAGAAAAGTAAAAATTAATAATATTATGTGGATTCAAAAACAAACTATTCAGAGAAGAACGTGAATATAATGCGAGAAGGGAGGGATATAAAGGAGATGTGAAAAAGTTAAAAATAAAAATACTTAAAATATTATATAGGTATAAAGAGGTAGTCTGCTATTAAGGAATTTAAGTCTCAGAGGTTTTGAATTGAGTATTAAATTTGTGGATTAAGTGTGTATACAATCGTGGATAGGGCCTAATAGTCAACTACGGGTTTATCTGAGGATGTGCAGAACACCAATTAAGTTACATAAAGAAGAACGAAAGAAGAAAAGGTGAAAAGGATAAGAAAGGAAGAAAAAAGATCAGAAATTCGGTAGAGCTAAACAAAAATCAAAGAATTTTTTTTAAAATAAAAAGAGAGATAAAAAGAAAGAAACACACACACACACACACACACACACACACACACATGTATCCCTAAAAAAAAATAAGAGGAAAAAAAAAGTTACTAGAAAACAATTTTTTTAAAAAGGTAAAAATTAAAAAAGTTTTAGAAAAGAAAAAAAAATTTTTATAAAAGGTACCAAAAAAAAAAAAGAAGAAGAACAAAAAAGTTCTTTGATTTTTTTGGGAGGGGTGGGAAAAATCCTGTATCTCCCTTGTGTCCATAACCAGCCTCTTACTGGAGTCTCTGGTCTGCTTGTAGTCCTGTGGCTTGGTTGGTTTCTTTAGTCAGTTTGTTGGAACAGGCAGAAAAATGCTCTGCTTTACCCAGGATTTTGTGATCCTCCTCCCAGGTTAGTTCAATGGGAGGGAGATCTGCTTTGAGTATCACAAAAGTGGGAGATGGCCTTTGCCTCAAGTTTGGAGATGCTGTGATGAGGCTAGGTTCTGGGTAGAGTTGAGGCCCTTCAGCAAACTGTAGCTTTTCCTGGGGGCTAGTTTGTGAGAAACTCACAGAGCCCAGCCTGGAGGCATTACTGAATTTCAATTGATTGTCCAGGCTGCTATAGGGAGGGGCAGCCTCTGACTCTGATTACCCAGTGAAGAAAGCCACTCCTAGAGCTGGTGCCAGCGCTGTGTGACTTTTCCCTGGGTGTAGCTGAGTCTGGCAGGTCACGTCATTAGGTTCTTGTGACCTGCTAAATGACTCTGATTTTCTTCCAAGGCCGGAGTTGGAGCTAGCGGCTCCACCGAGCTTTGTCGGTATCCAAGATGGAGATCTCTGGTACTGGGCGGGAAGTGGTGGCCCTCCCTCCTCTGCTCCCTGAGAAGGAGTGAGGAATCAGGCTTCTACTCAAGCTGAGTCTTGGTTCCTGGGTCGTCTCTGGTCTGCGAACTGCAAGATGAAGATGTCCACTCCTTGTCGGTTCTTGCTGGTGTTGAGTAGAGTCCACTCGCCCGCTGCGTCTGGCTCCTTCGTCCTGGACTCTCTGTGTTTCAGGTATGGTGACCGGCTGCTGCTGCCACTGCTGCCACCGTGGCGGTGGTGGGTGCTGGCAAGAGCTCAGATCTGTCTCCTTTCCTGGATTTTCCCTCTCTGGCCTCTCTGTCCTGTGATGGCACACTTGGTGTGATTCTCTGGCTTAAGACTGTTCACTGGAACTCTATAACTTTCTTTCTTTTTCTTTTTTTGTGAACACACTGTACAGAGGGGTTACAATTACATGGGCAGGTTAATGTGTACATTTCTTATCAAGCATTGCAGCCTCCTCCTTTGTTTACCCTTCACATC
>NW_012267337.1:1405284-1409682 GCF_000151885.1 Dipodomys ordii | reverse complement strand
TGGAGGCATAGAATTCCATTGTGTATATATACCACATTTTCTTGATCCATTCATCTACTGAGGGGCATCTGGGCTGGTTCCATATCTTAACTATGGTAAATAATGCTGCAATAAACATAGCTGTGCTGGTAGCTTTAGTGTGGTCTTGTTTGTAAACATTTGGGTAAATGCCCAAAAGTGGGATTGCTGGGTCATAGTCTAAAACTGCTTTCTATGCGAGAGCTTGTTTAGCCTCCAGCTTCTCCTCCACCATCTTCCCGGAACTGAGCTATTCTAGAATTTTTTTTGTGAACACAATCATCTTTTCTTTTGGTATATACTTTGGAGTAGAGGGAATGGCTCCTCAGGTCTGATTGAAGTTGTCAAAGGATTTCCCATCTACTCAAAGTATTTATGTACATGTGTTTCAGTTGAATTCCAAGACTTTCACTTTTAGATATTTTTGGAGGGTATGAAACAATAATGATTGCAGTGATTTGAATTTTCCTAACTTTTAAGATTTTGAACCCCATTAAATAGGTCTTTTTAATTTTAAATTAAATTGATATTTTTTATGTATTATTAGGCTGGAAATTGTACATAGGGCCTCATTCCTGTTAAGCACTTAATCAAGATGAGCTGTATACCAAGTACAATTTTTTTTTGTCGGTCATGAGGTTTGAACTCTGGGCCTGGGTGCTGTCCCTTAGCAATTCAGCTCAAAGCGAGCACTCTACCACTTGAGCCACAATGCCACTTTAAGATTTCTGGTGATTAATTGGAGATAAGAGTCTCACGGACTTTCCTGCCTCAATTGGCTTTGAACAATGATCCTCAGATCTCAGCCTCCTGAGAAGCTAGGATTACAGGTGTGAGCCACCATTGCTGAGCCTTTCAATTTTATTTTTTAACCAATGCATAAACATTTTCAATATTAATTGGATACCATATCTTCATTCAGGTATGCATTACATAATGCTTAAATTAGAGAATATATTATATTTCAATAAATAGCAATTATGAAAATAATTTTCACAATACTTTGTTTGAAATGTTCCTCTGTAAAATATTCAACTCTTTGCCCAAATCTATCCTACTTAAAGATCCCAAAATAACCAAATTTCATAAAAGTAAAATTTATGCTATTAACACGACAGAAAGGTATATATTGTTTATTTAGTAAAGAAATTAATATGACATTTCTCTCATTTACAAATTTTTCCAAATGTGATGAAAAATGATGCAATAAATACTCAGAGCCTAGAAATAATAAAGAATGCAGAATAAACCTGGTATATAATTTGAGAACGATACAAACATCTAACAAAATATGAAAAACATTATAAAGAAAATGTCAGCAAATCATATACATGTTATACCATAACCAAATTTACATAAAATTATGGTCACTATAGTTAGCATAACAAATAATTATAAATAAGTATCATCATCCATGCTTATAAACCTTGCTAAAATTTAACCACCCATTTAAAATTAAACACAAAAACATTTTTTTTTTTTGGTCCGGTCATGGGGCCTGAGTGCTTGAGCACTGTCCCTAAGCTCTTCAGCTCAAGGCTAGTGCTCTACTACTTGAGCCACAGCGCCACTTCCGGCTTTTTTCTTTTTGCTTATGTGGTGCTGAGGAATCGAACCCAGGGCCTCAAGCATGCAAGGCAAGCGCTCTACCACTGAGCCACCTTCCCAGCCCAACACAAAAACATTTAATAAGCTAAAACTGAAAAGGAACTTTCAGTAGTTAATTAAAGGTAGCAACAAAAATTTGTCAATAATTTTATGTTTAGGACTAATGTTTAGACCAAGAAAATGCTGTCTGCTGTGACTACCTCTGTAATATATTGAAAAATCTAGACAAGCTCATAGAAAAGGAATGTAAGTCAGAGTAAAATAGACGTGTTTGCACACCATTTTTGTGGCACTATTCAAACTATCACAAGTACTCAAATAGTCCATATGACCTACCATCATGAGTGGATCAAGGAAATTTAGTATATGTTGAGCAGCAGTGGTTCAAGCTTATAATCCTAGCTACTCAGGAAGCTGAGATCTAGAAGAGTTGGATTTAGAGTCAGCTTAGGTAGAAAAATACATAAGACTCTATTTCCAGTAATCAACACAAGGAAATGCTGGAGGAGTTGGTTCAAAGTATAGAACAGCATCTGAACAAATAAAGCAGAATGAGTTCAAGGCACTGAATTAAAAACCCAGTACCATCAAAACAATGAATAAAATATAGTATATGCACACGTGTGCGCACGCGCGCACACACACACACACATGCAAAGGAGTATTGAATAATACTGAATAGTTATGAAGAAATTATGAATGAAATTATAACTTTTTCAGGAAAATGGATGAATGTGGAGATGGTTACATAAAATGAAGTTAGCCAGGTTCAGAAGGACAAAGCTCATGTTTTTTTCTTATAGTTGTCTCTTCAAGTGTAGAAGACTGAGAACTGACCCCTTTCTCTCATCTTGCAAAAATAAATTCAAAGTACATCACCGATAGTAATGTTAGACCTGATCTCAAACTTTGAAATAAATATGTGAAAACACGTAAAGGTATATACATAGGCATACATCTTTATATGGTTGTCACTACAAGATTTTAATTGCCTGAAATATGTTGACGAGAATTGATAAAATGAATTATTAGAAAATGAATCGGAAGTAGCGTTGTAGCTCAAGTGGTAGAGGGCTTGCCTTGAGCTGAAGAGCTGAGGGACATCACCCAGGACCAGAGTTCAAGCCCCACGACTGACAAAAAAAACACAAAAAACTCCACAAAAAACAAAAAACAAAAATAAAAAATGAATCTTCTGCATGTTAAAAAATTACCACTACAAAGACTAGTGATGTTGACAATCTTTCCATACGCACATTTTTCATTTGTATATTTTGTAAGTGACCATTTTGTTTTTGCCTGTTCTCTAGTTCATTGTTTGTCCTGCTACAATTGAATTTTAAGAGGTTATTATGCATTTTTCATGCAAGATTTTAATCAGAATCTCATTCTGAAAACGTATTTTGCTTCTATGCCTATCTTTATATTTTTCACTGACATCCTATTCAAGAATTTTAGGTTGTAAAATCATTTTTATTTCTTCAAGGATTATTTTTTTTGTTTGATTTCCAAGAACTATCCTAATGCAAGCCACCAGCATTATTGTATATGTTTTCAGAAGTTTCACAGTTTGGCACTGACATTTTGGTCCATTATCTATGCAGATGATTTTTTTGTTTGTTGTAAGGTAAGGGTGAGTAAGAACGTGGGATGGAACAGGAAAAAGCAAAAGAATTACGGAAAAAAGGTAGCCGGATGTTAGGGTTGGACAGCACATATGTTTCCTTGCTTAGCAGATACCTTGTTTTCAGGGCCTGTATTGGAATTAAAGCAGTGTAAAGCACTAGAAAATCTTCCCTTTCCCAACTTTGCTTCTAAGGAGAAGTGACTCTTACCTTTATACCTCCTGTCAGGAGGAAGAGGGCCTGGATTCATACATAAAACCTTCAACCAGTTAAGAGGTAAGGCTTCCAAAGGACTAAGAGTACTACTGGAAGCTTGATTTGATTTTTCAGCCCACAAATGCAGACAGGGGTCAAACTCATGCCTCTCCTGAGTATTGTATTCTTAGGAGAAGAGTGGAATGGCCAGAAAGGCCGTTATGGCAATCTGGGAATGTGAAAACCTGCCAAGTCTTAATTGTGTATCTGTGGACCATTAGTTCCCCAACTGGGAGCCCCCATGGGAAAACAATCAGGCTGAGTGAGAATCCAGGTCATATTAGAAAAAGCAGAGAATCAATTATAAAACTGATCTCTACTCCCAGACCCTAGCTAATGCCTTTGTGCTACAAGTTAATTAAGAGGTCTGGCCCAACATTCAAGCAACAATGCAAGAAATCTGAATCAAATAGATGTAGGGCATGTTAAAACTCTACTTTGTTACTAATAGCTGGCCTGGCAAATCAAAACCTTACCCAAAATAGAAAATGAGGAGGATAGGAGGCTAGAAGTTTCTTCTTCGTAATACTTTCATTTAAGACCTACATTATGAGTGTGGTGTATTTCTGGACATTTTTCTTCTCCATCCAGCAACATGTTATTGATATGTAAACAGTACACTATGAGTTACTATATGAATTGCTAACTATGTTATAAGTGAATGCATTATTTTGACTGATTTCTTCAGTGGTGCTGAGTACT
The DNA here is from genome assembly GCF_000151885.1 of Dipodomys ordii. Classification (NCBI taxonomy): domain Eukaryota; kingdom Metazoa; phylum Chordata; class Mammalia; order Rodentia; family Heteromyidae; genus Dipodomys; species Dipodomys ordii. The sequence continues at coordinate 1,405,474 of NW_012267337.1, read as the reverse complement.
TATATGACTCATCTTCCTATGGCAGTCTGTGAGAATAGCTAACTAAACATGTTCCATTTTTCTCAGCTACCCAAGTATTTAAAAGTTATCTTCATATGAACCTACAGACCTATAGCCATCTAATCTTCGATAAGGGAGCTAAAACAATAGAATGGAAGAAAGACAGCCTCTTCAGTAAATGGTGCTGGCA
>NW_012267337.1:1402167-1403949 GCF_000151885.1 Dipodomys ordii | reverse complement strand
GAGGGGGGAGGCTGGGAAGTGATGTGAAAGGTAAACAAAGGAGGAGGCTGCAATGCTTGGTAAGAAATGTACACATTATCCTGCCCATGCAATTGTAACCCCTCTGTACAGTATTTTCACAAATAAAAAAAAGTTATCTTCATGTGTGTGTGTGTGTGTGTGTGTGTGGTGTGTGTGCATACTAGTACCAAGTATTGAACTCATGAAAAAATCTTCTTTGGCTTTATTCTCATCCATGGAACTCTATCAATTTGGCCACACCTCCAGTCTAATATTATGCTGGTTAATTGCACATGAAGTCTTATAAAATTTTCTCTGGAAGCTGTTTTCAAACTGCAATCTCTCAGGTCTCAGCCTCCTGAATAGTTAGAACTACAGGAATGAGCCACTGACATCTGGGAGAGATTTTGATGTTTCAAAAGTCTCCACAAAAAAGTCTTCATTTGAAATGGCAATACTGCCAAAGGCTATCTACAAATTTAATGCAATACCTATCAATATCCCAACCTCATTCTTCAATGAAATAAAAGAAGCAATCCAAATATTCATATGGTACAATAAAAGACTATGAATAGCAAAAATGATCCTTAGCAGAAAGAACAGTCCTGGATGAATATCAATACCAGACTTCAAACTCTATGACAAAGCCATACTAATCAAATCAGCTTAGTACTGGCACAAGAACAGACATGAGGAACGCTGGAATAGAACTGAAGACCCAGAAATGAACACACAGACCTATAGCCACGTAAACTTTGATAAGGGAGCTAAAAAATAGAATGGAAGAAAAGCAGCCTCTTCAGTAAATGGTGCTGGCAAAATTGGTTAAGCACTTGTAGAAAACTAAAGCTAGGTCCTTATAAATTACCCTGCACCAGAATTAACTCCAAAGGGATCAAAGACCTCAAAGTCAAAGCAGACACCCTGAAAACATTACAGGTAGGAATAGGAGAAACTCTAGGGCTCCTTGGCACAGGCCGAAAATTTCTTAATAAAGACCCAGAAACACAACAAAAAAAGTTTGAACAAGTGGGATTGCATGAAATTGCATGAAATTGAAGAGCTACTGCATGGCAAAGGACATAACTAACAAGATCAATCAAAAGCCCACGGATTGGGAGAAGATCTTCACTAGCCATACAATGGACAAGGTTTTATATCTGAAATATATTTGGAACTCAAAAAATTAAATCCCCCAACAACAAATCCTCAAAGAAACAACTCCTGATTAATAAGTGGGCTAAGGACTTAGAGACTTCTCTGAAGAGGAAATAAGAATGGTGAGTAGACAAATGAAGAAATGCTCCACTTCTCTGGTCATAAAAGAAATGCAAATCGAAACAACATTGAGATACCACCTCACCCCAGTTAGAATGGCTACAATCAAGAAATCTAATATAAACAGACGCTGGAGGGAATGTGGCCAAAAGAGAACCCTACTTCATTGTTGGTGGGAGTATAAACTTGTTGAACCACTTAAGAAAGCAGTATGGAGGTTCCTCAAAAGACTCCACATAGAGTTCCCTTATGATGCAGCAATCCTACTTTTAGGCATTTACCCAAATGATCACAAACAAGGCCATACTAAAGCTACCAGCACAACTATGTTTATCACAGTATTATTTACCATAGCTAAAATATGGAACCAACCCAGATGCCCCTCAGTAGATGAATGGATCAATATGATATCTATCTATCTATCTATCTATCTATCTATCTATCTATCTATCTATCTATCTATCTATCTATCTATCTATCTATCTATCTATCTATCTATCTATC